>NW_027492352.1:0-507814 GCF_021521415.1 Bidens hawaiensis | reverse complement strand
AAAAAAGGATACGAATCATATTCTTTAATCGGGTTTGGTTGATCATCGTTGAAGGAACAACGAGAATGATGACAGCTAAAATAGTTGTAATTTTTTTTATTAGTTTGCGTTTGATGTTTTCAATTTTAATTTAAGTTTTGTTTATATTATTACTAACATTTTAGTTCATTGTGTTGTTATAAAATCTCTTTGGTTAAAGACACTTATGAGCTTCCAACTATAATTTGGTGAAGAAACACGAATCCACCCCTCAAGGTCTAACACGTTAGTCCGAGGGTAATGGTTAAGTATTCACACGATGGGTTATAAAACCTTCTTGGCGCAGACAAGTGTATTATGCAAATAGAACACCGTGAGCTCGTTACGAGGAATGGGGGGATTCTCTCGTAACCACCATCCGGCGTGAGAATCAGTATTTGATAATACGAGGTAGTATAACTTGATAGTGATAGTAAGAGAGAGTCTGTCCTTTACCATTTGGAGGTTTACTGGTATTTATAGCCGGAGGAGAGAGAGTGTGACCAACCACCTTGTCAGGTTCTCCACCAATAATATTCCCCACTCGTGCGGGTCGTGGTGGTTGGTGGAAGTTGGTGGGCATCGTGGCCTTTTGACAAGGATTTGATTGTACTGTTTGTACCATCCTTTATGTGTTGTCCAATCCCCATTGGTTTGGTGTTTATCCCTACGTGGGTTACCATCTTTTTGTCCCATGCTGGTGGGGCCTTTGCATTACCATTCTCGAGGTGTCAGGAAAAGTTATATTGGACTCCACTCTTCGCGTTATGCACTATGCCCTGCGTTAGTGGCTTCCTGGCGCCTAGTGTTCCGTCCGGCGTATGCCATTAATGTCATACTTAAGCCAAATGGTGGGTTTCATACCCTACCTCTACAAGTCCCCCTAGTCCCATAGTCGCCCTTCCTTCAAGAAGTGGGGGCTGTGGACTTATCATGGGCTTTTGGCTTTCACCTTTTTTCCATGTTGGTTTGGTTTATTTTCGTGGGTATTTCCACATATTGGATGGGTGACTTCATTAGTCGTAACCGTTGATTGACGGTTGATTCATGTTGAGTCATCCCGTTTGGTAGTCTATATTGGCAGGTGATTTATGTGCAATCGTCCCATGATTGTGCCCATTTTGGCGGGTGATTTATACTAAATCATTCCGTGATGTCGCCTATTTCGGCGGGTGATTTATCTTAAATCATCCCATGTTGGCGCCTGCTTTGGCGGGTGATTTATCTTAAATCATTCCATGATGGCGCCTATTTTGGCGGGTGATTTATTTTAAATCATCCCATGATGTCGTCTATTTTGGCGGGTGATTTATCTTAAATCACCATCATTCCATGAGTGCGCCCATTTTGGTGGGTGATTTATATTAAATCATCCCCTGTTGGCGCCCATTTTGGCGGGTGATTTATATTAAATCATCCCATGTTGGCGCCCATTTTGGCGGGTGATTATTATTAAATCATCCCCTATTGGCGCCCATTTTGGCGGGTGATTAATATTAAATCATCCCATGTTGGCGCCACTTTTGGCGGGTGATTATTATTAAATCATCCCCTGTTGGCGCCCATTTTGGCGGGTGATTTATATTAAATCATCCCATGTTGGCGCCCATTTTGGCGGGTGATTATTATTAAATCATCCCATGTTGGCGCCCATTTTGGCGAGTGATTATTATTAAATCATCCCATGTTGGCGCCCATTTTGGCGGGTGATTTATCTTGAATCATCCCATGTTGGCGTAACCTTTTCTGCCAACACTTACCGTTTCTGTTTCCCTTTATGTGGATGACGTGTAGTTTGGCGTTGGTGAGTGAATTAAATGCAAGTCAGTGAAACGACTGCTGGACGTGACAGTTTGACGACGGTTGCTCTGCCTTGCAGACTTTCTGCCTGTGTCAGGCGAGTGGGCGAGAATCCCGGTGACGCGCCCAGCTGTAGTGCATACCCTCTGTCACGTTATTATCGTGGTGCTTTCCGATTGGGCCACGTGTTAATTATCCTTTTTGTACCCCTGTCCCTCATTAATTGCGATTAGTATAAATATGGGGAGGTTACACCGCCTTAAGCACCATTTCTCATCGTCTTCTTTTTCTCTCATTTCTTCTCATTGCCTTCTTTATTTTCATGGCTGAGTCTTCCCAAACCTCAAAGACTAAGAAGAATAATTCTATGGTGTTCGTCGGTTGTCGTATGTCTGCCGAGGACTTCAACGATATTGTCAGGGTGTACAATCTTGGCCCTGAGTATGAGCCCGAGTTGCCTGCCCCTGGCAGGACTGCTCGAGAGGCTCCTGCCGGCAAGATTGCCATGTATCGGGAGTATTTCTTTTTGGGCAATCTTCGTTTGCCCCTTACCCGATTTTTGGTGGATGTTCTGGGTGTTTTTGGGTTGCATCTTAGCCAGATTCATCCGTTCGGAATGGCTCGTCTTTTCCATTTCGAATATACCTTTCATTGTCTCGGTATTACTCCGACGGCTGATAGGTTATCGGCTTTTTACCGGTGGCGTTTCACCCAGGGATGGTATAACTTGAACACCCGCCCTGGTGCAAAGGCCATTGCTCTGGATGAACCACCTAGTTTGCATGAGTGGAAGAGTCTGTTCTTCTACGTCTCCGCTCGTGTGGTGCCACATCCCATGTTTTTCACGGATGTGAAGGAGCTTCCTGAGCCGAAAGTGGTTCCTTATTCTGGTTCGGACTGGTTCACCACTTTGCAGGCTAGCCTGTCTCCGCTCCGTCATTATTCGGAGCGCGCGTTGGCGTTATTCGGCATGAGTCGTATCTGGGATGATGCGGCTTTTGTACCGGTCATTCTTAATGGCGGTCAAGGTTAGCAGCAGTTTTAATTTTTGTTTCCAAGTGTGAATTATTTCTGCGATGTTTTAACTTGATTTTCTTTCATAGGTGGCGACCGTTTGCTCCTCCTGCCGCCTGTGCCTGAGGGCGTCAAAGTGGGGCGGAGGGAGTTAGGTCCCCGCGAGGAGTCAATCCTTGCTCGGACCGCTCGAAACTTTGTGTTTCCTCTTCCTATGGGGCGATTACCTGCATCGCGACCGCTGCCGCCTCCTAGCTCTGTTACCCTTCAGAGTGGTAAGTTCTTCAACTGTTTCCACCCTTTGCTTTGTTTATTTTACTAACGTTTCATTCTCCTTTACAGGTAGACGATCTAACGTTGTGCGCCTTCCTAAGTGCAGTGGTAGGGGCGCAGTGGTGGGGAGATGGTTGCGTTTCCGATAGACACCGCCGTAAGAGACGCCGTGGATGACGATGACGATGTGGTCGAGGTCTCTGCCGTTCCCTTTGGGGTTCCGGCGTCGTCGTCGGTTTCATTGCTTGAAGCACTCGGTGTGAGTGCCAGCGTGGCGTCTTCCCCAACCACCTCCGCATAGGTTTCTATTGGCTTCTCTTCGCCAACATCTTCACAGCCTGTGGTTGCTGTGTCTGCGCTAACCACATCGGTTGCCACTCCCATTTTGGTGACGACTGATGTGTTTTCTGCAGCTGCAGCTTCTGGAACCGTTGTGGATACAAGTTTCGTATCTACCGGTCCATCTTCTTCCTCTTCCTCCTCAGTGGGTGGGGCGTTCACTGTTCCACACCATTTGGGTCCCACCCCTGTGATTAATGAAGATGATGAAGAGGTGCTCCGCGCCGTCAAGAAACCTCGTCTTGGCGGTTTTGTCAAGCGTGGTCTTGTTAAATCTTCAGGTATATATTTTTCTATTCTTTCTTTTGATTGAACTTGATCATCTCTGAAATCATTTGCTTATTTCAGGTTTAATGGCGATTTCTTCGTCGACTGTTTCTCCCGCAACTTCTGTCGTTACATCTTCTCTGGCGGTTCTTTTTGCCAGTTTGCCGATGATGACAAGTGTTGGCAGCTTGTCAGGAGGCTGGGCCAACTGTACAGATGCTGAGTTTGCCAATGATGGCGGGTGTGGTTGGCCCGTCTGAGGCCGAGACCATTGTGACGACTGTTCGTGCTTCAACTGGGTCAATTCCAGTTGTCTCGCTGCCGGTGTCGTCTGCGCAACCAATGAAGGCGATTGTGGACGAATCGCCTAAGGTTAGTCTTGAATCAGCGGGTCTCTCTGTCGTTGATTTTTTGAAATCAAGACAGTCCTCACCAGACAAGACTTTAATTCTTGTTGGTGATGAGGCTGTGCCGCTGCCTCCTTTTCTCCTTGGTGCGACGGTGCAGGGTAAATTTTTCGAAATCCAAGGCAGTAGCAGCGGCGGGTTCAGCGGGTGTTTGAGTGGGGGTGTACTGGATGTGGATATGGACCCCCGCGACTCCATGGAGGCGAGCCAAGTTTTCCGCCCCCGCTGGAAGGTTAATTGTGGGGCCAATTTTGAGGATCCCGCCACCTGTTCCGAGTTTTTGGAGTATGTTGTTCCTCCCGGTGAGCGCATTGCTCGTAAGATCCAGCCCCGAGGCACTTTGTACTATGATGCTGCTTTTCACCAAGTCCAGGCCTTCTCTTGTTTTGCAGAGTTGCTGCGCGAGAACCGTGCCCTTCGTGAGGACAAAATCGATGCCGGTGTTCGCATGAGAGAGATGGAACAGTTGGTGAAAGACGCTGAGGCCGGCGCCTGGAAAGCGGGTAAAGAATCGGCTGATCATCGCTGATATCATGCTAAATATTTATGTTTCCCGTGTATATTTTAATAGTTTTTGTTTGTTTTTAGTCGAGATTTGTATACTAATAACGTTTTTATGTTTCGTAGGTTTCGGGATTTGATCGTGATTAAAAAGGGCAAAAAACGACCTAAAACGAGTCGAAACGGAGATCCGTAACGCATCAGGAAGGAACCGGACAGAGAACCGGTCAGACCGGGTCGGTCTGACCGGCCCCCATAGAGGAGCACGCCGCGCCGCGCCTAGGAAGAAGGCTAAAAGCCCTTGGCGCGGCGCCTAGGCACAGCTGGGCTAGATTATTTTCGTTTTTGCTTCTTGTCGGGCCTTGTTTTGGGTATTTAAACACCTTTAACTTAATCCTGACATAACCTGAAGCCACCAGACGATTTTGGAGAGTTCTTGGAGCTATTTTACGAGTTTGTTGGTGATTTTGAAGACACGAGAACAGCCGGTGAAGAGCTTTACGTTCAAGATCGAAGACTACGGGTTTTATCGCCTTTAATCTTTCGTTTCTCATTATTTCACCATGTTTTCAGTTTCTATTACTTTGTTTGATTTAGATTATATTATGCTAGGCTAAACCTCATAAACTACCTAGATCGTGATGAACCTTAGTTCGGTTTGAGTTTTATTTGGATTTTCGTTTCGTTATGGATATTATGTTCTAAGTAAACGGTTGAGTTTTATTTAGTTGATTCATACGATTGCTTGGTTTTGTTTACTTGAATTTATTGTTTCACATTTCCCTTGTTGATTGTTTCATAGGATAGGGTTTTGTTAGTTCATTTACTGTGTGTTCTTGACTAGTTTATACTTGATATCGATTAAGATCATAGAAACTATAAAATCAATTAAACAAATAAAAGTGAGCTGCTAGTCTAAAAAGCTGTAAAGTGATAGGCTATTAATAGATCTTTGCTTGTCGGGATTGCTAGATTTAGTTCTTCGTAAGGAGTCCGTCTAGATTTGATTGTCAGCTTAGTCTATTAAATTAACCGGGTTTGCTTTGCTATCTTTTGAATTCCGCGCTGTAAGGTAGGTTTTCTTCATAAAAGATACTTAGACATATGCAATTTAATAACCGTAAGTAAGTTTAATATAAAACTGGTGAATCTTAAAACTTGTTAGAAATCCATAGGCGTCTTCTTGAAGTTCAAGGGTCATGTTCGGGTTTTTTGTCAAGGGTCTATCTTATGATCCCGGTTCCATAACTTGCGTTTTTCCATTTAAATTAATAACCGTAACTTTGGGGATTCCGGCCTGGGTAGTTATTTTAATCATCTGAATTAATCCAAGTTTTCTAAATTGTTTATTAGTTTAAAGTAATTAGGGTTAAAGGTTTATTAATTAATTAATTGAGTTTAAGGTAATGATTATGTTTTATTATTATTATATTAATTAGGGTTAGGTTTTAATTAGTTTATTATTAGTTTAATAGTTAAGTAATCATTAGTTAATCATTAGTAAGTTTTAATTATTAGTTAATTAGTATTTAGAGTTTTAATAATTAGTTTAAAACCCCCCCTTCAAACATTATTATTAAATAGTCACGTCTTAAAGTTGAGTCCAATTAGCTAGTATACGTAATTTATAGAGTCTCGTGGGTTCGATATCCGGACTTACTTAGCTATACTAGAGTCGACCGGTACATTTGTCGGTTAGTAGTTTAAGTTACGTTTAAGAGTCTAGAATTATTACTTAGTGTCTAGATTAGCTTATTTTTAGTTAATAATTATTTGACTACTTCAAGCACACCAAGTTTTTGGCGCCGTTGCCGGGGACTCTTGGCGATTGCGTTATTAATATTGATTGGACTTACTTGCTATATACGTGCTATTGTGTTTTTGCTTTTGAGTTTTTAGGGTTTTAGTTAATTAGCTTTTTACGTGTTTATTTTTATTTTTTTTATTGTGAGTCGTAGGTGTCTAATTGTCCGTGTCTTTTGCTTGTTTAGATTCTTGTAATTATGTGTGAAATTTGTAATGGACCTCATAATACCATTAAATGTCCATACAATAGTCAGGCCGGGTGGTCGACGGACCCCGGCCCGACATCCCGATAGGCCCGGATTTTTTTTATAAAATAAATATTTATATATTTTTATGAAAAACAATATGTATATATAATGTTTAAACTTAATTATACAACCACTAGCTTGGTTTAGTGGCAAATATGTGTGACTTTCAACCAAGAGGTTGTGAGTTCTAACCTCACTTGAGACATTTTAATCTATTTTTATAAAAAAAAAGTTTTTGACACAACCAAATCATAAGGTCGAAAAAATTAAAGATTATTTAAAAATTAAATTGTTTAAACCCAACAATATACCTCTTTTTATTAAAGCCCAAAATTTTTTTTGCCTTCGGCCCAAAATTTTTTAGCCGTTCTCGGAGCCGGGCCTGACAATAGTAACCTTAATTGTGATACGTGTGGTGATCCTCATTTACACTATGATTGTCCATACAAGGGTTCTCGCTTTATTTGTTATAGATGCGCTGGTTGTCATATGACTCGTGCATGTCCATATGATCGTACTAACCCTTCGGTGCAGCCGGTACAAAATTTTTCACAGGGACCTTTTCCGTATTATATTGATAATTCGTATCATCAACCTTAGCAAAACCAGTAGCAGTGTTATGATCAATTTTCTAAAAGCCTTTATGATGAGGATGTAGCTGCTATGGGTAGGATAGAAAAGATGTTGGTCCAATACATGGCTACAGATACCCAAAAGATGCTCGTTGAGCATGATACCATCTTCAAAAATCACCAGGATATTATTACAGATCTCCTACGTCAAGTAGAAGAAATTTGTAGGAGACTGGAAGAAGAAGATGAAATGGAGAGGTTAAGATCCTTGGAATATGTTGAGCATTCAGATGAGGAGATCATTCAAGTAACATAGACAAAAATGGATGTTGAAGTTCCACCTCCGGTTTCACATGCTATTATTGATTTTTGGAGTGACTCTGATGATGAGATAAACGAAGAGGAGAGTGTGCAGCTGGAGGAGCAACCGACACCTGGTTATAAGTATGATGAGAAAGGCAACTATTTGGGATATATGAATCGGTTAGGCGAGTTGTTCCCAACGTTTCCAGAAGAGGGGAAAGAGCCAATCATGAAATATGTATATGAAGAAGAGGAGCTCATCCCGGATACGGAGACACGATTGGCAGATGAAATCCCACCTCAGGTTTCACGGGTATATGTTGCTAATTGTACTGAGTTTTGTAGTGACTCCGATGATGATTGTGACGAGGAGGAGTGGGCTGCATATCTGAGATCAGTTATGGTGAAACCTGTGTTTGAGGAAGAGATAAAATTGGGAGAGTCATTCGAGCTAATGTTTGGTGTTGAGGATATGGTAAAGGTTGATAATGAGCTTAATGAGGAAGATGAATTCTTGAATCTGGAGTTGGATGGATTGTCGGATTATGACGGGGGAGACACATTAGATGTTAATGAGGATGTTGCGTTTTTCGAGGCCCTACTTGTAGAGGACAATGTAGATGAGGATGTGGTGTTAGAGGAAGAACACCATTACCGACCCGCGGACTGTGTTTTGAATGCTGATCAGGAATCAAAACCACGGGACAAGGCCGAGGATGATAGGTTACCTGAAAACCGAAGTTGCGTATACTTTAGAAGATGGTCTACGGGAGTGAAAAAGCCATAAAAAGTCAAACACGACCAGTCTTCTTGATACTTACAACGCATTCGGCTCTTACCAGGTAAGTTTAAATATAGGTGGTCTGAACTGTTACTGATTTTTAATTCTAATTTAATATTTTGCGGTTCCATCATTGAGATATTAATATTTGATAAATTCCGGGTGGAACTAAACGGGTTAGATAGGGTCCAGATTAAGGAGAAACCTCCTGATTAAGTTCAAGTGTGTGGAGGCTTCACAGAGTTTGTATAATTTATCGAGTCACTAACGTAGTATTTTTTAGTTCTTCTTTGTTTTGGTGTTTTTGAGTTTTGCTAGGTAAAAGAGAGACTGAATGAGCTAGAGAGAAGATCCCCCAAGGAAGACTTTAATGAAAAAGACAAGTGTGGGGATGGAGCATGTAGATTGTCCTCTACAAGACTTTAAGTCTATAAACAAGATCATAAAAGTAAAAAAGTACAAAATTCATTACAGACTTGATCATCCACGCTGTTAGCCATGTGAGGTCCCCTTGCTCGCGTCTCATTACCATTAAGAAACAGACCACAAGGGACACGCTACATGTAATCCCTACAGATGAAATTTTGCATACTCACCTATGGTGATGGGTTCGGGGTGTTGCTTGATAACGGGGGTATGTCATGTTGTGGGGAACACTAGCTATAAAATAATTGAACCTTAATCGTATCTAATGGCTGCTTGGTAGACTTTGATGCTTAAGCTTAGGTGGATAAACAATACCCTTGATCGTCTTAGCTATTCATGAAAAAAAAAATAGATCAACAAAAGTTTTAAATCTGCTAATTTTGAGGTTTAAGTCAAGTTGGGGTGGTCTGGTCCGGTAAAAGCTGAAAATAAGCGGGTCTTAATTGTATAAACCACTGAGTAAAAAATTGTCGGATCATATTTGTCCCGGTAAAGATTAAGGCATGGGTTTAAGTGGACAACAATATCGGTGATCGCGGTTTTTGCGTTTTTCTGAGCTTTAAAAATTAACCTATATGTTTGTTAGACTTTATTTTCCAATTCTGATCGAACTGCATCAAACTTTTTCAGGGACAGAAAAAAGAATAAGTGTGGGGATATTTGATATAATGCTAAATATTTATGTTTCCCGTGTATATTTTAATTAATATTTTAATAGTTTTTGTTCGTTTTTAGTCGAGATTTGTATACTAATAACGTTTTTATGTTTCGTAGGTTCCGGGATTTGATCGTGATTAAAAAGGGCGAAAAACGACCTAAAACGAGTCGAAACAGAGATCCGTAACGCATCAGGAAGGAACCGGACAGAGAACCGGTCAGACCGGGTCGGTCTGACCGGCCCCCATAGAGGAGCACGCCGCGCCGCGCCTAGGAAGAAGGCTAAAAGCCCTTGGCGCGGCGCTTAGGCACAGCTGGGCTAGATTATTTTCGTTTTTGCTTCTTGTCGGGCCTTGTTTTGGGTATTTAAACACCTTTAACTTAATCCTGACATAACCTGAAGCCACTAGACGATTTTGGAGAGTTCTTGGAGCTATTTTACGAGTTTGTTGGTGATTTTGAAGACACGAGAACAGCCGGTGAAGAGCTTTACGTTCAAGATCGAAGACTACGGGTTTTATCGCCTTTAATCTTTCGTTTCTCATTATTTCACCATGTTTTCAGTTTCTATTACTTTGTTTGATTTAGATTATATTATGCTAGGCTAAACCTCATAAACTACCTAGATCGTGATGAACCTTAGTTCGGTTTGAGTTTTATTTGGATTTTCGTTTCGTTATGGATATTATGTTCTAAGTAAACGGTTGAGTTTTATTTAGTTGATTCATACGATTGCTTGTTTTTGTTTACTTGAATTTATTGTTTCACATTTCCCTTGTTGATTGTTTCATAGGATAGGGTTTTGTTAGTTCATTTACTGTGTGTTCTTGACTAGTTTATACTTGATATCGATTAAGATCATAGAAACTATAAAATCAATTAAACAAATAAAAGTGAGCTGCTAGTCTAAAAAGCTGTAAAGTGATAGGCTATTAATAGATCTTTGCTTGTCGGGATTGCTAGATTTAGTTCTTCGTAAGGAGTCCGTCTAGATTTGATTGTCAGCTTAGTCTATTAAATTAACCGGGTTTGCTTTGCTATCTTTTGAATTCCGCGCTGTAAGGTAGGCTTTCTTCATAAAAGATACTTAGACATAAGCAATTTAATAACCGTAAGTAAGTTTAATATAAAACTGGTGAATCTTAAAACTTGTTAGAAATCCATAGGCGTCTTCTTGAAGTTCAAGGGTCCTGTTCGGGTTTTTTGTCAAGGGTCTATCTTATGATCCCGGTTCCATAACTTGCGTTTTTCCATTTAAATTAATAACCGTAACTATGGAGATTCCGGCCTGGGTAGTTATTTTAATCATCTGAATTAATCCAAGTTTTCTAAATTGTTTATTAGTTTAAAGTAATTAGGGTTAAAGGTTTATTAATTAATTAATTGAGTTTAAGGTAATGATTATGTTTTATTATTATTATATTAATTAGGGTTAGGTTTTAATTAGTTTATTATTAGTTTAATAGTTAAGTAATCATTAGTTAATCATTAGTAAGTTTTAATTATTAGTTAATTAGTATTTAGAGTTTTAATAATTAGTTTAAAACCCCCCTTCAAACATTATTATTAAATAGTCACGTCTTGTAGTTTAGTCCAATTAGCTAGTATACGTAATTTATAGAGTCTCGTGGGTTCGATATCCGGACTTACTTAGCTATACTAGAGTCGACCGGTACACTTGCCGGTTAGTAGTTTAAGTTAAGTTTAAGAGTCTAGAATTATACTTAGTGTCTAGATTAGCTTATTTTTAGTTAATAATTATTTGACTACTTCAAGCACACCAATCACCAAGCTTTAAACGATGTTGAAGCGAAATTGGCTAAGGCTGAGGCAGACCTGGCGGAGTCTTCCCGCGACCGCGCCGCCCGCTATAAGGAGTTTGAGGCTGCGTGCAAGAAGTCAAACGCTGATCTTGCGGACGCACGCAGCCGTGCTGTTGCTGCCAAGGAGGCTTCCGCTAGACTCGAGAGTGAAAACGCTGATCTTCGTAAGCGTATTGAAGAGTTGGAGACGGAAGCCGCGGTGAGAAAGGCGGATGCTGGTAAATTGGCTGATACGCTGGCTTCTAATGAGGAGGCCATTAAGGTTTTGACCTTTGAGCTTGCTGCCACCGCTGCCGACCGCGATTGGTTGCTGAAGCATGCTATTTGCAAGGTATTATCTTCTTTCGCTACTCTCCCCCCCCCCCTTATTATTTTTTTATTTACTCTAATGATGTTTTCCTTTGTTTAGGTTGCTCAACGCATCATTAGTGATGATGATTTAACGCGTTGCGTTGGAGCCCTTGTCAATGCTTCTCAACAGCTTGGTCATAAGGCTGGTTTTCATGATAGTCCTTCCATTTGAGGCCTATGCCCTTCACGCCATTGACGTGGAAAACGAGTATGCTGCTGCTGAGACAGACTATGATTCCCTCACGTTTCCTATTCTTTCGGAAGTTGCTCAGTATGCCAAGGAAGAGAATGGCGTGCAGCTGTTGAGGAATTTGCTTGAGCCTTCGCAGGCTGGTCCTTCCACCGCTCCTGCTGGTGATCAAGAGGATATTTCGGTCGCTGACTCTGGAAGGAGTGTCAACGATGTAGATTAGGCTTTTTCTTTTGTGTTCTTTTTCTGTATTTCTCCTCTTTTTCTTTTTGTGTGTGTGGGCGTAAGTGCTCGCCTGTAAATTTTTGCTTATAAATAAAAAGGTTTGTTTTGTGAAATTCGGAGTATCGTTTCCATTCATATTTGACCCTTGGCCTGTTTTTACAATTAGTATCGATTTACATATAACACATTCGAAATTGTGCTGCGTTCCATGTTCTAGGAATCGCTGAACCATCGAGTTGCATCAAAGTGTAGGCGCCTTTTCCCAATCCTTCCTTGATCTGGTATGGGCCTTCCCAAGATGGCGCTAGTTTGCCTTGCGGTTGTGCTCTTGATGCCTTGTTGTTGCGAAGGATGTAATCTCCGATGTTGAACTCACATATTTTCACTTTAGCGTTGTAATACTTTTGTAGTTGGCGTTTGTAATTTTGTTCTCTTATTGCCGCCAACTCTCGACGCTCTTCAAGAAGCATTAGGTCTAACTTCCTTACTGCGTCGTTGTCTTTCGGTATTGTGATTCTTGGCGACGGGACGCCAACTTCGGCGGGGATCATTGCTTCGGTACCATAAGTTAGGCTGAACGGCGTTTCCACGTTGCTTGTGTTTTTATGCGTTCTTATGGCCCATAGTACGCGAGGTAGCTGGTCGACCCATCCGGATTTGTGGTTTGCTAATCTTTTCTTGATTCCGCCCACGATTGTTCTGTTGGTGCGTTCTACTTCGCCATTCCCTTGTGGATGAGCAACAGAAGTGAATGTCTGCGTGACATTGAGCTCTTTCAACCATTTTTGGATATGTTGGTCAGCGAATTGTGTTCCGTTGTCACTGACTAAGCTCATGGGTAATCCAAACCGACAAATTATAAATTCCCAAATAAACTTCTTGATGCTCGTTGCGTTGATTGTTGCCACCGGCTTTGCTTCGACCCACTTTGTGAAGTAATCGATCGTTACGATTAAAAATTTCACACGGCCTGGCGCCTTTGGAAATGGTCCGGTTATATCAATTGCCCATTTCTGAAATGGCTAAGAAGCTGTTACCGGTATCATGGCGTTTTTTGGACGCAGGGTGTTTGGTGCATGGCGTTGACAAGCGTTGCATTTTCTCAATTCTTTCTCGGCGTCAACATGCATGCCTGGCCAATAGTATCCCGTGTTCATGATTTTCGCCACCACCATCCTCGGACCTGCGTGTACGCCACATATTCCTTCATAAATTTCTCTAAGCAGGTAATTTGCGTCCTGTTGGTCTACGCATCTGAGGAGTGGGCCCAAGTATGATCGCCTATATAGGATATCTCCTTGGATTGTGTAATTCAACGCTTTATGGCGGATCTTCCGCGCATCTACTTTCTTTTCTGGCAAGATGCCTTTCGCGAGGTAATTGATGATTGGTGTCATCCAACTTTTTTCTGCTTCCGAGCAAACGAGAATTTCTTTGTTCATTATTGAAGGCGTAGCTAGGCCTTCGATGCGGACGTCTTTTGCGAGGTGCTCGAACCCGACGGATGCAAGTTTGCTTAAGGCGTCAGCCTGTTTGTTCTCACTTCTATTGATGTGTTTCACCTTGCATGTGGCGAAAGTTGCCATTAGCGTCTTAGCTTGCGCTAGGTATGACGCCATCTTATCGTCCTTTGCATCATACGATCCTTCAATTTGGTTTGCCACTAACATGGAGTCCACATGTGCTTCCAAATGGCGGCCCCCTAGCTTTCTAGCGATTTTTAACCCTGCTAACAATGCTTCGTACTCCGCCTCGTTGTTTGTGCTTTTGAATTCTAGGCGTAATGCGTACGTGAAGTGTTGCCCTTCTGGGTTGGTTATCTTTAGGCCCGCTCCAGCGCTTTCGTCATTAGAAGCTCCGTCTGTGAACATCTTCCAGACTTCATCTTTCTTTTGATCTACATGGACTTCGATCTCTCTTTTGCATTCTTCCTCTTTTTCTTGAGGGATTTCTGCGATGAAATCAGCCAAAACCTGGCCTTTAATTGCTGGACTTGGCTTGTATTCAATGGCATATTCTCCCAATTCTATCACCCACTTGGAAAGTCTCCCCGACAATTCTGGCTTGCCCAGTACATTTTGTATGCGAAAGTTGGCGAGAACATGTATTGGATGCCCCTGGAAGTATCTTCTCAAACGTCGCGCTGTTTGAACCAAGGATAAGACTAACTTTTCCAATGTGGAGTATCTTGTTTCTGCATCTGCCAGTGTGCGGCTTATGTAATAAATGGGTGTTTGAACACCATTTCTTTCCACCATCAAGACTGCGCTGATTGTTTTTTATGATGCTGCTAAGTATACTATTAATGGTTCTCCAGGTTTTTGCGCTGTGAGTGTTGGTAGCTCTTCCAGTCGTGACTTGATTTCTTGGAACGCCGTTTCTGCTTCTTCCGTCCATCGGAATTGAGACTTCTTGAGGCAATTTCTCAAGGTTGAGACGAACGGGAATGATTTTTCAGCGTGACTAGACAAAAATCTATTCAGGGCGACTAACCGGCCATTGAGCGTTTGTACTTGTTTGACCGATTTTGGCGATGGCATTTTTCGCACGGCTTCCAATTTCTCTGGGTTGGCTTTGAAGCCACCATTCGTCACGATTACTCCTAGGAATTTTCCTTCTTCCATGTCGAAGGAACACTACCCGGGTTGAGCTTTATGCTAATTGACCTTAGAGTTTTGAAGGTCTCCTTGATATCTTTTAACATGGCTCCTTCCGTCTTGCTTTTAATGACGAGATCATCCATGTAAACTTCCAGGTTCCTCCCAATTTGAGGTTTGAACTCTTTGTCCATCAACCTTTGGTAAGTAGACCCAGCGTTCTTGAGGCCAAATGACATCATTTTATAACAATATGTTCCGCTGTTTGTTCTGAACGCCGTTTTGTCTTGGTCTTTTATCGCCATGTGGATTTGATGATACCCCTTGTAAGCATCTAGAAAACACTTGAACTGAAAGGGTACCAGTGCGTCAACTTTAAGGTCGATCTCTAGCAAGGGGTAGCAATCTTTTGGGCACGCCTTGTTTAGATCCTTGAAGTCAATACACATGCGCCACTGGCCACTTGACTTGGGTACCATTACCGGGTTTGCTACCCAAGTTTGGTACTGGATTTCTCGGATTATGCCTGCATCGCTAAGTTGCTGGACCTGCTCGTCACAGGCTTTTGCCTGTTCTGGCCCCATTTTTCTTCGCTTTTGTACCACCGGGACGAAATTTGGGTTAACTTTTAACTCATGTTCCGCTTTGCTTCTTGGGACTCCCGTCATATCCGCTGGGGTCCAAGCGAAGACATCGATGTTTTTGAGTAATAAGCTCTTGAGCGCTGCGCGTGCTTCTTCTGAGATAGTTGGGCCAATAGTTATGCGTTGCTCTGGGAATTTTTTGTTGAGCGCCCATTTTTCCACTTCTCTGATCTTGCTGGTTTTTTGCATCTTCTGCGGCGGTGTTTTTCTTTCCGCCATGTTATATTCCTTGTTGGCGTGGATCATTGCTATCCCGGTCGGGGTTGGTATCCCCACTATCCCGTGTGCTGTTGACGGGGTAGCGTTTAAGTCACCAATGGCTTCTCTTCCCAAGATTATATCGTATTGTGGGTGAGAAGTTTCCATGACTAGGAAATCAACCTCTTCTGTTTGGGAGTGGAGCCCATCGCTCAGTTCGACTGGGAATTTCAGCTGTCCCAACGGGTATGCGATACTTTGGTTGAACCCTGTGATTGGAGCGTTCACTGCTGTCAACCGGCGTTTGTCTTCTTCGTCTACTAGGTCGAAACACTGGCGGTACATGATATTGGATGTTGCTTTTGTGTCGACAAAGAAGCGCGACGTCCTGTAATTACCGAAAACAGCTGTGATTACTAAGGGTGCCTTTTTGTTCGCCCCTCCTTTGACTCTTGGAAAGATGACTTGTTCTTCCTTCCATGGCGCCCATTCTGTCCTCCTTTTCTTGCTCTGAACGTTGCTCCAGATCATATTAGCGTGTAGATCTTTGATCTTCTTTTCTGGTCTTCTGCTATCTCTTGGAGGTGGGCGTCTGTACTTCCCTTGTATGTTTCTGACAAGGTGATCCAGTTTGCCATTTTTGACACATTCTTCGATCGCGTCTTTCAAATTGATACACTGATTTGTCGTGTGGCCATGTTGCTCATGAAAGTCGCAATAACTTTTCATATATGGGCTTGGCCCCTGTTTGACTGGTGCCGACTTCTTCAGCTGGATTCCTTCGTTATACATTATATGGGATGGGCTTCTTGTCAGCGGGGTCCATCTGGATCCGTTCGTTTGGGGCGTACTCGATTGACCTTTTTGTCTTGCTTTGGATGGATCGAATGTGGACTCTCTTTCGCTGTTCAACCTCGACCATACGGAGGACATTCTTTTGCCCTGGCGGGCCCTATTAATGTCGTTCCTGGCATCGTTCTTTGCCAGTTCTTTTCCCAAACTTTTTTCCATACACGCGTATCTCTTGGCCGCGGTCATAACATCGTCTCATCGCTGCGGCATGCCATCTCTACCCGTAAGGTTCCGTATGAGATCGTCGCACTTTACGTTTTGGCGAAAGGCTGCCCGCAGAAGTTCTTCGCTTACGCCGCCGATGTTCAGGCCTTCTTGGTTGAATCTAGTGATGAAGTCTTCAAGCGTTTCGTTATCCTTTCTGATGACATTCAGAATATCCGTTGGGTCATTGATGTGTCGCCGTTGCTGGCTAAACTGTTGAGTGAACTTTTTTGCTAGGTCTTCCCAGCTTGTGATTTGGTTATCTGGTAATCTTTCGAACCATGCTCTAGCGGCTCCTACTAGGGTTAGTGTGAAGATATGGCACCATAACGGCATGGTCCACCCTGATACTAACCCCGCAGCTGTGAAGGTTTGTAAGTGATCGTCTGGATCTGAGAGACCATCATATTGACCCACCGTTGGCGGGATTTTGGGGTTTTCTGGTAGTTTGGCTTCGGCTATTCTTGCCACGAACTTTGATTTTCCCGCCGATGTTGTTGGCCGGTATGGTTTGGAAAAATCTACCGCCGCTTCTGGGTGGTATTTTACTAACTTTCTGGCCTATGGTCCTTTCCCGCTCTCTTCATAGTCAGGGTCGTCTAGGCGTGTGTCTGCCTTTTGGTTCCACCTATGGGCTTTCTCTCCTGCTTTGCTGTTTTGCTTAGCAGGAGGCGTTTTGGCGAATGGTGTTTTCGCCTGAACCGGCGTGGAGTTTTCTTCAGATTCTTCTTCGTTGCTAATAGAATCTGTCTCAAACAGTGATCTAGGTTTCACAACGGATGCCATTTTTTCTTGTACTTTGTCTCTCAACTTTTGTTGTTCAACCTCGAGCCACGCCATGATGTCCGGCGGCATGGCTGCTTTGGAACGCGCTTTTGTTTGCTGCTTATCTGTCATGGTAGGGTGAACGGTGGAGGCATTAAGGAGACCTCCGTCCGTATTTTCTACGTCCAGATTTTTTATGTTTCCCTCTAGGTTGGTTTTTTGGCCAACCTCCTTTGGTGTAGTCTTGCCACTCATCTGAGCCAAGAACAGAGTGAGTTACTGTTCTAGCTTTATGCACGGATGGCGCTAATGAAGAAACACGAATCCACCCCTCAAGGTCTAACACATTAGTCCGAGGGTAATGGCTAAGTATTCTACACGATGGGTTATAAAACCTTCTTGGCGCAGACAAGTGTATCCTGCAAAATAGAACACCGTGAGCTCGTTACGAGGAATGGGGGGATTTCCTCGTAACCACCATCCGGCGTGAGAATCAGTATTTGATAATACGAGGTAGTATAATTTGATAGTGATAGTTAGAGAGAGTCTGTCCTTTACCATTTGGAGGTTTACTGGTATTTATAGCCGGATGAGAGAGTGTGTGACCAACCACCTTGTCAGGTTCTCCACCAATAATATTCCCCACTCGTGCGGTCGTGGTGGTTGGTGGAAGTTGGTGGGCATCATGGCCTTTTGACAAGGATTTGATTGTACTGTTTGTACCATCCTTTATGTGTTGTCCAATCCCCATTTGTTTGGTGTTTATCCCTACGTGGGTTACCATCTTTTTGTCCCATGCTGGTGGGACCTTTGCATTACCATTCCCGAGGTGTCAGGAAAAGTTATATCGGACTCCACTCTTCGCGCCATGCACTATGCCCCGCGTTAGTGGCTTCCTGGCGCCTAGTGTTCCGCCCGGCGTATGCCATTAGTGTCATACTTAGCCAAATGGTGGGTTTCATACCCTACCTCTACATTTGGCGACATGGCATAGAGGTTTAAAGCCTCTAGTGCTCACGTGACAGTAACATGACACTGTAAGGAGGCTTTAAAGCCTCCTCCGCTATCTAAATGTAGTAATTTAAGAAAAAATGAAAAGAATAGTGACATGCAATATCAACGCACTTCCATAACTATTATTTTTATAGAATGATTTATTTTACGTCATAACCAACTGAATTTTTGTAAGTGTTAGCACTATACCACCATTCCATACTTTTGGTAAATAAACAACAATCATGCTCCAAAAGAGTTAGTTTCTAAATCGGCCATTAACTAGTGCTAACTATAACGAATATAAGCTTACTCTCATGGATTAAACTGCTAAAACATCTACCCAACTTTTACATCTTTAGACGTAACAAATTGTGCCTATCGTCATCATCGACCTATTTGTTTGTATAAATTTACTTTTTGTTTAAGTTCACGTGTTATTTTAAACTAAAATGCTAAAACATCTACCCAATTTATTGATATTTATACGTAATAAGTTGGTAGATTTCCATCAACCAACCTATTTGTCTAGATATATATAATTTATATCATAATTTGGTCCATTTGAAGGTCTAACCACACGACCGATAAATAGAAATCTAATGTTTCAAATAACGAGGAGCATTGTCGGGTGTTCTTGGCCCTTTGCTCGATGGGTAGTCTTAGATTAATTGTAATGTTATTGTTGCGTGTCACTCGATCTTGAGCATTTGTGAGGATGATTTGATATATTGGTTTACATTGTAATGACATTGTGTTTCTAGAGCTATAACTTTTCGAACATGCATGTACGGAGATGTTCGAGGTACAATAACTATGCCATCGAATTTTTTAAAATGTGTTAATCATCTTTTCTTTTGTTAAATCATAGGAGAGGGGTTGAGGGGTAAATGTGTCCAAAACAGAAAATTCAAAATATAAAAGTTTATACATATCACAAAATCATTTCACGCTGGTATATTGGATGAATGTATTGTGTTCTTGGTGGTCACAAAGGTCCAATGCACCGTTAAAAAATCCAAACGTATCGTGAAAAAATATGTTTTAAAAAAAACTTGTTTTTTTTAATATAGTAATACTATACTCAAATTATAAATTAAAAAAAATACTTAATTGTATGTGTATAATAACTACTCCAATAATAACATATAAAAAGTTATTTATGCTTTAAGAAAAATGATGAAACTAAATAAAAGTCAACAATGATAGTGTTTTTTTATATATGTTGTCCATCCCAACCTTATATCTCGTTCAAACTGAGTCTAGGTGTGCACCAGTATATATACGTTAGCTTTGATTTCACCTGACCTGATCGATGGTTCACAATCTTTTATTATAATTTTAGACTTCATTGCATTTTTAGCACAAACTCATGCTATACACAGAGAGAGAGAAAGTTTTGATCAAATACAAATATAATTACCGTATTAATCGTGTTGACTGAATGAAAACGGAAAATTGGTGGTGTCAAAGTTGTAAATAAACAATCAATCAATTGATTCTTTGTAAAGACTACTTAATCAAATCAATTGAGGTTGTGAATATAATTAATCAATCAAATGAAGTTACAAAACTTGAAGTTAAAGAGGGTTTCGTAGATCAGAGATCGGATGATATATTGCACAACGATTCTTCTCGATGATTCAATTAAAATAGAACTTGATCAATTCAAAAAGCAGGGCATGGGTTTTTGCAATTGTTTTCAGGTGAAATGACGGAATCAATTGAATCGATAAACTAAAATAATGAGTTATTATATTGTAAGAAACCTGTTTTGAACACGACTCTTAGCAAAAACCTTTATGTTTCAACTTCATTCTTATATAATTATATTATTTCAATTATAAAAGTACGCCTAACTTACTTGCTTTCCCTTGGTTATTGTATTGTTATAAATTAAAAGTGTTTAATTATATTTTATACTAACGGTTTCATAGTTCATACAATACAAACATGTGTTGAAATGTTGAAAGATGCTAAAAGTGATATCATCATATATTCAATGAACCTATTTTTTGTAAAAAAAAAAGTTGTATAATCAGTATTATTGTTTGACACGTAGACATGCTAGCTACAACACATCAAGTTAGATGTAACCTAACCTGACTTTTATGATTTTAGTAGCTTCTCACCGACAATTATAACTTAGAAGTACTAGGTAACCTCATTAAAACAATTACAGCCTTGCATGTAAGAATGTACTTTTATTTTAGAACCTTCCACTAATTAAAAGCAAATCAAGCATTCATTTTTCACCATAGAATAATACTCCATAACGTAGACACCATGCATTTGCAACATAAATTATAACCATATGCATGCACAATATGTCTATATAGTCATATACACTCATTATCTCTTCACCTATTCATAACACAATTCAAACATGACACATTCAAAGTCCATAGCTTTAGGAATTCAAACTCAATTCCTTATGACCTCAAATTCATTAAACACATCACCACGAAGTCTTTCCTTCAATCTCCACCACAAAAACCCGCTTATTTCAGTCAGGAAAACCCCAAATCCACAAACAAATGCCACAACTACCCGCAGCTGTTACACAACGTCTCCAAATGAGACGTTGTATGACTTGCTGGATATATCACAGAGCTGGACGCTCTGTGATATCAAAAGAGCTTACAAAAAGATGGTGCTAAAGTACCATCCAGACGTGTCAACACCTAAAAAGGTTGACGAGTATACCACGAGGTTTATTCAGATTCAGGAAGCGTACAAGAAGTTATCTGACCCGAAAGCTCGGGCTATGTATGATTGTAATTTGGCGAAGGGTTTGCACTTGACTTTCTCGGTGAAGAAAGAGTCGCTGTTTGGGGATAGACCGGAGGATATGGCGCAATGGAAACAGTCATGGGAGGTGCAGGTAGAGGAGCTGCGACAGTGGAGCACAGCATCGGGTCAGGACGGAAGGATGTCGTGGGCCTCTCGGGTCCGAAAACAACGTGAGGGTTCGAACCTAGACCAAAAGCAATAAGGGAATATCATTTTGCATATTTTCTAGTATTAACTCTTACATGTAGTGTGAATTTTATTATATTAATGTTACTAATAAGGGTTATATATAGTTGTGAGCCAATTTCGAGTATTTCATAGTTTTATCATTGTAACTAATAATGAACATTCAATTAATTGTCATCATATACAACAAACTACAAATGATTTACAATGGAAAGCAAAAAGTAATTACAAGTGAATTGAAATGAAAAAAAAAAAAACCTGAAATAAAACTCTAAGAATTTGAACCAACCACTTTACTTTTTACAGGTCAAATACGATACCACTAGGTCATGGGTTGATTTTAAAGAATTTTATGTTAGTCAAACTGCTAACGATGGTTATTATTGCGCTTTTAACCACTCAACCATCTCTCCTACAATTATTATCACCCAAAAACAAAAAAACTAGTGTCAAATTATCAAAAGTGAACCATTGAAACTTGAAAAGAACAAAGCGGAATCGTTACTAATGGTTTGATTCACATTTTAGTTTTACTGTTAGAACTATATTGTGTCGTTGATAAATATTTTATAAAAAAAATTTTCAAAATACAAAAAATAAAATAAGCTATTAAAAAACATTAAGGAGATGCGACTTATGTAACATGATTAGAGCATTTATGATGAAATCTTCAATACCCATTCATATTATCAAACTAAAATACATATTTGTCCTTCACTTTTAAAACACTCCATATTCAATTTCTGATATCTACGTATTCTAATAAATTAAAATAAATATAGATACGTGTCAATTTATGGTTAATTCTCACAATTTTTTCTCTTCAAAAATAATATATATGTCATAGATCAATAAATATTCATTTTCTTTTTACACTATATTTATATTATATACTTTTCTTTAAACTCTATTTATATTATATCTATACACTTTTATATATAAAAAATATTTACGTATTGTACTACTATACATTGTTAAAATATATTTCACAACACACTTGGTGAAATCCAAAATCAACAACAAACCTTGTTTGTTAAATAGTGAAAATAAAATAATTTTAAATGCTATCATTAACATATTTTACCATGTATATTGTTGAATAGTGTAAACTTTAATTAATTGTTGCGGGTTAAAATTTTGTAAATAGATCGTTTCGTACAAATTAAATACATTTGGCTTAAATTTATTACAGGTAAAAAAAGGGTAATCTAAATATTTTAAAAAAATTGAGAATGCAAATAGATTTATCGTCAAACTTGTTACGGGTTCAAAGTTTTGAGTTGAAAATTTAAAAAAAGTGAAAGTTAGATTTTTAAATATGATTGGGTTTCGAATTTATTTTAAGGACATTTTTGAAAATAGTCAAAAGATTCGGGATTTTGTACATTGAGTATTTTTTCCATGACTATTAAAATTTAAGAACAAATGATAAACACTTTCGACATGCCACTTCCAGAGTTTCAGGGCTATTAATGCCTCTAAGTTTTATCAAATTAGAAACATTTGTGTCAACATTAACTTTCCTTGAATAGTGATAAGAATGTTGTATGTGAAGCATGTCGTACAAATTATGCTCAAGTGAGGCAAAATAATCATAAAATTGAACAGGTTAACCTGCTATTTGTGTCAATTGGCAAAGTCGAGAAGCCTCTCAAATTTATCAAAATCTTTTTTACGGTGTAACTCAAAACTATTATTATATGAGAAGTATTATTCGAAATTGATTCATAACCAAATTTCTTTCAATTATAAATATATGTTACTGAGAATGATTTTTCAATAGATAGAGTGTTCTTGGGTAAGTTTTTGTACGTGAATTATTTTTTTTATTAAGTTAATTTTTCTTTTAAAAAAAATCATTTTGTGATATATATAAAATCAATTTATGTATAATGATACAAGCATAAATGTAATACATTTTTCTATATAGATTACGTATTGTTTTATTTGTAACTTAATTATTTACATCAGCTCGTGTGTTACACAGACTCTAAAACTAGTATATTTATAATTAATTAAATAATATATTTTTTTTCACTCAAACCACGTAAAAATATAAAAATGGGGTATGGTGAACCCTCAAATATTAGTGTGTACATTTTTTTAAAGTATAAGACTCCAATGAGTAAAGTAAATAAAATTTTATATTTCTCTCTAATTCGAAAATTGAAGAAGGGATAGGAACTCTGTTGTAAGTTTTCTTTTGTTTTCTTTGAACATCAAATTTTATATCCATCTAAAATCTCTTAAACCTTGCACATGCTATGCAATGATTTGAATCCATCACTTTCATTTTGAAAGAATGGATACCATATCACTAGATTAGGTCATGAGTTGTTATAAGTTTTCTTTAACATATTTATATATGCACATGTAAAAGGTTAAAAGAGAGAGAAATTTAATATTCATGTAAAATAAATTCATTACAAAAGTAATTGTTTCTCAATTTTGTCAATAGTTATCTTTAGAGAAGTAATACAAAAGAGAAACCAAATTAAGATACTACATGAACGACTCAATTCGTTCGTAAGTTATCTATAGAAAGAGGATACAAGATAGAAGCCGAATTGAAATAGTATAAGAACCAAAACAGAAATTAGAACGTCTAAGAAGCCTATAACCAAAATAGAAACTAGAAGACGTACAAAGGGGCCGGGGCCCCAAAGCGAGTTGTCTTTGTTATTTTCTTTTTTGCTTTCTCTTCCTTGTCTTCAAAACATAACTCATGTTTGGTAGGCCGATCACAATCTTGAATTTATAATAAGTGATCCAAGAGATTAGACAATACATATGAAGAGTATTCTTTCCTAAGTTGCACTAGAAAAATGCAATATCAAAATGTATATCTAGAGTATGTATTTTATTTGCGCGTAGTGACATATTAAATAAAAACAAAATCAAAACCAAATCATGCACTTATCTTATCACCATCGTTGATGTCGTTGTCACAATCATTGCCGCCATTGATTATCCAATTCACTTTAACTGAACCCTCTTTTGATAGACCCAACCTAATCCACGTGTTTTGACACTTATACCTATATCATAAGTAGCGTATAGATATTTATTTATGATATTTTGCATCTATTGCGCTTTGTAAATTGTTGGAGGCTCTATTCAATCACGATTATGAGTGGACTAAGAATGGGGAAAGGGGATTAACCGTCATTGTCACACCTCGATCAAAGGCGGCGGAACATGCCGGGGTGCAACGGATTGCCCAAGAACACAAGACACTATTAAAGTGACAATATTTAATCAACTCATTAATTTCATTCAATCATCAAAGTAACACATATTGTTCATACAAATTAACACCAAAATATAAGACTTAGATATTGTTCATTCTTCTAATGACCTAGCGGTATCAAAATTGAATGACGTCTTCGAACTCCAACTCAAGTAATAATCAAACCTGTAACAATGCATAAAATAATATTTGTCAACACGTATGTTGGTGAGCAATTTCATGGTTTGAGTATATATAATATGAGCGAAATCCACAAACGTATATGAGACTATAATTAAAAGCATCAATCATCATCATCATCATCATCGTACTCAGTATATCCCACCAATAGCAAAGCTATAGTAGGGTCTGAGGAGGGTAAGATGTAGACAGCCTTACCTCTACCCCATAGGGATAGAGAGGCTGCTTCCGGTGAGACCCTCGGCTCGATAGTAGTTTTGCATCAAGCCTTGGACATAAGACACATAACACTCAACCATCGGGACACCGACCGATTGGTGCATGTACCCTTGTCTTTCGGCTATCAACGCCACCACATGATGCCTGATTAACCTTCCGCCACTTTTAACGTTATTTTCACGATATTGGTAAAATAACGTCAAAATTAGTGCAATTTCGCTTTTGCCCACCCGAGGGTTCACACATATATACATTATATGCGTGCACCGCAACCAGGGCGTAATTAAAAGCATACTTGGATAAAACATATGTAAATGAGGATCCTTTCTAATCGGTAACAACCGACATACTTGGATAATGAGGCACTATTCTACTAGCACAAGGCTAAGTAGTTAGGGGAGCGTATGATCATACTTAATGAGGCTCAACAACAACATAAAAATAAACACTCGAGCACGTAAAGCATATGAAAAATATAACACACAAAATAGCAAGTATTGTAAGTATCATAAGTATCATACACCCTAAAGTTTGTGGTTTGAGAAATGTGTATAATAAATCATTCTTATTTTGAATAAGTATGCATGTTACCCCAAAAATATAAAAGTGAAAAGGGGGGATGAATGCACTCACGTTAACTAAGTAACTTGAAAGATTGATTCGTGAATAATCGGAGGTCGGGTTAACGAGCAAGACCTAGATTAAACGGGTCTTAAGTTAGTAGGTAGTCTTGGAAGGGTTTAAAGTAAAATATGACAAGTAAAGTAAATAAATGAAGTTTATGGTTTAAAAATGTAAATATTTGGGAAATTAAAGACATGCTCTAAAAAGTAAGTTTACTCGAAACCGGGTCTTGGTATTTCATTCATAAATATTACTCAACCTATGTTAAGTAACTTATGTGGGTTATAATGCACTATTGCAAGACCCTTGGTTATATAAATACCAAAACAAGGTTTTAATCGAGTGTTCGGATTTGTCAATTTGGGTTTAGATAATTAACTAAACTCAAAGTCAACTTTCCAAAATGTTTTAAGATAACTCAATAAAATCAAAAAGACTTAACCAAGTATATAGTTCTATTGTGAAGAACCTTAACGTCCGTTAAGCGAGTATTTGGTTTCACTGGTCCAAACTTGTTATAAGATTAAGTTGGATTCCAACACACCAAGTATGTTGATAAAATAACTTAAAATTAGTTTAAAATACATTCTTGAAGAAAAGATGAGTTTCGGTGGCCAAAAACACACTTGTGTGTCTTAAGCAAGTGAACTCGGCTTAGTTCGGTTTTGGTTCGACCCTTAGCTCGGAATGATACCGAGGATTGTTGCCACATACCCAAATACCATAGAACTATAAAAATGATTTGTAGAAGTTATAATATTCAAATCTTACATAAACATGTTTATTTAACTATTTCAAACAAAACTAGTAAACAAAACTATTTAAAACAAAAACTAGTAAACAAGAGTCCGGTCTTGGTTCGGTCTTGATTCAGTTCTAATCACGGGATAAAACCGAGACTAGTGACTTCATACCCAATACCATGGAACTCTTTAAACATGAATAAGAAAACTAAACTACTTACAATATAAACAAGACTAGTAAAGCATTAAAGGAAAATAGTATAATCAAGAACTACAATGAGTCCTCCATGAAGCCTTGCCTTGTAGCATATCACCTCAACCGACCATGTCCGAAGAAGATGAAAGCCGAAGAAGACAAGGGGTGCATATTATATATATGTTGTACCACAAGATTCAATTAGTAAGTAACGAAACAAAATTAAAGAAGGTTGCTGCTTGATTATTAAGAACCTTGAAGGTTAGATGGTGTTCTTTGTTTGAGAGAGAAAGAAGATGAAATGAGCAAGAGGAAATGAAAGGGATAAGCTTGTATATATAGGGTAGTAGTCAAAGTTGTTTTTCATGGTTTATATCAATACTTGCATGTGTTTAAAAAAAGTTTAAACAAGTCAAATAATACAAACAAGTAGCAAAATCCAAAAAGTAAGAGATGATTATGAAACATAAAAACCCATTATTTTATATTATTGAAAGATTCGGTTTACAAATCGGGTCAGGTTTTGATACAAATACAAATACAAATACAAAAAGAACCGAAAATGACGAATGTTACAGTCACCCACGAAAGACAATCTACACCCAAATTTTTCGGACACTCTAAGGGTTTTTTCAGTCACCCACGAAAGACAATCTACACCCCAATTTTTCGAACACCCTAAGGGTTTTTTCACAATGACACCAATAAATTTCATTTTTTAACAATGGCACTCAAAAAACTTTATTTAAAGTATCTAATATTACAAATGCTAACTTATTTGAAACAAAATAGTAAACCCATTCAAATTAACAAATAAAAGAGTTGCGTGATCGGATTGATAATGAATATTTGAGCGATAGTTGTATACGTTACATGTAAAAATAGTTGTTTAAACACGTTTGTATATGAGATGTAACTCGTAGAAAACAGTTGTCATGATACTTAGTTTATTATGTGTTTTTAATTGATTTGTATCATCTTTATCCTATCGAAACAAAAAGTTATAAAAGAGTGATAAACATCAACAAAGATTAAGAACAATCATAAAAATTTTTGGGTTCGCCATCAATCAAACCTAACTATCATATTACAAATACTGGTTAAATTCCGCACTAGTTACTCTTGATATTTTTGTTTCCTGAATTCTTAAATCCTTTTTGCTTCATTGAGTTGCAATATAGAGTATAAGTGATACTCTTTTCCTTAGTAAACTTTAATCCTTAATTTAGTTATTTGTATACGTGAAAGCTCCAATTTCATCGGTCTTATATCTTAATTTATAATTTTAAGCTTGGACTTATACATCCACTTTAGCTTCCTTGACTTAAGCATTCCTTCAAACTTTTAATTTGCCACATGCTTATCAACTCCAACAAATACAATAATATAACTCTCACTCAAACTTTTGACACCATATACCGTTAATTAAGGGGTGCTCATCGGTTTGGATATTGGTTATTCAGTAAGTTCTAATCGGTTTATTTGGATTTCAATTTTTTTATTCATAACTTAATCCGAACTGATGCGGCTTTGGTTAAAATCGATTTTCTTCTTCTTCTTTTTTTTTGTAGACATTGGTTGTGTATTGAATGCGTAATTAGATGACTTGCTAAATTTGGTTAATTCGGTTTAACTGAATTCAAAATTCAAAACTTTGTATATCCGATCCGAAAACCGAATTTACAATTCATTTTTTTTGTTACGGATATTGTTCGGTTTTCGATTTTTTTTCGGTTCCAGTTTTATTCACACCACAAGTAATATAACTTACAGAGAAGATATATGGGCCAATATTAATACATAACCATCCAGATTTAAACTAAAAACCTTAGGCCCAATTAAACAGCCCAAAACTCTATTCCATAACCTCCGATTTCATTCTGCAACTCCATTTTCTTCACAACAAACAACAACCAACAATGGCGTCTAATTTCTGGACATCAACGCACTAGTAAGCTTCCTATCATCCTCACCATTAACGTCTCACACTCATATCCGTTCGATTTCCGTTTAATCGCACCATTAGGTTCTAATTTGAACAAATAATAATAATAATAATAATAAACACTGATTAATAATTATTATGCAGCAAGGAATTATTGGACCAGGAGGAAGTGGGTGTGGTGCATAATTTTGATAAGCAGAGAGGACTCACACTTGATGATTTCAAATTGATTAAATTGCATATGACTAATTGTAAGTTAGTTATGTATCTATTTGCATTTAAATTTATGTATAACTTGTTTAATTATGTGTTTATTTGTTAGTATCGATCTATTTGCATTGCTAGTTTGGTGCTATTGATCAAAATATTGGTACCGATAATATTGGCTATATCACTGATTTTCCCGGTATTAGTTTTTTTAAGTCTTAATTGTCACTTTTTAGTGTTTAATGTTAGTGTTTTAAGTCTTAATCAGCTCCTACGTGCTACAATTGTTAGTGTTTTGTAAGTTTCAAAAGGTTAGTTTGTTAATAGTAGTAGCCTAGTAGGATAGTATACTAAATTGTTGGTGTTAAATTGCTATATATAATATAGATAAATTATGCATGGTATTAAAATTACCGATAGGCGATGTCCCACCGCGATAACTGATATCTCAGATATCGGTCCTCGTCTGATATCCGATATATTCCAGCATTAACTGCATAGATGAATTATTTTGTATCTATTTGTGATAGAACGATTAACCACAGAGGCAATACACCTTATAAGAAGATTAATGGAAAAGTATAGGGAGAAGAAGCGTGATCTACATATGGTGTTTATTGACCTAGAAAAGGCCTACGACAGTGTGCCACGACAGGTGCTCTGGGAGTGCTTGGAGGGTAGAAGAGTGCCCAGGAAATACATAGAGATAATTATGGATATGTATACCAGGAGTGAAACAAGTGTCCGTGCGCCAGTGGAGGATACTGATTTCTTTCCTGTAGAGGTAGGTCTTCACCAGGGGTCAGCGTTGAGCCCGTTTCTTTTTGCAGTAGTCTTGGATGAGTTGTCAAAGTCGATTCAGGGGACTCTCCCGTGGTGCATGATGTTCGCAGACGATATTGTGTTACTTGCTGAGAAAAAACAAGATCTAAACATGAGGCTTGAGGAGTGGCGAACAACCTTAGAGACAAAAGGTTTAAAGATTAGCCGATCTAAGACGGAGTACCTACACTGTGATTTTGGTGAGATAAACGACAGTGAAGACGTACACATCACAATTGAAGGGCAGGTGGTCCCGCAGGTAACGAAGTTCAAGTATTTAGGATCATTTGTACAGAGCGATGGGGAATTAGACAATGATGTGACCCACCGAGTTCAGGTAGGATGGTGTAGATGGAAAGCAGCCACAGGTATATTATGCGACAAGAGTTTCCCGACTAATCTGAAGGGAAAATTCTATAGGGTGGCAGTTAGACCTGCAATGCTATATGGAACAGATTGTTGGGCCATCAAGAAGGCACAAGTGCGGAAGATGGAGGTAGCAGAAATGAGAATGCTACGTTGGATGTGTGGGCACACAAGGCTAGACAGAATAAGAAACGTTGTGCTTCGCGAGAGATTAGGGGTGGCGAACATAGCAGACAAGATAGATTGAGATGGTTTGGACATGTAAAGAGAAGACAGACGACGAATCCTGTTAGATCCGTAGAAAACATTACTATAGAGGGGAGGAGGGGTAGAGGACGACCGAAATTGACTTGGGATGAGAGGATTAGGCATGATTTGATAGACTTAAACCTCTCCGAGGACATGGTTGAGGATAGGAATTCGTGGAGAAGTAGAATTAAAGTTAAGGATTTTTAGAGAGAATTGAATACCTGAGGGCTTAGACTTAACTTATTTAGGTCACATACCATAATGGTATTTCCCTTACATATTTTATTATTATTATTATTAGCTTTTATATTGCGGTTAAACTGTGACCTTTTTATTAATATTATTATAATTAGTAGTAGTTTTTATATAACTGTTAAACTTTGATTTCCTTTTTTTGCTTCATACACATGTTCTTAGAGCCGAGGGTCTCTCTGGAAGCCACCTCTTTATTCCTTTGGATAGAGGTACGGTGTGCCTACATCCCACCCTCCCCAGACCCTACCTATAGCTCTGCTGTCGGTGGGATTTTACTGGGTATGATTGATTGATTGATTGATTGTGATAGAACGATTAAGATTGAGTAAGCGTTTATGAATATGATTATAGTGTTGGGTTTAAATGCATAGTCTTTTAAAAGTAGGAAGCCGTAGGAAGGGCATCAAACGTACTCTGATTGAACTCAAACTAGCGGCATTGGAGTTGCCTACGATATTAGATATTAGGTTTTCGCCGTTTGATTTCTAGCTTGTTGATTTTAGAATTTTTGTTCAGATTATTGTGTCTTTTTTATTTATCATTGTGTTTTTTGTTTATTTCGTCATTGTATCTTTTTCCTTGACATTGTGTTTTATAATCTGCATTGTGTTATGTATTGCGATCCATTGTGTCTTTGTATCCTTCATAGATTTAGGAGACTGTGTAGGATAACTTAACCCTATGATTATATACCAGTTTGTAAGGATTTGCATGGTGATTGCAGAAATTGATTATAATAATTTGTGCATTTAACATGACTGCACTTTTTTTGTACCTTTAACGTCAAGGTTTTATAAAGTATCACATTATATTATATTGGCTGTAAAATATCGTGTGAATAGTTTTTTAATACTGTATATCTTGTTTTGTTTTTCATTCCAGACATTGCGAGATTGGCTCAAAATGTGAAAGTGAGGCAAAGGTTAGCCTCGAGTTTTGTTGTTTTTAATGAATTTTTATTCTATATTAGACAGTCATGAAAACTTTAATTCATTCATAGAACTTGTTGTTTTGGATAAATGGATAAATAGTTATATTCACGAAATGTAGTTCATACGATTTCTCAAATACTTTGTTTATTATGTTCTAGTGATGAATTCTCATTGCATTGGTTACTACTTCTCTATTTCAGGGTTGTGGCGACTGCTGTAACATATATGAGACGTGTATATACAAGGTATTTATTTCAGATGCTTTATCAATGAGTTAGTTTTTCTAGATAACAACAGATTTCTTTGCAGCAGAGTGCAAACACGTTATACTCAATAATCTTATATAGTTATAGATTAAATAAAAAATTGTACTTATACTTTGCTTTTACATGTGTTTACATATACATATACATATACATATACATATACATATACATATACATATATTATTTAATATCTTGACTCTAGTGAATTGAGTCACGAGTTGAATATTTAGGATCTTGAGGCACAAAGCGGCAATTATGGTGTTATTCGTTAAATATACACTTAGTGGTTAAAAATAATTTAGTGACATAATTTTATTTGTTGAACCAATTTGATCCGTTTGCTTTTAATTTGATTTGTTATATTCTACGCGTTTAACCTATTAGATATAAGAATTATGGGTATTGATTGCCACCTCTACTTTCTCTAAGTTAGGTTTAGTGCTTATACACACATTCTTGATTTACTTTTTTTTCCCAATCTTTTTACAGTTTTGTATAATGAAAATTTTGCTAAGTGTATATTTTATGGACTTTTAGGAAAAGTATGACTGAATTTGACCCGCGTCTATTGGCACCATCCTGCTTGTATTTGGCATCAAAATCTGAAGAAAGCACGGTGCAAGCTAGACTTCTTGTATTCTACATTAAGAAAACAAGTAACAATTTTCTTTAAACTCAAGAGAGTTCGTTTTGTTCTAATTAATGGATTAGTAACATGGCATCTTTGTTTGCAGATCCAGATGAAAAATGTCGCTGTGAAATTAAAGAAATACTTGAAATGGAAATGAACATTTTGGAGGCGTTAAACTATTACCTTATTGTTTTTCATCCTTATCATGCATTGCCTCAGTATGTATTTCCTTACAACTTATACCTATTAGTTTTGACTTTCGACTAAATTACATGGATAATCCCTATGATTTAGGGTAAGTTAGGGATTGGTCTCTAAGCTTTAAGATTTACGGATTTGATCACTAGCTACCATGTTTGCTTTAATCCATAGTTCATGAGTATTGTTAACTTTCTTAGTTAAAATTAGGGGCATTTGATGAAAATGCCTTTTGACTTTAATGTAAATTAACACTGTTATACGTTTTGACCATGGATGAATGCAAACATTGCAGCTGAAGAACAAATTCATAAAATTTAAAGCTTAGAGACCAAACCCGTAACTTACCCCAAATCACACAGGGCAATCGTGTAATTTACTCTATATGATTATATATAATTGATGCATCAATATATAATAATGCCTACAAAATAGCGTTGTTACCTTAGGAGGTAATATTTTTGGCTCTTTTTTCTTATTCGCTAAACTTGTTTCATCTTACCCGTTTGAGATAAACAAACCCAATTTGGCCCATTCAAAAGTAAGCGAGTATCTAGTTATAACATAAGGTGCTCATTTTGAGTTGAACAGGTTGGTTCATGATGCTGGTATGAGTGATGCAACACAGTTGACCTGGTAAGAGCTAGGTCACCAGCTAGTTTGACTTTTTCCAAACAATTTGACTTTTGTAGCATGATTTCATCTTTATACAATTCTAATTTAAGTGTTTCGAATGAGTTGTTTAGGGGACTTGTGAATGACGCCTATAAGATGGATCTAATTCTCATACACCCGCCACATTTGATTGGATTAGCCTGCATTTATGTAGCTAGTGTGCTCAAGGAGAAAGATAATACAGCTTGGTTTGAAGATCTACGGGTCGACATGAATGTTGTAAGTCAAGGGGTAAAATTGTAAATTAAAGTGCATAGCTAAAAATGAAACGAGTTGAACAGGTCAAATATAGCGGTGGCAATTTCTGATACAACAGAAAAATGATCAGGTTTCGGGTTGGTATATCTAACCCGACAATAGAACGCGCCATGTCTGGGTTGACATGTTTAATTGAAACTGTTATAGGCTTGTAAATGAACCGAACAGAAATGAACGGGATATGTTCGTGTTAGTTTGTTAAGAAAATTATTACGTTTGAGTTCTTGTGTTATTGGTATAAACTAACGGTTTATGAACGTAAATGAACATAACTGAACATAGATGAACACGCATTACTGAGATTAAGTTGTGGTGGATCTAAAAAATTTAACAGAATACACAAACGAACGAATCTAACCACATGTAAGCTAACCAACATAAATGAGCATAAAGGAACAAACATATATGAACATAATGAATGAACGAGCCACGTGTTCATGTTTGTTAGCTTATTAAATAAGTGAACATGAACTTCCAGCCAAAGAGTTCATTGAATGTTCGGTTTGTTTACAGGCCTAAACAGGTCGTTTTTGGGTTGACTAGTTTAATCCGCTTTGTTAAACAGGTTAACGTGCTAACTTGTTTAGTTAAAACTTAAACAGGTCGACTCACTAACTTGTTTAAGACCCATTTAACTATTTTTATCAACCCACGAGCCTGATTAAACATGTTCACATTATGTTTTGCCAACCTGTTTGGCACTTTTAGATAATGGTTAAATGGGTCGTGTTTGGTTTAGGGTTGATGTTTTTGACACGAGTAAAAACATGATGCGTGTTCGGGCCGGAAATTTTAACCTACCAACCCAACACGATTGGCACCCCCTAGTTAAATGTGTTCAAACACTTGTACGGGCCTTCTTTTGTTGCAATTTATGACGTTTTTGATTATTTGATTTAACAAGTGAAGAACATAGCAATGGAAATACTAGATTTTTATGATACCCACAAAATGATAACTGATGAGAGAGTGAATGCTGCCATGCACAAACTACCCACAAGAATATAGATTGCAAGCTACAATTTTATATGTAACCTTTATTAAAATGGTTACCATGCCCGCTTTTATGGCCGAGTACTTGAAGTTGTAGCGTTAATTTTGTTGTTGGAACAAAATTGTTGTCATGATCATTGATTCAAAAGCAAAAAAGAAACACAATTTACAGTGTTTGATATGGAATCAAATCAAAGAATTGAGTACTATTGGATTCTAGTTTTCGTTTGGAGCAACTCGAAGCCCTAATTAAGGTTTGCAAACCTTAAATGGATCAATATTAACCGTCTGACATGGTTTGCAAACAGTTCGGTCCCAAATTCATGAATTGAAGTATGAGCTTGTGTTAATTTTGATAGCGTTTTGTGGCTAAGATGACACGGTTTCAAGTTTACAAAATAGTTGTCGTCTAGACAGCTTTATGAAAACTGTCAACCTCTATCTATGGCTTCGAGAAGAACAAACCGAACTAGCCAGGCTAGATGGCTTGATTTTATTTGCTTGGTGGTTTAATGGTTTGGTTTTGGTTCTTTGGAACAATTTTATTTTATTTTAGTTTTCCAAAAAAGGTTCAATTAGTTTTTATTATAACTTTTAAAATGATAAAAATTGTTTATGATTATAATATTTATACGTAATTGTGTATATTTAGATATAAATATTATTAAGGTTGATCGTTGATGGGACAAACTTGTTAATTCAAACCTTAAATCCATTGAATCTTAAACCGATCGACTTGCTTTTATTTCAACAGTTCAGTAGGTTCAAGCGTTTAACAGTCTTTGACGACCCAATGTGGTTTCTTTCAATTTGATGGATTCAATGCCATAGTTTAGGAGTGAAGTAGCCACATGAGAAAATATGGAAGATTTCTATGAGCTTCACTAGTTAGACCACTCTCATTGGCAACCCAATAATGGTTTGGGTTGCCACATGGCAGTTATTTACGGTTTGCATTTTACTTTAGGCTTGGTTCGATGGAATCTTGAAAGGAAGAAAAAAACCCCTTGGAAATATTATTATGCTCCCAAACGCTCCTTTCACGTTCATGTAAATTGAAGAGTGTAATTGAGGTATTTATTGGATACTTGGAGAGTGATGGGGCTTAAACTCGCTATGTTTGTCTTATATCTTAATTTAAATTTGTCTTCACTTTTATCTATCGTGTTAAACTGGATATCAATACTCTTCACTCAGGATATATTTAGTTTACTTAATGGAGTTGTTTAAATTAGCTTTCTAATCATCTTACAACATTCTTATTAGAAAAAAAGATATACTTATCAGCATCAAAGTGTTTCCAATGTTGTTTAAGTCACTTAAATGGCTTATGTATAGGTGAACCACTTAACTTTCATAATGTAATGTGTTCTGACTTTATGAAATTTTTTATCTTTTACATGTTATGAAGTTAATTTTTTTATTTCTTTCTTTTATTGCACTATTTCAATGATTGGATGATTGATTGTGATGATGATTGATTGTGATGTAAATTAATGTCGTAACTTGAAAAATCTTCCGTTTTCATCGTCGATGCATAAGCCGGATTCTAAAATTTTCTCACTTCGAATATAAAAAAAAGTAGCTTGTTTCTAAATCACATAATTTTACGCCAACTAAATTGTCTTAGAAATATCAATAATAAATATTGACTATTTTCCTAACTAAATCAGAATAAAGAGAGTATCATGAATAGGATGATACAGTAATTTTTAAAATTTAGTGATGTTGCACGTGTGTGAATAGAACTCGAATTGTGATGGTACATGGGTGAATGGGTGGGTCGTTTGGGGTTGAATTGGAAGAGGTAGTGGACAACTTGATTGGTCCTGACCTAACCTAGTGGTAGGGAATAAAGGAGCTATTTTGTCTGGTCAAATGAATGTAATAACATCCTTAAAACTTGCTAAATATATACTTTGTTTGGCCCCGTCAAGTTAAGCAGAACATCTAAGAAGCATATTCTTATATGAAAAAGCTATTTTTTCTTTATGTTGTTATGTATATCCGTATTAGCGTAATTCTACATGAAGGAACACCAAACTGAATTTAAAGTAACGTAAACACAAACAAAAACTTGCAAACTACAAAAATTTCTTGTCGTGAAAATGAGTATTAATGAATACGCTACAAGAAAGTTGGGCTTTCATCTAGGGATGTAAAGTCGCGGGAAAGCACAGTCGGAGAATTACCGATGGAAATATAAAATCTATACTATATTGATGTCGGCGATAAGTGGCCAATTAACGTCTTTGCCAGGCCTTTTTAAATATTTGATTCTCAACAGTTTGTCTGACACACACGTAAATAGTTGGCTTTACACAGGTTCATATTGTCTTCCATTTGAATTACAAACATCATGTGTGTCGTGGTCATAGAGTCTAGATGCCATCCCTCACATAATCACGTGGTCTATAACACATGACTTTTTTTAATAACGTTTTGAACTACTCCAATTGCCCGAATGAGTCTTTCTGGGCATATATGTCAACCATTAATATTGAGTTTAACGTTACATATATGACTCATTCAAGAACACTGTTAAGAAAGAAACTCATTATTCTTCTAGTAAAACTTCTTGAGTCATGTTTCGAACTTTTAAAAAATATAAGATACCAAACCTATCACTCTCATAACATAAAGAAGGGAAGTTAGTGATTTTCATAAGGGGGGACGGGGCGGTGCGTGATGAGCCACCCATCACGATTGATGGGTAATTGAACACCGCCGTCGGTCCTTTCTTCAAGCGTGATGGTTATAGTTGCGTGATGGCCATCACGCAAGTGATGGGTTTGAGTGATGGAACTCTCTCTCTCACACAAAAACCTATATGTATATATATACACCCCAAATACACTCCTCTCACTCACACAAAAACCTATATGTATATATATATATATATGTATGTATATATACCAAAACCTATCACACCACACCACCCCTCCTAAAATCCATCAAATATGATAGATTTGGAGTTAGTGATGTGGCACACCACCATTGGATGGTGCGTGTGAAGAAAATGGAACCACCCCTCCCCCGTAAGTATAAATTGTTTTGACTTTGTATATAAATAAGAACACATTAACTAGATCTTTAAAAACATTAAATGTAAGACGACCATATTAGTGCGAGTTTTTGAGATCTGCAATCATAGGGATATAAAATATTCCAACTTTCAATGGAAAAAAGTCAACTTCCATGGTGGGTTGGTGGAGTCATGATGTCACACCATTCTTGACCCGACCCGAACCCAACCCAACCCAACAGACGGTTGGTGAGTGAGTCGTATAAACCCTACTTGACCACCACCACCAAAGTGACCAAACCAATACATACACACACACACCCATGTATCTGTATCTATATATCCCACACCCACACCTTTACGTATGTGTAACAGTTTGACAACGATAGCTTTCCTACCCAGATCTTGCATCCTGGGCCCACCCCCAAAAAGACACAGCCGCCGATAACCCTAATTCATCAACAACCTCAAAGATCCAAGGTTGGGATTGGATCTGTTATTATTATTATTATTACTATTACCATTTCTTCATTTTTATTATTATTAATTTAATAATTTAATAATAATAATAATAATCCAATACATACATACACACACATACATACCCTTTCACAATCTCTATATAATTCACACAAATTGCAACCGTTTTCTCTGCCCCATCTCCCATATCTCTAACCAGTGGCCACTTTTCCTTTATCTATTCAATTCATCAAAATATTAACCAAAACAATTATTATTTGTATTTTCCCATCTGGGTTTTTCAAATTAGGGATCTTTTTGATAAAAAGATTCAATCTTGATTGAAAAAGGTGAAGACTTTGATTGAAAAAATTGAATCTTGATTAGGGTTTCTGTTTCTTTCAATGGGAGCTTTAGATGAGGGTCACTATTGTGTGGTTCTTGAAAATGGTGTGAAGCTTGATGATGATTTTGAGCATCAACCAGAGACTGTGGCTATTGAAGATGCTGTCAAGGTTTTGTTGCAGGGTTTGGGGGAAGATGTTAATAGAGAAGGCCTTCGAAAGACGCCTCTTCGGGTTGCGAAGGCCCTTCGAGAAGGGACCAAAGGTAATCTTTTTGTTTTTGTGTTGAATTATGTGTTTTAATGGTTTTATTGATCTTGGTTTGGTTGAATCTGATTTGAATTTTGAGAATTGGAATAAGATGTTTTTGATAGTGGATTGCTTAAAGAAATGATAATATGTTGATTGTAGGTTAGTGGTAGTTAGATAGTGTACTTGGAAGTTAGGTGGATGTTAAAAGTGCTTGCCAAGTAGGAAGTTAGTTGAACGAGTCGTTGAAAGTCAGATCTGTCATTTTATTTCATCAGTACATGCAAAAGTACCTGTTTTTTATCTGCTGTGGTTTCTATAGATGTTGATCTCGAGGTGGCATTTTGAACTGTTAAGTTATAAATGGGTTGATCCTAGTATGTGTTATCTCTAACGGGTCAAAGTGGGAAAATGAATCTATAGCTATAAATAGGAAACTAGCTAAACGGGTCGAAAGTCATCCAAAGCGTGTTTTAAATTCTAATGTTAAAAGCCTCATAGATCATTTTAATGAATGGTTGGATTATTATTATTCGAATACTATCACCATTATAATCACTTAACGCATTAAGTGTTCATGCTCATAAAGAGATTTGAACTTGATGGATAAAAATGTTTCTGACCTGACATGTTTGACCTGTGCAAAGTGGTAAAATAAATAGATAGCTAAAATAGGAAGCTGATTAAACATGTTGAAAGTTAAATAGGAAGCTAGTTAAATGTTGCAAAAGTCATTCAAAGTATGTTTTTAGCTAATTCAGCCTGATCTTGCATGTGTTGACTTGTTAATGCAAAAGTACCCGTTTTGACCTGCTGAGGCTTTTTTAGATGTTCACCTGGAGGTGGGATTTTGACCCGTTTACTTATGAATGGGTTGATCTTGTTTCAAAGTGGTAAAGTAATTAAGTAGATAAATAGGAAGCCATTCAAACTGGTCGAAAGTTATTCAAAGTGTGTTGTAATGTCAACCCCCCACCCCCCCCCCCACCCCCCACACACACACCCCCACAAAAAAAAATCATCTTTATAACGATTGGATTATTATTAGAATGCTATAACCTTTATAATCTTTTCACATGTTGATTGTTCATAAAGGTTTTTAACATGTGTGTTGTTTTGGGCTTATGCAGGGTACAAACAGAACGTTAAAGATATAGTCCAAGGTGCATTATTCCCGGAAGTCGGTGTAGAAAACGGAACCGGGCTAGCTGGAGGAGCTGGTGGGCTTGTTCTCGTTAGAGATATCGATCTCTTCTCATACTGTGAGTCTTGTTTACTCCCGTTCCAGGTTAAATGCCATGTGGGCTACATTCCATCCGGTCAACGGGTTGTGGGCCTTAGCAAACTCTCCCGGGTCGCTGATATTTTTGCCAGGCGTTTCCAAGACCCACAACATTTAGCAGATGATATTTGCTTTGGTTTACATCACGGAATCAGCCCGACCGGTGTTGCGGTTATTCTTCAATGCTCACACATTCATTTCCCCAATTTCCAGTCGGCTTTTCTCGACTCAAACCACAAAAGATTTGCCAAAACTATAGTCGGGTCGGGTTTGGGTACTTTTGAAGATAAAGATTCGGTCAACTGGATTGACTTTTTTGGGCTTTTAAGATGTCGAGGCATAAGTTTAGATAATATTCGTTCAAGAAACTCGTTAAAAGATTCTTGGTGCCCGTCACGGTCCCAGAAAGTGGGGCCTGGTGGTAATCCTGACATGGAGATAGCCGTTGTGTCAATTTTAAGGTCGTTGGGTCAAGACCCATCTAGAAAAGATCTTGTGGGTACGCCTAGTCGGTTTATAAAATGGCTCCTGAACTTTAAATATTCAAACTTGGAGATGAAGCTTAACGGGCTTGCCACTATCCCGTTGAGGCCCATTGGGCTTGGTAATACTAAAGAACTTGTTAGATCCGAGGTTAATTTATCTTTATGGTCACTTTGTGAACATCATTTGCTTCCGTTTTACGGGTTGGTTCATATAGGTTACATGTCAGGTGAAGAAATAAACCCGATAGGGAAATCTTTATTGCAGTCGATTGTACATTTTCACGGGTTTAAACTACAAGTTCAAGAACGACTGAGTCGACAGATTGCAGAAACGGTTTCTCCATTATTAGGTGGGAATATTATGGTAGTTGTTGAAGCTAATCACACCTGTATGATTTCTAGAGGGATTGAGAAATTTGGTAGTAATACTGCTACAATTGCGGTTTTGGGTCGGTTTTCGAACGACGCGTTAGCAAGATCACAGTTTTTACAAATGATTCCGAGCTATTCTTTGTAGACGTTGGGAAGATGATGATATTTGATCCGAGTTCATACACGTTTCTTTGTGTTTTGTTTTTTGTTTGCAATTTAAGAAAGAAAGGTGACAGATTGAATTTTGGGATGCTGGTTTTTGTGGTGATCATTCATGTTTGTATCCTTATATTTTATGGGAATTTTGTTGGATTGATAGGGTAATGTTTTTGCTACCATTTATAGAGTGCTATACTACACTAACTATACCATTTAAAGTGCTATAATATTTTCCATTTGACCAACAAACACTTTTCCCCACAATTTTCAAGGTGTTTAGATTCTTTTTAAACGACCATTTGAATTATTAACGGGTAATTTACTTACCCGATCATCTCCATTTCAAGGTTTTTAGATGTAAATAACGCTTTGTATATGACTACAATAACTATACTTTTAACATAAAAACACTTGATGATAAAAAAAACATAGCCTAATATCATTTATGCTACTAATTTTTAGATGGCCAAAAACTTGAGAACATAAGTGTACTTGATTAAAACATTCAAACACCCCACTTTAGGTTAAAGTATGAATGATAAACATGTTTAACATGTCCCAATCTATGAGAGAAGTGTACACACAACTGAACTAAGAAACTGATAGGGTGTTTGGTTCGTGAACAAAATCGAATATCTACGAATATGCTCATGAAATAAAAAGGAAAGCAAGAAAAATGAAAGACTATGAATGAAGTAATACTTGGAACTGATAGTTTTTACAGCAAATAAGTATTATGTTGAAGTGTCAAGTAGTAAATATGAACGTAGTGGTAGCATAGTATCAACATTTTTGCAATTCAAAACCGTCTTCGGGTACATTGATAAACAAATAATTAGTTTAAAATAACTTATCTTGGGCCATCTGGTCTTAAGTTAAAGATATTAGCACATCATACAGATTCAACAAAGCTTTCCAGTATTATAACTTTGATGCATTACTGGTCAACAAAAAACAATAAAAAGAGTTCAATGTCCAAGCTTTCTCTGTCGTTTACTCGTTTACAGTGAAGAACCCAGGAAATTTTCTTACATGGGTCGGGATTTTTTTTGGATCGGTGCTCAACTATAGATAAATATAAAATTTTTGTGTCCACTTCGACAGTTTGGGTCGGGTCGGGTCAAATCGGTATATGTATACATATCTTTATTTTTCTGATGTTCGGCAGTTCCGGTCGGGTTAAATCGGGTTGGATCATATAAGAAAAGAATAGGCGAAGAAAATATCATATAATCAAAAAGGTACGTGAAGCGTTCTTAAAAATGCATATATAGAATAGAACATATGAAAAGTCCTTATCTACAAGTTTACAGTTTTTGAAATCTAGCTATAACATCATCTCGTTTGACATTTATAAACAAGTCTTTATCAATAAAAATCAATGTACTATGCGCATTCGTTTAATTGTTTTTAGAGGATTTGATAAAAGTTTACTAATGTTCATAAAAAAAATATTTTGGTAAATAATATCTATACAAAAAGAACGTTATTCATATATTAACGAAAACCAAAAGCTTATTGAAAAGAGTAATAAATAATATACTAAATAATGGATGAGTAATGCTAGTATGATACGCAAACAATAATGACTCTTATTTTATACTAGATTTTCATCCGGCGCATTATGCCGGGGCAATTAGAAAAAATCTCAACGTTGAAACATGGGTGTTGGTAAAACCCGAGCGTTACGTCGGTGAATTGATGTGAATTCAGTTAGTATTGTTTACGATATAGACACCATTGGTAAAACGGTAAAACCTTAGCGTCCAAAAAATATATTTTCGACAAACTAACATATAAAAAAGATAAATTATTTAAAATGAAGTTTGTTTGGTCAGTAAACCCGGACAGTGGTAAAACCCAAACGTTGTCAGTCTGGTCATTGAGGTGGTAACTGGACACAAATTCGGTAGGTTTCGGCTATATACGTTACGGTACCAGAGCTAAAAAAGAAAAAAATATATATAAAAATGGAGTGGGCCAATGGTGTGGTGTGGTGTCGGTCAGTAAACTCGGACGTTGGTAAAACTAAGTTTTGTCGGTCCCAAACGTTAAGTATATGCGAATTGGGTCGGTTTTCGTCACGCTAACAAAACGAAACAAAAACAAAAAATCAAAATTGTGTGTACAAGTAAGGTGCCGCCAAGTGGCCCAATAACGACTTAGCGACACCAAACTTATAAATTATATATATTAGATAATTAGGTTAAGTAGAAATAAAATAACCAGATAAAAGTGTGTGCAATAATATTTTGTGGAGTATATATTTATTTTAACCTTAGCTCAACATTGGGCCATGAAAGATGTAGGTCTAGTTCCGTATCTACTATCTAAACAGATATTTTTTAAACGGATATGGGTTTTATCAAACCTAGATATTTCTTAAACGGGTTATAACATCTCATTAAATTAAAAATTAATCTCACCAAATATTTGATATAAAAAACTATAAAGTATGGATAAACTAAAAATTAAAATATGATTTATTTAAAAAAAGATGTATATTATTTATAATTAAAAAACCAATTTTATAGTAAAAAAATAAGCGGGTCTTGGGTCTCATCAAATCCATATATTTTTTTTATAACATCTCATTTATTTTTAAAATAATTTATCATCAAACCATAAGTATATAATTAACTTTCATACAATAAAACAACGGATAAAACTAGTATATATATAAAAAATCATCCCACATTGTTTGTTATAGTTATTTTGATAAGAATATATATAAAAAAAATGAACATAGGATGAGACGAGATTCTAATTTTATTTAAAGGATTGTAAAGCTATCCAGAAAAACCACCACTATTTAATTTTTATTGTTTTTATTATTATTAATTTTTTGAATAAAACAATATAATACTTTTATAATTAATTTTGTGCAGAAACCGCCATATTACGTAAATAAATAGGGCGGGATGAATTTTCAATTCAACTCAATGCATTGTTTGTTTTCCCCATTCGCCTTCACTAATACAATTTAATCCTAATCGTAGGGTTTGTTAATCTCGATCAGTAAATCGATCTGTTCACTCGTTCTTCTTTCTTTCTTTGTTCCCGTAGCAATATGGCGATGGCAAGTAATAATAATTATCATCTTCTTCCCCGGGCAGTGAAGGTTAAGAATAAAACACCTGCTCCCGTTCAAATCACCGCCGACCAGATTATACGTGAAGCGAGAGACCTTCACGAACCCCATCACCGAAAGCGGAAAGAATTCGAAGACTCGGTTAGGAGAGTCAGGTGGAACAAAAGAGTCTGGGTCAAGTATGCTAAATGGGAGGATTTCGACCGCGCCAGGTCCGTCTGGGAGCGCGCACTCGATGTCGATCCCAGAGACCACACAATGTGGCTCGAGTATGCTGACGAAAAACAAATTCATTGATCGGGCCAGGAACGTTTGGGACCGAGAGTGGATCAGCTGTGGTATAAATATGTTCACATGGAGGAGATGCTCGGGAACGTTGAAGGCGCCAGGGTAATATTTGAAAGGTGGATGACTTGGGAACCCGACCAACACGCGTGGCTTTCGTATTTTCAATTTGACTTACGAAACAAGGAGACTGACCGTGCAAGATCCATCAACGACCGAGCAAAGGGTCGCGAGGGTGTCGATGAAGCAATTTTGGCGAAAAGGCGGTTTCAGTACGAGGAACAACTTGTAAAGAACCCTTTGAGTTATGACACGTGGTTTGATTACATCAGACTGGAGGAAAGTGTCGGGAACAAACCGCGAATTCGTGAGGTTTACGAAAGAGCGATTGCGAACGTGCCTCCGGCCGACGAGAAACGATACTGGCAGAGATATATTTATTTTTGGATTAACTATGCATTGTATGAAGAGCTTGATGCACAAAATGTTTCTAGAGCAAGGGGCGTTTATAGCGAGTGTTTGAAACTGATTCCACATAACAAGTTTTCATTCGCGAAGTTATTGGCTGCCCAGTTTGAGATCAGACAGTTGAATCTCTCGGGTGCGCGCTCAAATCTTGGTAATGCAATTGGAGTTGCACCTAAAGATAAGGTTTTTAACAAGTACATTGAGATTGAGCTGCAGCTTGGCAACATAGATCGTTGTCGGAAACTATACGAAAAGTATCTCGAGTTGTCGCCTGAAAACTGCTACGCGTGGAGCAAGTATGCTGAGCTGGAGAAATCTTTGAGTGAGACCGAGCGGGCCCGGGCAATTTTTGAGCTTGCGATTGCACAGCCTGCACTTGACATGCCAGAGTTGTTGTGGAAGGCATACATTGAGTTTGAGATAGCAGAAGGTGAATTTGAAAGAGCAAGACAACTATACGAGAGGCTTTTGGACCGTACAAAGAAGCTGAAGAGAAAACGGGTTGAATCTGATGATGGTGCTGCTGTACGAGGAATGCATGGATTATTTGTTCCCAGAGGAGGAATCATGGGCGTCTAATTTGAAGATCTTGGAGGAAAAAGCAGAAGGTAGATGATGAATGAATGATATACACCTCTAGGTTATTAGAAATTAATGATGTGTGTTTGCATATCTGTTTTGATTAGACTTTGAAACTGTTTAATGTGACTGTCTAATTATAAGCTGACTTGATTAGCAAGATTATGATGATTGTTTCCTATATAGTTTAGCTCTTGTAATTGTTTCCTTTGGTTGTTTGTTTGTGGTTATGGTGATTGCTTCCTTGTGTCTAGTTTTAAATAAACCCATATACAAATTATTTTTGTCTCATCAACCCATTTTCTTTTAAAGAATTGAGTCATATATTCTCACACAGATAAGTGAATAAACCTGACATAGGCGAAAAAGCCAAGCAAATAATAAGCCGGTTAGGTTATCGTTCCATGCATGGGCGGATCTAGTAGTGTAGATACGGGTTTACGGGAACCCACTGAGTTTCGAAAAATTACTAGAGTAGCTATATAAAAAAGTATGAGTGAACCTCTTAATAAATTTGGAGTGAACCCATAAACAAAAATGAAGAAGTTTATTGGTGGTAAGGGGATTTAGTTTACGTCTGTTGGTCTTGGGTTCAAGGCTAGCCCGTGCCATTTCATTTTTTTTAAATGCTTACTTTGCTATATTAACCAAAATTTCTCAAGATATTTGTAGTAGTAACTATTTTTTTTAATCATTTAACATTTTGCTCTCTTCTTGATTCTCGTTATTGGCATAGCAAGGAATCAAAATATATACAATTATGTACCTGTAGCTAGGCATGAAAATGAACATAACGTTTAATTAATTGTTCGTGAACCGTTTGACGGGAAATTTGTTTATGTTTGTTTCAATAAATGAACGAACATGAATAAAAAGTTTGTGTTCATTTAATTTAACGAAGAAAATGGACACACGTTATGGTCGTTTATTTATGTTCATGAATGTTTGTCTATTGATATTCGTTTATGTTCATTTTTGAATGAAACTTTCGCTGGATCAATTACTTAACGCTTTATATTTGTTCGTTCGTGTTCATTTACGTTCACTTATTTTTGTGTTTATTTACGTTTGTTCATATGTGTTCTTTTATCTTTGTTTCAATTGTGTTCATTTATGTTCGTTTTGTTTATATTTTAAATGAACGAACACAAAAAAACGCGCACATATTCATTTTTTTAATGAATGAACTTGAAGACAGATTTTTGTCCGATTAAGTGTTCGTCTCCGTGTTCGTTTAAAGTTATGTGAACGAACACGAACATGTCCATGTACGTGTTCATTTGGTTCGTTTACAGGCCTATCGGTCCCTATTTGTTCTTTGCTTTCCCTTATTTAGAATAAAAGCGCATTCAATAGGTTGCTATGAGACACGCTTAACAGGTACGATATTGAAAACACAGGCCTTTTCTGTGAGTATTTTTAATTGCTGACGATGATGTTTATTTTTTATTATTGTATCGTGTTTTAATTTTATTATTTGATGAACCTTACCTGACTCGAATCATCGAACAACCTGGAAAAAATTGTACTTCGTAGTATCTAAAAAAAGTGAACCCACCGAAAAAAAATTCTGGATCAGCCACTGGTTCCATGAGCCGGTGCTGGAAAAAAACTTTCATTAGTTGAGAGCTTGGGTTAGCAAGAATTTGAATAAATATGGTAAGACAAACAAATGGGACAACTGTGTAATCTTAATATAGATTGAAACATATCTGCCATGTTAGGTTGACCTACAAAGTACAAGCACATTCTGTTGGATTTTTAAGGTTCTTAGATGCAACTAAAGCTTTATATATGGTTACAATAACTTTATTATCACCTAATGATGAAAAACATAGCATAATATCATCTATGCTACTACTAGTTTCTTGATCACCAGAAACTTTAAAAGTTTCACAGTATTAACAAGCAAGATCACAATTTAAAGTGTACTTGATTAAAACATTTAGAAACGCAGAAAAAAAATGAACTGAAATGAACCGTCGGTGTGAATGATAAAAACATGTTAAACACGCCCAAATCTATACAACAAGTGTACATACAACTAAACTAAGGATCTGATTGGGGTGTTTGGTTCGTGAACAAAACGAATATCTACTAATATGCTCATGAAAAGGAAAGCAAGAAAAATAGAAGACATCAAAGTAATACTTGGAAATGATACTATTTACAGAAAACAAGTGTCAAGTAGTAAATTTGAATGCAATAATAGCATAGTATCAACATTTTTTTTTATTGCAATTCAAAACCATCTTCAGCTACATTGATATCATTAGTTTAAAATAACCCATCTTGGGCCATCTGGTCTTAAGTGAAAGATATTAGCACATACAGACTCAACATAGCTTTCTAGTGTTATAATTTTTACGCATTATTGGTCAACAAAAAACGATGAAAAAGAGTTCCATATCAAATGTAAGGCCCCGTCACCGGTAACCCTACTTTCGTGTTGGATTTACTCATAAACACAGTTCTAAATATCAGAGTTAATTAAAACTTTACGCAGAATATAAAACTTTCATAAAACATTACATATCAATTCATAATCATGTCGTAAAACATTCCTTTTGTCTTTCCAAAATTAAAACATAACTTATAAAACATATCAGGTCTTCAGATGCCAGGCTTTAGTCTTCTGCCATGTGTCCTCCACTCAAGCCAGCTGTCTCATCCTACTCACCTGCGTGCATACTAAAAGTCAGCTACGCTGAGTGAGTTCTAGTTAATCATACAATACCATACAACACCTTCTTACATACATACGTACTTAACCTCATAACTTTCTTTTATACACACATAAGTACTCATACCTTCATTCTTACTTACATACTTTCTTTCTTACTTACATACTTTCTTTACATTCATAATCATACGTTTTAAAGAGCCTTTCGCCCTATAACCTCACAGATATTATAAGGGTCTGGTCCCTAACATCACAGATATTTTAAGGGTCTGGTCCCTAACATCACAGATATTGTAAGGGTCTGGTCCCTAACATCACAGATATTATAAGGGTCTGGTCCCTAACATCACAGATATTGTAAGGGTCTGGTCCCTAACATCACAGATATTATAAGGGTCTGGTCCCTAACATCACAGATATTATAAGGGTCTGGTCCCTTGCTTTCGAATATTAGTAGGGTTCAGTTTCCTCTTCGTTACCATACAACCATGCAACATACCTCGAGTATTATTAGGGCTTGGTACCCTTTTCGTAACCATACAACCATACAACCGTCATTTCCTTCTTTTATTAACTTTATTACGTTCATAGACATAAACATACATATCATACTTGCCATATTTATAACGTTACAACCTGACAGTACGTGCAATATCCGAAGATCGTTCACGTACCATCAAGCAATCATTCATACATATCATACTTACCATATTTATAACGTTACAACCTGACAGTACGTGCAATATCCGAAGATCGTTCACGTACCATCAAGCAATCATTCATACATATCATACTTACCATATTTATAACGTTACAACCTGACAGTACGTGCAATATCCGAAGATCGTTCACGTACCATCAAGCAATCATTCATACATATCACATATATCACATATGGCATACACTTATCACTTAGGATAAATGTATTAACAACACATCAAGTATGCACACAGCCCCGAAAACATAACAAGGAATGGGGCTAGAAACTCACCTGGATCCTGTTACGCTCGCCGTTGATCGTAATTCCTTTCTTTAACTGGGCTCGGCTAACTGTATAATATTTACACATATCAATTAACTACTACTACTCGTTTTGTATTTCTATCTATATATGACCCACAACGAACGGGGGTCCGGGGGCAGCGCCCCTGGCAGCGGGGTTCTAGGGGCGGCAGCCCCTAGCGGGGTCCAAGGGGCAGAGCCCCTGGCTGGGGTTAAGCTGCCAGGTCAGCTTGGAAAAATTTTATTTTCGATAACTGCCTTAACACATTTTCCATTAGGTTTTTAATTTATTTTCTAAGCGAACTTCACTTTAGGCGAAGTTAAACCTTAGGCGAACTTGGCTTTTAGGCGAAGTTAAACCTTAGGCGAACTTAGCTTTTCAGCGAAGTTAAACCTCAGGCGAACTTGGCTTTTAGGCGAAGTTACCATTTAGGCGAACTTAGCTTTTCAGCGAAGTTAAACCTCAGGCGAACTTGGCTTTTAGGCGAAGTTACCATTTAGGCGAACTTAGCTTTTCAGCGAAGTTAAACCTCAGGCGAACTTGGCTTTTAGGCGAAGTTACCATTTAGGCGAACTTAGCTTTTCAGCGAAGTTAAACCTCAGGCGAACTTATCATCAGGCGAACTTGGCTTGCAGGCGAAGTTCATCAGGCGAACTTAGCTTTCAGGCGAAGTTCATCGCTTGAAGGCGAAGTTGCCCAGATGAAGGCGAAGTTGTCGCGCTGCAGATCTGTTGGCCCATAACTCCTTCGTTTCTTAGCCAAATAACTCGATTTTGGTACCCACGGAATCGTATGATCGGCGCCTACAAATCCCAACCATCAAATCGGCCTAAAATCGACGTTTTAGGGGTCCGATTTGGGCAGTTGGGTTTCGGGTCCGATTAACCCGTCAAATCCTAACCATTTTCAGTAATATTAGCTTTGCGGGATTAGTTCTTACCTTTCCAACTCAGATCTACCAGCAAAATCTCGGGTCTCGACTTCGGATCTCGGTCGGTTATGTGTGTTTTTGAGTGTGTAAAAGAGAAAGATGGAAATAAATGATATTTTGGGCTTGGGATGGGTATTTATATCTCTCAAGCCCACGGACCCAAGGCCCATTCTCATTTAACCCATCTTACGTAATCTAAGCCCAACTCCCTCCTTACTCGACATTAAATAATTAACAGCGTGAAATCACTAAACATAACTTTCTTTATTTATAATTAAAATTTAGGATGTTACATCAAAGCTTTCTCTGTCGTTCAAACTGTCAATCATAGATGAAATCAGCTGAGGTCGGAAAATAAAAATTAGTGTTCCAGCAAAAAAAAATGAGGAAGAAATAAAAATTTATAACGTTTCTCAAATGGTGTCTGTCGTCCTTTGCACGAGGACACGATTTAAGAAACGATACAAATTTATCAAAAAAGGACAGCTGTGTGTTCAACCTCAGCAATTTTAAGTGATCCTAATAAACATCTCTGTCGATGTGGGACAAAACATAATACTGTTACAAAATTTATAATACAAAACTACTCCTTAATACAAAGTGGACCCAAATAACATACAACATTGAAATGACAAAATACCTCACACACTTATAAAGACATCCCTAAACGACTCAAACAACCGAAGTAACTAAACATCAGTAATATGAAGACACGACTTCAGGAAGAACAGTCACAGCTACGTTAGAACTTGTCTCAAACAACCCGAGCTCCTCCAATCAATCTCTTTACCAAATTCCCAACTGCATATGACACACCCGACTACCCAAGACCACAACTACGGTAGTCAAATAAAACGTAACAGTTTAAACGTACCCCAAGAACCGTGCACCGATCAATGAGCCTTGAATATCGCTAGAAAACCGACACATACCAAAGATGCAACTGCAACAATCACCATGGTGAAGTCATTAACATTGCTTGTCTGCAAGCACATTCTGCTACTGTGGAGGGATATTTGATGCCTTATTATTACTACTCTCTGTCAGCATTTCGGCCCTGATCACACTTCTGAGCCCGTCACCTGATCGAGTTTTGCTGATAAGCGGGATCAACGATTTCTAGACCATTTCCACCTTCTGTTATGGCAGTTTTTTCTTAGTGGGTTGAATTAAGGTTAAAAACGCCTCACTGTTGATGCAAATGCAACTTAGTCTATGTTTCTTGTTGAAAGTTAATATCATAACGCGTTTAAAAGAAAGTTGGAGGGCTAAAGTGAAAGAGTTTAATTAGTATTTAGTTAATAGTTTGAATGCTTAGATTTATCGGTCCAGTAGTTTATGTTTATCTTATTAGTTTGAAAGTCAAGAAAGTAAGAGTTTGATGTTTAGGAAGTTAATTAGTTTATATAAATGGTTAGGGGTATGTAATTAGTGTACAAGTGTAAAAATTTATTATAAACATTAAAGACTTGTTTCGTGTTCTTGGGCATGCTTTCCAACATTTTGCTCTTTAATTTGGTTGATTTATTTATGTTTAATCTCAAACTGTGTAATGCTAATAAAGCTTGAAATAGATCAGATTTGTTAGTTTGCCTACTTTTGAACACTGTTGAATCTACGGGTTTGATCATTAAAGCATTATGTTGATAAAGAAATTATTGTAATCTCATATATAAGGCATTAGTTATATATTGTATAAAACTTAATAACTGAACAAAATTCGTGCGGGTCATCCTGGAGGGCCATGCTAATCTTCTCTATATCGTTACAATTTTATCGGATTTGCCCAAAAAGACGATTGTAAACACACACCTAGATAATATAAAGCAGACGAAAGTTTCTCTTCTAGTCGATGTGGGACGAAGTGCCTTGAGACTAAATAGTTACATGAACTACTTTTTTCAAACTGAGTTACATGAACTACTTAAGTATTTTAATTCTTTTCTTACTCTATTTTTTCTCTTAAATAAAGCTATGGTTTTTTTCTTTTTTTCAAACTTAATTATAATTACATTTAATGCGTATTTTTATTCTAGATTACTAATATTTTATTTAGTAAATTAGAGGACATAATGAATATAAATATAACAAATTACCAAAAGGTTATTCACGGCATATTATAACGCTAACATAAGTACATAACATCTCACCTACATACTATTTTCCAAACATTCTTTAATTCTTTAACCTTATTAAGTTGTTGGTTTATATGAACTTAGGATGAATAAGTGGTTTATCGAGAAACACACCTATAGAAACTGATGAGAATAATAATGTCGCAAATCATGCGTGCAAGATGAACACGAGATCGGATTAGTTGAAATATGAAACGAACTCCACGGTAGAACTAATTTTTTATGAAAACTCGCATACAGAATTGTGTTAGACCCACATTAGGATGACGAAATTCTAGGTTGTAAATTGTAACATGTTATATAATTACATTATTGTGGCATATATCTCAAATAAGTATATGTAAGAAATTATTAAGTGGTAATTATTTGATAGATTTAAGAAATAGGTATTATTGATAGTTGGTTTGTAAATAACCATTTTTGTAACACCCGTTTATAAATAAACAAATATAGAGAAAAAAAGTAAGAATTAGCAGCCGGTTTCTTGTCGGGACGGGTTTTGTGAATTTTGGGACATGCATTTGAAGGTGCTCTACGAAGCCCCATAATTTAATGGACCCAAATATAAAATGCAATTGATTTGGTTTTCCAAAACTACACGTGACGTGCATAGTGAATTAATCTTTTTTCTTTTTTTTAAAGGGATGAATTATTAAATAAAATAATAAGAAAAACTTAACATTATAATATAAAATGATATTATTAAACTTTGCTTATTATATTTTTTTTAACTATATCTTACTCATAACCAAATTGCTTATATTGATATCTTACATTTTACATTGATATTTCATAAATTTATTCATTAGTTCTTTGAGTTGTATAATAGTTTTTTTACATTAATTTGATTGTAAATAATATAATAAGCTTTATTTAAATGTTACATGATTTGAAATTTAGTAAACTCAAACAAAAAATAATAATAATAATAATAATAATAATAATAATAATAATAATAATAATACTTGCTTTAGTTGTCCAGTCATATGTCGTAAAGTTCAAATCTTTTGTGCAAATGATTTTTTTTTCATTTTTAAGTATGGTTGTTCGTAGAATGATCTACAAACAAAAAATGTGATGTTATTGTTTATAGGTAAAAGTGTAAAACCGTGAAACAAATCATTTTTTTTTATTTATTTATTGCAGAGTTGTATTTTAAATACCTTATGTATTTTTCCAAATTCTAGATATCATACATATTCATTTTTAGTAATTAAAATATTGTGCATATACATTTTGATATAACTTATCAAAAACATAATATGAAAATGTACCCATATTTTAAAAAAAATATCATATTTACCTCTTTTCTTAACTCGGCTTTTTTTACTTTCTTTTTTATTTTTGCTTTTAATACGATTATTTACTATGATTTTAAACAGTTTAACCGTATTTTCATGTTTTTCTTACATTATTATATGTGATTTACAAAACCCATGATATAGGGGTATTTTTCTTTTCTGAAGATTTTTGGCAAATCGACATTCCACAGTTGGGGTTGCGACATTCAATGTCTGGAATGAAGAACGAGATAGGGGCTCTTCTGTAGCCTTTTAATGATTTCATTAAAAGACTACCTCTGAATCGATCAGCCTTATGTTGGGTTTAACAAAATGGTAGAATGATACATCTAAATTGGTCAACAAACCTCTTACCCATTAGATTTTAAGATGATACTGAATGAAAATTTTGCCATTTTGTTCATTCACATGTGTTTACAACCATTAGTCTATCACTCATGTACCATCTCCTCGACCCACCGCCACCAATCACCACCATATTGGCGTACTCAACAGTAACTCGACATTTACTGGCTTAGGGTCTTTTGATAATTTAGATCTATTATAAATTAAGCACTAAGTTACTGGTGTAGAGTTTGCCAAACAGCCCATTAGGTTGTGAGGTATACACCTCTAGTGGCCACTCGTAGTGTTGAAATGAAACGAATGGTTTTACTGGTACACCGTGCCCACTTCCAATGGTCACTAGTGACAGGGTCTCTCTAAGCTAAACCATGGAGACCGCGTCCAATCATTTCTTTTTCATTCTCTTTTTTCATTTACTTTATATTTAAATAATTGGAACGATAGCGAATGATGGAGAATGGAGTATAATGTAGGTTGAATTGTAAGTTGAAGGGTGGAAGAAAAACGTTAAGGTGGCACTGATATGACGAATAGTCCAAAATGATAGATCGTATAGTATTACATTTATTTTGATTGGCGATATTACAATTAGAGGCTGTAAAATCTTGCTCTAACAAAATAATGTCAAATGTAGCTAACATGGTTTGCAACATCTTTAAAACCTTATCGGTCATCTATAGAAAGTTGATGTTGTGTCATTCATAGACCATCAAACATCAAGACATCTTACAAAAGACACTACTTTATATAACATCTTCATTGAAATGTCTATACACACCCATCCCCAAATACAATATATCTAGCAAAATTAACCATCCATTACAAAAGAAAAGCCCTAGTTTACTTGTTTCAAAACTGTTTAAATAGTAACGAAAGATTGTGCCACAAAATCGTCCAATTCTACGATATTATAGTAGGAAGGTAGTATTTCATAAGTAAACAAAAATCTTATGTGTGATGGTTCTACTAGAACTTCTACAATTCTACCATTGTTTTTCTACATAAAAGGTGATACGGTAATTAGTTGATTGAATTCATAATCAGTTCAGTTAAAAAGAAATTCTTTATTATGAGTCTGAACTTATGTTGCGTATTTCAAGGGCTTTCTAAAACATCTGAATTTTTTCATTGACAAAGGTCTAAAAAAAAGTTGTAGTGCTTAGAAGAAGTTGTATGTGTCATCGTTGAACATCTAACTATTCTAAAATAAATGTCGACACTTGTCATGTTTTGGTTAATTCTCACAATTTTTTCTCCTCCAAAACTAAAATATTAATTAGCCCTAATATATATATAATAGATCAATAATTATTCACTTTTCTTTTACATTCTATTTATATTATATGTATACATTTTTATAAAAAAATATATATATTAACATATTATTTTACTATATAATCCAAAATACTAAGTGAAATTTAAAAATTAACAACAAACTATTTTTGTCAAAGATTGAAAAAAATATAATTTCAGATGTTATCATTAACATATTGTACTATGTATATCGTAGAAGAATGTAAATAAAAACAAAACTCGAATATGTTTTCATTTTACAAAGTAATTTTTTTAATCATTAATTTATAAATATATGCTTAAAAGTCTAGCACTTTTTTAAATCTATCCATTAATCTATTATTATTATTACTATTATTATTGTAAATTGTCATATAAATTTATAAATTATAAATATATGCTTTAAATCTATCTATTTATTTTTTTGATTAATTTAGTAAACTATATATATGTTAAAAGGTAATTATAGTATATACCAATCACTTTCAGGCATAACAGAGTTTATCATATTTAATTTCTTAGTTTTTTTATCAATGATTGTTTCGGGTTTTTTTTTAACTTAAATATGATTTTTATTGGTTAAAAGTTGGTAAATAAATTGTTTGATACAAGTTAACTACATTCAGGTCAGAATTTATTACGGACCAAAAAATGAGAAATCTGAGTATTTTTAAAAGTTTGAGAATGCAAATAGACTTATCATCAAAATTGTTACGAGTTCAAAGTGTTGAATTGAAAATTTCAAACGGATGAAAGTTAGAATTTTAAACATGATTCGGGTTTCAAGTTTATTTTGAAGGGCATTTTTAAAATAATTAAAATGTTCGGGATTTGACAAATTGACTAATTTTCCTTCGAATATTAAAATTTAAGAAAAAAATGCACACACTTTCGAGATGCCACCCCACGCCTATCAATACTTTTAACTTTTATCAAATTTACAATATTTGTGTTAGCATTAACCTTTCTTTCAATTGTGAACTGAGCGTTTTATGGGAAGCATGTCATCAAAAATTATGCTCAAATGAAGCAAAATATTCACAAAATTGAATGGGTTAACATGTTATTTTTATGTTGTCATTATAACAAAGTCGAGAAGCCCACTGAAACTTATCAAAATCTTCTTCATGGTTTAGGTTAGAAAAACATAGTTTTTGAAAAACATATGTCATTACAATTTAATGCTCTCATTTTCTTCGATAGGTGGTAAATTGAAAAATATATCAATAAACGTAACACTCCTATTATACTCAGGCAAAGTGGTTAGAACTACTATTGTATGAGAAGTCTTATTTCCTAAATTGGTTCATAACCAAAATTCTTTTAATTATACATATATGACACTAAAAATGAAATTTTCAATAGAAAAAGCATTCTCGGGTACGTTGTTGCACGTGTATTTTTTTTATTAAGTTTATTTAAAAAAAATCATTTTGTGATATATGTATAAAATCAATTTATGTACACATGGTATATAAGCAATCATAGATGTAATACATTTTTTTCATATACGTTACGTAATTATTTCCTTTACTTGTAATTTTATAATTTGGGTCATCTTATGTGTGACACAGGCTCTAAATCAAGTTTTATTTATAAAAAAAGATGTATTTGTTTAAAATCACATTTATTTGATTGAATACATAGTTCTTCTATTACTATTTGTCTCTCAATAAATTTCACTATTTTAGTTTGTAATTGAAGAAAATAAGTGTTAATCAAACTTTTTTTTGGACGGTTAATTTCTTTATTATTTGTCGTCGTCTATGGGATTTGAACCCAAAATGTTTAAAGGTTTTGTCTTTGTTAATGGATCACCAACCTAGTGGTTAATCAAACTACGATTTTGATAAATAAACTGTAAGAGTTTTGTTTAATGTAGAATTTATTATTTATTATTTTTATAATAGAATTTATTACTATTATATTTAAAATATTATAATTTAACTATTATGTTACAATCATTTGATGCACATAGAATATTCGGTTGTGGACGTTAGTTTCATGCTGCACCGTTGGTTTTTATAGTACTTTTTCCCTCAAGTTTTGTTGTATACCCGACATTCAACTTTTATATATCAGTTTTTATGGTTCTAACCATGTTCTATCATTTTGTGAAATTTAATGAAATGATTTAATATTACTTTATGAAAAAACATATGTCTTGACATTGCAAATCAATTATGTCGACCATGATTGATCCTAAGATTCCACCAGTCACTAGTTTGACCAACTCAATGAATGGTCTTGTTTTAAAAACATCTGCAACCACCTTTGGTGCTTGTAGGACATTGATACAAAGGTGTGATGAGAAAGTGTCATCTTGTATTAAGAATTCGAGTCTTGTCATGAACAAAGATTATCTTATAACGAAGCTGTTTTTTCCATGCGAGAGATTGATGGGGCTTTGGTCTCATTCCTCCCGGGATGAAACCTTGATAATTATATAAATAAAGTGGGATGAAACCTTGTTATTAATATAAATAAAGTGAAACGAAATTGGTTGAAATGTGGACAAAATTTAAAGTATAATTTTGTTATACCTAAGAAATAGAACAATATCGGAATATGTTGTCCTTAATTATGATTTTAAACATTACATTTGACCAACCACCCCACACCGAATCGGCAGTTGGACATCCCTTTAGCCAATATGAAAGCCCCTAAATTCCTCATATCACATCAATTTGGAATAATAAAGAAGGGTTGTTGGTTTTTTTAATACTCATAATTTATACTCATTGGTCTGTAACACCCTCAACTAACGATTTGCCTCTCAACACTCCCAACTTGTAACGTGGTTTCTTCTATCACTCGTGAACATAACTGACTCTAACTCCATTAGTTTCTTGATGACGTGACATGTTTTTACTTATGTGACATTTCTGACATGACGTGACATTTTCTTCCCCGTCAAACCTAGCCCCATGCAAAACCACCACCGCCCACCTCGATACTATTTTCCCAATTCACGTCGACTAATTATTATTCGTCAAAATTAAAACACCTCTCCCGTTAATAACGTCATTCTTTCACCTATAAAATATTTATTATGAATTATTTATAATAATTAAAGAAAAGAAATATCATTGAAATCAAGGTATTCAACAACATTGAGAGAATCTCCCTTGTAAATTAAATTGAGAAATCTGTTGATAGAGAAATTGAAGTGAAAACATAACCACTGATAAATAAATTCACTTTAGATATAGTTTAAAAGTTGTATTTAATCATAAAATTGTTGACATGTAATTTGATTGGTCTTATTCAATGACACATAAGTACATAACATTATCTCACAAGGTGAAACAACGGCATGGTAATTTTGATCGGTTTGCTACCTATGACACATATATATTGTGACACAATTTCATTCGATGGTTTTGACACACAAGTATAGATTTTATGCATCAAACGACCTAGAAGTATTGATTTCATGTGTCAAATGAGCACAAATACGGACACGTGATAAAAACAGTTTAGAATGTACTATCGGAAATAAAAGCTTTGAATTTTATTTTCACATTTTGTTGGTCAACATGACTTTTGGACACCTAAACTTTCTCATATAACTTTTACACCTTCATTTTTATAATTTCTTTTCATAAAGTTGATCTATGTTGTCGTAACTTGTAAGCGTAAGGTGCTCAATGGGTCGTTTCACGGGTTGAATTTAACACGATTCATAGACTTTCGATCGGGTAACCCGGTCTATTTCGGGTTAAAAATAAAAATGGTCCAGCTAAATGTGGTGACCAAAAGCTTCCATTTAATTATATCTTTTAATATTAGATAGCCCATGTTACATTAATCTGAACACAATTTGTTTAAACTTAAAAACTTTGTCTTCATGGCACTTCTTTTATTACAAATTTATAAGAAGACAAATCTTAACCCGACTATTTTTTATGTGTTGAAAAAAAATATACAACTTGTTTAAATTGGAAAGATACTCTTTAAATATTTATAGATATAAACTGGTCGCCCATGATTCTTCGTCTAAGTAGTTGACCAAATACTTCAATTTAAAAAAATGGGAGTTCTTTTATTCAAGTCTCGTATGTAACAAAAAATTATAGAGATTCAGTTTGAGCTAGAATATTTTCTCACTTATGATGGGTTTCCTCCTGAATGTGAAATGAAGATGATCGGGCGGAACAGTGGTCTGTCAGCGATCTAACTAGCTGTTAAAAAAAAGTTATAAGCCAATCAATACGCAAAGTTAGCCAACAGTTAGTGACGAATCTAGAATTTTTTTCTAGAGGCTTCACTGTTTTTAGTTGATATAATTTCATAGCATCGAATATAAAATTTTTGGATCGGTTCATCGGAGTTTGCGGTCCAATTTTGATGATTTTTAGGTCAATTCGTGAGCCAAAGCGTTCGTAATGGTTTTTGATTATCGGACACTGAAACTAAACCAAACCGAACCGTTACGAACAATTTGGTTCCGGTTTGAGCTTATTGGGCCTCATGTAAAATACACAAAATAAGAAAAATAATTATGCAATAATACGCAATACAACGACAACAATAAAAATACATTATTATAGAGAAAAGATATCACCATAAATCATTTTATAGGTGTTTAGATAAGTATACAATATTGTTAGTTGTTTCCTACTAAACAGGTAGAAGAATGATCAAAAATTGAACTTAACGGTTTGAACACCCCCTTTTTTTTAATGTTCAGGTGGAGGTTCAATTCTGTCATAGAAATGACAATAGTAAAAAAAATCAAAGCGCAGAGTATTTAACAACGGCTTGAACACGAATTTTAACATAACATGTAAAAAAAAAGTTTCAAAATTTACCGAATCAAAAATCAAACCCAAGACCTTGAGTTTATTATTCCCATGACTTATTCACTACATCACTTGCTTAGTTTTTTAACAGGTTTACCCCGGTTTTTTCTATACAACATTACACCATTATTTTAAAACTTAGGAGTTTCCCATGAACCTATAATTTACGATGTAGATCCGCCCCTTCCAACAAGAACCCTTTTAGCAAACAGCTTCGACCTAAAATCGTTTCACAGAAAGAATAAAAGGAAGTAAAAACTCACTCTCATTTTTCCCTTACACTTTACCTTTACTCTTTTAGAGCATTCTCAACATATTCTTTAAAGTTGTCAAACTCATATAATTTAGGGTAAATTTTAAGAAAACCATCAAAATCACCTCTCCAATCTATTCTCTATTATATGGATGAGTTATATGGCAATTAAAGTAAATCCCTAAATATAGGGACACATTTTTTATCCATACCATATAATATATCACATATCTTCCAATCACCATTTACTATATAATAAAACAAAAGAGAAAAAAATAATAAAGAATTAATTTGTGAATATGAATAGGAAATAGAATGTGAAAGAATTTTGAAAAATAATAGATAAATATATGAAATAATGTTTTTTAGTTAAATTATAAGGAAAATATATGAAATGTGATAATGCTCTTAGTATATCTAACAAGTAATCATTACTTGAAAAGTACAAATTATGTGTACGTCATCAATCTCTTTATTTCTCTTGCAATTCACAACATGTGTATTGTCTAAAAACTTGATTACCAATAAAATATCTAATAAGATAATAATATCCAATAGTCACAATATTACATATCACAAAAAAAAACATATTAAACTCCCAAATCCACCATCCTCTTTTTACCTATCTTCTCACGTTCCTTCAACTTTATTTGCTAAAATACGCCTCACATAACCTTCTTTTTTTCCTTTATAATCCCACAAACCATCACTACCTTAAACCACACAAACACAAAATCATGGTCGGAAACATTAATTTCCAACCATTTTCCTGTTCTTTTAGATTATTCTCAACCCCAAAAGATGACCATGAATCATCAAACTTCAGATCACTTTCATTTTCATTCTCACAAGACTCTTTCAACTCTTCATTCTCCTCTAGATCAAGCCTACCGCCGTCACTCTCCACCGTTATAACACCGTCAAACACCGTTAACCCGGACTGCTTATTCACAATCAAACCCAACTCTTGTCATATTCTCTCTTTAATCCTTACTAAAAACCACCTCTTTAGTGGCTCATCTAGCAACATAATCCACCGGTGGCCACGTCACCCTGATGCCACGTCGGACGAAGAGTTTATTTCTGTTAGGTGTAACAGTGCGGTTAAGTGTTTACAAATGGTTGGTGATGATATTATTATTAGTGGGCATCAAGATAATAAGATTAGGGTATGGAAAGTTAATAAGTTTGGTATCGATATTGTTACGAGTTTGCCTACGTTAAAAGACCGGTTGACTAAGGTTTTGTTTGCGAAAAACTATGTGACAATTCGGCGGCATAAGAAGCTCACGTGGGTTCATCATAATGATGCAGTGTCTTCGTTGGCTGTGTCGGTTGATAAATCTAGGATTTACTCAGCTTCATGGGATCGGAATTTTAAGGTAATTAAACAAGTTGTGACTTGTGTGATGATTTTAATTAATTAGTTACATAAATAATGTAAATAATAAGGTGTGTATGCGTCGGTTTTTGGCTTAAACCAAGTGAAAATTGAAAAATCAGTTTTCAGGTCTTTTAAAATCATTCAGTTTCAGTGTTTTAGTTTTTTTTTTCGTGGTTGCGGATTTTTCTGGGTAACATTTGAGCTTAAAATTTATGTATGAGAAAAATGTCAACAATAATGAACTTGTGTATTATATTTTTCTGGTTAACTAATGATTAACAAATTATTACATATTTGAAGTTAAGATTTTTAAGCCACACCTTTATTAATTTTGGAAAATTACTTTAAATAGGTTTTTTTATTTCAGTTAAATTACAGTTGTCGGGCTTTTTCAGTTTTGGTGGTTAGCAAAATCAAAACAGAACAAAAAAATGTTCTTTTTTAAAATTAAAACTAACTTGTGAGTTTTTTCTTATTAAGTTTGGTTACATTGGTTATTCCGGTTACTGTTTGGTTCATTGAATTTCGTGCACAACTCTAAATTAAGCATAATTGCAAATTCCGACCCCCACATCTTATCCTTCATTTCTTTCTTGACGCACACAAAAATCGGTGAGACTCGATTTGAAGATTTAGTGACCCAATTTGAGAAAAATATGAATGAGTGATCTATTTAGAACACTTTTGAAAATTTGATACTATTCTATGAGATATTTCATATAATAAACTCTAACTAATATATTATGCCATATTATGTCAAGGTATGGAGGAGTTCCGATTTCAAGTGCTTAGAATCGGTTTCAAACGCACACGATGACGCCATTAACGCGATCATATTATCTGATGAAGGTTTTGTTTACACCGGCTCAGCAGACAGGAAAATCAAAGTATGGAGATTCAATCAACAAGTCCGAAAACATGACTTAATAAGTTCATTAACACACCATAAATCCGCAGTAAATGCTTTGGCTTATGACAATAATTTTTCCGTGTTAATATCCGGTGCCTGTTCGGGTGTGATGATAGCTTGCGAGAGAAACTTCTCCGGTGATGGCGACGGTGGACACATGATGGTTGTCGCGGCGCTTTTGGGGCATAGAAAGGCGATTTTGTGTGTGAAAATTGTTAATGAGTTGGTGTGTAGTGGTTCAGCTGATAAAACAGTGAGATTGTGGCGGAGATTGGCGGGAAAAAGTTATTCGTGTGTCAGTGTTTTGGAGGGTCACGGTGGTCCAGTGAAGTGTTTGGCCGTGGCCACAGAAAATGACGATGACGATGACGGTGACGGTGACGGTGATGGGAGAGAGTATATGGTGTATAGTGGTAGTTTGGATGGTGATATTAAAGCATGGAAAGTTTGGGTTCCTTTAGCAAATCTTGATGGTTGATTTTATTAATGTAGTTTCTATAATTAGTGTTTATAGTCACATATGAATTGGATAAAATTCGGTTCTGGAAATTGTATAATAGTTTGATTCGAGTAATATACAAGACTAGTTTAATTATATGGGACTTGATGATATTGTTTAATTTTGTTCTTAATATTTATATGGGGACTTGATGATATTAAAAATCTCGTCGGGTGTGTCAGATGTATTCCACATGTTAAGTTTTGATTAGTTTAAAAATCTCGTCGTTTATTTTACCAATATGTCGACTCAGTATATATTTGATGGGTTAATTTAGGAATTAGAACATTTAGGATCGTTTTTTCTCTCTCTTATTTTGGATATTGTTTATTTTGTTCTTAATTTAAGTGTAATAAATTAAGATAAATTGTTTTCCTTAATAAACCATTATTTTTGGTTTGTAAACTTTCGGTCACAAGCTTCCAAATATCTTATCTTTTTAGACCTAGACTTTTTGACGATGAAACCAAGGAAATTATATATATTCACCTCTTTGAAACTAAGTCGTTTTTAACTTTTGAAACTAAAGTATGAGACTAATCAAAGGAGTGAGCAAGAAAGGGTATTTGTGTAATTTGCTTTTCTCTTAGGTTTTAATTGTTTTACAAGTTTACAAATCGAGCATTTTATATTTTTAATTAAGTTAATTCAGTAAAGGGTCTTTGGTCTTAAATCTTAAGTATTAAGGTGTATGATAAAGACTTTTCTTTTCGGATGATATAGGGTCAACTCCCATAGTTTTTAAAATAAAGATATAAATTAGGAGTAGAATGTATAAAGTATGTGACTAATCGTTAAAACTTTTTTAATTAATTTTGATTTCTTAAATACATTTCATTAACCAAAAATTGAAGTTCACTAACTGATTTTATACCATGCAAATTGCGTGATTAATAACATATATTGTAAGACAAATGATTTAATTGAAAATTTGACAAGTTATCATAGATATAAAATTTTATTAAAGAAATTTTGTGATTGGTTTCTTTTTTAAGGGATTTAATACGCTTCATGTAACTTTTGTCATAGCTAATACAATGCTACTATATATTTACATCTTTTATCTGGGTAAGAACCCGAAACTCCCATCAAAAAATAAGAATCTCTACCAAGTGGTTAATTTCACATTGGCTAATGGCTATACTTGTTCGGTTTTTTTTTTCTTGGAAACGAACCCGGTAACCACTATTTTTGTCAAGTTACTTTATGAATGTTGATTATACCAGTTTAAAGCGACAAATGACAATACTGTACTTTGGTATAATAATGTAGAAAGTGTTTTTCATCTAATCCGGTTAGGTAAATTTTGTAAATAGACTTTCTTAACATAAAATGGTAATTTGGAAATAAATGATCTCATCTTTTGTGTATTTACCAATAATAAATTCATCTTTAAAAATCTATGTCAACAGTCCAACCTTTCAATCATTTTGCTCTCAGTAAACCTCTGTTAAAAAAACACTTAACGTAGTTAAATGTTTTCTAATTTCAAACCGAAGTCTTAGGATTTTGGTTAGAAGAAAGACACGAGTCGACTACTGTAAAACTTATCTTAAAATGGTGATTCAAATGACTTGATTTCTGTTAATTAGAAATTCAAACGCCTGAATTAAAACACTGTTCGTTGTTTAGATCACCATTTCGAGATAAGTTTTACATTGGTCAACTTGTATTCTTCTTCCTATCAAAAGCCCTAAAACATCGTTTTGCAATACGGAAAAAAGGTAAACAAAGTTAAGTGTTTTTAATGGAGGTCAATTGAAAGAAAAATAATTGAAAGGTTGGACGATTGACAACGATTTTTAAAGGTGAGATTATTATCGGCTAACACAAAAAAGGTGTGATTATTTATTTTCAAGTTGCTATATAAAATTTCTTCATTAATTAGAAAAAAAGATACGTTACTTAATTTTTTTCAAATGGTCATTTAACTTAATGGAATCAAGAGTTCGATTATTGGTATGGACTACAAAGTAGAACTAGGAGCATATGAATGAGAGTGTGAGTCGAAGTTCTAAAAAAATAATTTAGTTTATTCTCTGAAAGATAATCAACCATGCAGGGCCGGCCCTACAGTATTAGCATATAAAGCTAGGGTTTGAGGCCTCCAAAAAACTAGGGCCTCTGTTTAAAAAAAATTACGTATTTATATATATATACAAAATCGGATATTTATTATCAATAGTTGACAAATTAAACAAACTGGTATTCTGGCCTAGTGGTTAGTGCCTTCTTCTTCTATTCCACCTTCCTATTAAACAAAAGTCCACGCAGGTTCGATTTACTCTCCAAGTAAATGTTTTTTTAATTAACTACATGGTCACTTTTTATCTATTTGTCTCTAATTCTTTTTTCAGTTGTGTTCAATTACTTCTTTTGTACTTGCATGCTCAAATTTTAAAATAAATAATCTAAACTTTAAAATTCAAATACGAATCATGTTGGTCGGTAAATCAAAAATAGGATGAAGAGTGTGTGTATATATATCCTTTGATTTGTATTATACATTAATCAAATGAGTTTTCAGAATCATAACTGGAAGTATTGTATTTTTATATACAAAACACAACAATTGCTCGGTGAATTTTAAAAACAGATTTATAAATTCTATAATATCATCTCTCAAACTTTTGGTAAGGGCCCTAAACTTTTATTTCGCTTTAGGCCTCTAAAATGGTTGGGCCAACCCTGCAACCATAAAAGTACATACAACCACCATGTTTCTTATAAATCGCACTCATATCAAAACACTAAGTCCATCTCAATTGATTGAAATACTGCTTCCAATAAGATTCATGGTTTCAAAAAGCCACACTTAGACCTTAGAAGTATACAAGGAACACAAGAATAAAAACGATAAAATAAACAACCTAGAGAAACCGAGACAAGAAAAAGGTGACATGCAAAGACCATGAGCCTCTATGATGCTACAATAAATTTGTACAAACCTCTAAAGTCCTTGGCATTGATCCTATCTTTGTAGTATGTTTAGGGGTATTTAAAGGGCTGTTTGGTAGTTTTTAATAATTGTTCATAACCCATTAATGGTTAATTAGTAACCTTAAGTTTGAATGGTAAGATGTAACATTAAGTCTCAATGTTTAACTTTTAATTATTCATACTTAAAATTACTTATTAACTATTAAGATATAACCTCTTAATGACCATTTAGAGGCTATCAAATTGTCCCTAAGTCCATTTACACATAACCATTTAGTAGTTTGTAGATCTTGTGTGTCATTTAGTTTTAAATATTATAAAATAATAATAACATAACTAAATTTCTTTAAAGTTTTTACAATACAATAAGTTATAGAAAATATTGTTTTTAATTCTAAAGAAAAGTACGTTTACATTTATTACAAACACATGGAAGATAAAATGCAAGATGTCCTCAACTAATACTCACACCGTTTAACCGTTCAATTTATTATTACATGTGATATTATTCATCCTGCATGATTTATAAGTAAAACTAGTTCGCTACAACAAATGTCACGTCTCGTCAATACATTGGAAATCAATAATAGTTTTTGTGGTTTTAAAATGAGCGTTAAAATACACAGAAGCATATATAAAAAAATAAAAATATATCATATATATCCAGCTTGGCTTTGAATGTACAAATATTACGTCGAAACAGAGGTAAGCACAATTTTGAACCAAATTTAAATTGAAACATAGATATCTAAAAATACGCATGTTGTCTCACTTCGAAATGGGGACTAGCTCGGATTTGAACGAACTTTTTACCGAAACATAGATAAAAAATAATTATAAGAATCAAGACAATTATAAGAAGAATTTGTATTTTACTTTACGAGTTAGTCTAAATATTACATATATAAGTTTTCTTAGGATGTTATTGCGTTACTTAAAAAAATGTATTTTATGTTATTATAGTTTTTATATCATTTAAGTAAATAACACATATGTCCCCCAAACTATTAAATGATGTTACGAATTCACATAAATAGTTATTATATGTAAAATGACTTAAATACCATTAGCCTTAAAAGAAAATGTCAACAAAGTTACATTTTTAAAACGTTAGTGGTGGGATTGTCAAAATATTACGTTTTTAAATTGAAAGGGTTAAATTAGCCAAATCACAGTAGCCAAGTATTTTGTTAAAATTTTGATGAATGAAAGTAGTTATTTAGTTTCATTTTTATCTTTTCAAGTTATTTCAATATATTAACAGGTTATATAATCTCAATAACAATTCAACTTATGGCGAAAAGCAGAAGAAAGAAAGTGGATTTGACAAAAGGTTAAATTCATAGCTACTTTTGACCTAATTCATTTATTATTATCATTTTTTTTAATAGCATTTAGAGACATCTCGATAAGCCCATGCATCATCACATTTTACATTTCACACTATCACAACACATGCTCTTATATATAAAATGTGACCATTTAGCATAACGGACAAGGTATAAAGTTATGAAGGCCTACATATAAGTCAGACGTGAGACAAAACTGATTATACAACTTGTTTTGATTATTTTTATTTTTACTGCGATTAGATTTCTATGCTACAGTTTGACAGCTACCTTCTTCGTAGCATGCTCATCGGTGTTGTTTGCATATCCGTCTTTAGCCTTACTCAAAAGGCAGATAATATTCACTATGCAATCAATCTCTTCAATTTTTGGGATCACGAGTAAAGGTCATAGTTACTTTCCCGATTGGGTTTATCCTAGGCAATATATCGTAATTAAGGATTCGGTCATCAAAGAGACCTTTAGGTGACAAGACTTTGACGTGAGATTAAGTGTTTGGTACGTAGGGTAATTTGAGAATGGAGAACAGGATGTATTCTTTATGTCAATAAATTAAGACGTATTTGGTTAAAGTTGCTGGACGCATTATTGCCTCTTATTCAAATGCCTTATATTTATAGTTTTAGTTGGAACATTAATGTAGCAGTACTACGTCAATTTGACTTAGTCATGTAACAAGAACTAATCAAACCGTTGTCCTTTCTATAGGGTGTGGATGTGTCGTGTACTATTTAATATTTACTGTATAACGCAATGCCTTTTTGTACTTGATCTGGACTAGCATTGCTGAATGATACAATATATATTGTTCGAACTATCATCAGACCACAATTGTTGGTCCATAAGGCTAGGTGAGTTAAGCTCGTGTTAATGTAGGTTTATACTTAATATGATCATATTAAGTTCGATTTATCCAGATTTTACTATGTATATTCTTGTAATATCATAAACAGATAATGACAAGTACAATCAACAAGTGATACAACCTGTATGAAAGTGTTTCGTTTCGTACGACCTGTTTATCTAGGATTGTTAGTGACAAAGTGATATGAGTCTATTCATACGAGCTATATCAACATTTACCTTTTTAATTATATATTCAATAAAACTATAAATTTTTAACGGATTTAAACAAACTGTAACTTTTGTGATTTAATTTTTAAAATTATTTTTTTTATTAAAACTAGCTTTTATTTATTTTTTTAATAACTATAATCTATTTAATCAGTTTTTCAATATTAACTACTTTTACTATAACTACTTCAATATTAAAAGAAAACAAGTATATTTTCTATGCATCAAGTTATACAATGTACTAGCTTGAATACTCTCATAATCCGATAATTCGATAATCACGCTAATACTCATTAACAATCTCATCATTCGGATAAATGATACCAATATTTAATTTAATGTCTCTTAGGAGTGTGATGAGTGATAAAACTTGTACCAACTAGAGCATACATAAATAGTGGCTCTAGTTTGAAGGAACCATTCACAAACAACAACTCGAGTGATCTGAGACAACCTCAGAAGCACATCCTAATGGTATCTTTAGATGACATGCTAAGCAGTGGCGGATCTTGAATGCAATATATAGGCGGGCAAGAATAATAATTTAGATGAGTCAGACTCAATACATATAATTTTCTTCTTTTTTAACCTTTTTAGAAAAAACACACTACATAACGAAAAAATTGGGTGGGTCAGGCCTGGCCCACACAACGATCTACCCATGATATTAAGATAAGTTGAGAGAACGGATGAAAAACTCTATGAAATGTATTGATAATGTATAGTATATAGTAGATTTTGACGGAGTCTTGTATTGTATCAAATAATTTGGCACAAATAAGGAGAAAGCTTATCTTGTAGTATGGGTCGTATTACACCAATACGAACCATGTGAAAGAAAAAAAAACATGTGTATGAATCTTGAATAGTCAGTTTTATTATGGTCGTACGAACCGTATTCAGCAATATAGCACGTATCAATTTACAATGAATCTGATCTCTTGTGATATCACTAAAATAATATCAGTCACTTAAATTCAAACCTACCTTTCACCTAATCTTTTTTCGAATTTTTTAAGATAATGGCACATCATTAAAGCTCGAAATAATTATAGTATGAAAGGTCTCTTCTTGATTTGATGTTTTGAATAGTTAAAAGAGAAGAAAGGGAATATAAGAAGTGTTGGTGTTCTTTTTAGAACATTCAAAATTGTGAATGGTTAAATAACTATAGAGATTGGATAGTAAAAAGCTCCAAATATTCATGAAATAATACCTGTGGGTTATCTAGAACTTCCTCAGAAGTCATCCGCGGGTCATCTTCAGCACCCACATAGAAAAAAGAAGACACGCACTACAGAAATGCAAGTTCAAGTAATTACCCTAAGGAGTAAAAGACTACCCGCATATGCGGAAGCCTCCCAAATGTGGAACAAAGAAAGGCTGACGTCAGTATAGCAGTTGTAACCAACTTCCTCTAGAAAATTGATTCAAATACTTTCTGAAAGGGACACTCCGCTTTTCGTAAAGAGCACGTGACAAGTGGCCAATCAGAGAAGGAAAACTTGATAGCTTGTTATAACCATTCACATGGCTAGCTGTCACTTCCTATCAAATAATTCCACGTGTCCAGTCAGTTAGAAAGAGAACATTCAAGAAAAGGACAGCTACACCAATAATATTACCTAAACCCCCGGTTATAAATGCTCAACCCATCTTCATGAGGTTTTCATTCAGACTTCACATATTACATCAATCACTTTAGTACACTCTCTATAAGAATTGTACTTATTATCACGTTGGATGGTGGTTACGGGAAGACCCCCACAGGGTTGTTCTGTTTTGCAGGCCATCGTCGTCGAACTGTTTGATTTACACTTATGTTTACCTATTACCCATTCTATAATCCATACCCGATGGAATCATCGATCTAACCTATTCGGGTTTAACTCCGTACTTCTTCAATAACAATTTCAATTCATTTATAAATTTATTCGTTTTCATTTTACGTAATTGGTTTATTTTAGTGATATCACAAAAGATATACCGAGCATCTCCGTTGTTTGTTTGCGGTGCTTTTGAGTAGAAAGTTTGATGTGAAAGAGAAAAGAGAGTCGGTTAGAACGCCCTCAAAATGAATTTATATAGGCAAAGAGAAAAATGAGAGAATGTTTCAGGTTGTGAGTGGTTGATTCTGGTTTGGTAAGTCGTTAAGTGTACGTGTATTTTAGTCTTCCTATTTGACAAACCCTAACTCGATTTCTACACAACTTAAAAAGTATGTTGAATTGACCTATCTTGTGTTAGTATTTGCTTACAGCATAAAAAAAAGAAAAATCAATGGACATGGATCTGTCTGATTTAAAGGTAAACTTAATAAAACCTAATATACATTCAATTTAATAAAAAAAAACCAAGTAAAAACATGATTTATATGTATATAACTATATATAGACATATAGTGCATAATAGACATAATCACTTTAATATACAGATTATCAACATTTTATCATTAAAACTGTTTATACTCTTTTAAACTTTTATTTGCATATTTATTATAGTTGTCTTGTACAAAATAATGTAACCTTAGATATTCACTTGGTTAAATATGTCACAATGATTAAAGAACAGACATCCCATATGCAAATAATTTCCCATCACCCTTTGTACCTTTCTTTTTCTGATCAGTCTATTTCAAACAGTTTATATATTTGGACAACTTTTATAAACTAAATTCCTTCAACAATACACCAATAAGAAAACAACCCGAATTATAAAATCGACATCAAGATAACGTTGTTCGGTCTTATTAACATATCTCACGGCTCGATGACCACCTTCCCGGTAGCATGGCCCGCAATGCTCTTGGCCCAACCCTCTTCTGCCTGACTTAGCGGGTACCTCGAGTCGATAACGGTTTTCAATTTCCCTTCTTTAACCAATTTCAAAAGATAATCAATCTGTTCAGCTTTTGGAGTCACTAGTAACGGGTAAATTTGCTTTTTCGAAAACGTTAATTTATTAACCGCGTAAGTCCAAAACGTATTACCACTCGGGGTTATATCAACTACCTTCCCGGTTGGGCTCAGGTTGGGCTCGAAGGTTGACCATGGGATACCAGTGGTGCAGTTGAGCACGATGTCGTATTTCTGGCCTGATGGGCTTTTGACAGCAGCTCCATCAGGTGTCTTGTAGTCAAGAACCTCGTCAGCTCCTAAACCTTCAACGAATTTGATGTTGCGGGCCCCACATGTTGCGGTTACATGGGTGTTACCTAGTTTTGCCAGCTGGACTGCGTAGTGGCCCACGCCGCCTGAGGCGGCAGTTATTAGGATGTTGGTTCGTGCTTCGGTTTTTTCAAGTTTTAGACCGCAGGTTGTGGTAAGGGAGTGGAGAGCAGTGCAGCCTGCAATAACAAGACTCGCACCCTCTGCAGCTGATACTTCGGCTGGTCTTTGAACCGTTGAGCTTTCTTTAGCCACAGCATACTCGGCAAACCCTCCTCCCGCAGCCCCCTGTCACCCAAGCAAACGGGTTCATGCATACAACTTTCTAAATTGTTTTGTTATGTACTTATGTTATTTTGCGTGGTCATGTTTAATGCGTTAAATGATTAAACTTCCTTTGAATGACTAACCGTAGATGCGCCCACCCGACACCAAATAAACCCGACCCGCCCAGTTTGACACATCTAATAAGAACCATTAAGAAAGATGAAACTCACAAGACTTGAAACAATTTTGTCGCCAACTTTAAAATTCGTTACTTCAGGTCCAACTTCCACAACTTCTCCTGCCACGTCACCAACTGATGCAAACAACAATGATATTACCATTTATTGATTTATTAAGTAAATACAAAAAAAGATGCACACGGAATTCATTAATCTCTGTAAACAAGCGGAGTTTGAGCAAAGGTAAGCTCGCTCGTTTGGCACCTTTAAGTTAAGCAAAAAAATATAATGTTCATAAGTTATAATTCAATACCATTTATAAATAAGCCCACTGAATATGGACCATGAGCCACCCTTACTCAAACTAATATTGTTTTTTTACTTAAAATTCTACATTTTAATTGAAACAAGTTGGCTAGACTTGAGCTCAAAATTTCAGCTCAGTAAGATAAACGAGTTGAGCCAACCTGGCTCGTTTAACTTCGAGCCCAAGTTGGTTCAGCTCGACTCGTTCCCTATGTTTTATAGTTAGTTATGGATTTAGTCCTTATTTGAAATTGAATGTACAAAGATTATCACTAATTTTGAAATGGATGAACATTTATAAGACTTAATAGTTATTTGAAATTATCGGTTTACCCTTACACATACATATACAGGATTGTCGTTCTATACAGAACCAATTTTAAGTAGAGCACCACGAGAACTACCATTTGTGTAATTTACTCATAATTTTTTGCAAATAAATGAAGAAAACAACACCAACAAGTATAAAACAACAAATAGAAAACTATAGGCTAAATGATGAATGCCTTCAAAGTATCAGCAATCAAACTAACCTGGTATAAAAGGAAACTTTTTGGGTAAAATAGGGCGTACAAAGCCGTTCTGAATCTTCCAGTCAATTGGATTTATGCTTGCTGCTTCTATTTTAACCAGAATCTCATCATTTCCAGGAATAGGGATAGGGATTTCAACATGCTGCAAAACATATAAATAACGCTATCAGAATCTGGTACATCATGTATTCATGCATGATTCTAAAAAAAGTAGTCCAAAAAAATACCAAATTTAATTAACTGAATAGGCCTGTAAACAAACAGACGAACATGAACGGGGGCATGTTCGTGTTCGTTCTTTTAACTTTAACCGAACACGGACATATAATCGAACAAATTTTTTTTTGTTCATGTTAGTTCATTAATAAAACGGGCATGTTTGTGTTTGCTTGTTTAAAACCTAAAGGAACAGTTTGTGAACATAAACGAACACAAGCGAACATAACAAACAAAGTTAAATGAACACTAGTAAGCATAACTGGCCAAACATAATTACATAAACGAACAGAACAGAACATATGTTAGCATTAATGAACACAACTGAACAAGTCTAATGCATCGCAAGTCATCCAAAATTACATCAAAATTAGTGGTTTAAATTTACATGACTCGTATAAAATATCCATCAACATTACTACTAGTTTAAACGAGCCCCTTTTATGTTTATGTTTATATCTATATAAATATAACTAATTGTGTATTTACTAAAATTTAAACGAGCAAACAAAACTGAGCGTAAATAAACGAACGTTCACGAACATAAACAAACTTTCGCGGGATAGTGGTCACGAACAATCATGAACGTTCGGTTCGTTTACAGGCCTATAACTGAATGATGTTTCCATTTCCAAATTGATGTGAATTTTAAAGGTACTAATGACAAATCTATAGTAGTTTAATTACAAATACCTCCTTTTAAGTGTTAATTTTTGTTCTTTTTTTCATTATATTGGATCAAACCTAAATACTGTATAACCTAAAGCAATCGATAAAATGAAACTAAAACTTGCCTAATAATAATAATGATAACAGTTAAATAGCAAAATAATTTGCACACATGAAATAAAATGATAACGAGTATTGAATCACCTTTAAACCGGCTGGGCCTCCGCCGTAACGAGTGTACCAAACCGCCTGCATCACTTTTCCGGCCATATTATTATTGTTATTATTAATCAGTCACCGATCCAAGCAGTCCGCCTCGAAATTAGTGGTACAAGTGAGTGAGAATGTGACAGCATTTATAATTCATTTTCTATGATTCCTAAGCAATTCTTTTTGGACTGTATGGTTCACGCATTTTGACTATTTCTTTTTCTTTTTTTTTATGTGTTACAACGACTAGGTTTTTGTATTATATGGGAATAATATACAATTTATGTGAGAATGACTAAAGACTGTCATGAAAATAACATTTTTAGTGTTTAGGCTATGTGTTATGGAACTTATCGTCAAGTAAGTAGGGTTGTAAACGAGCCGAGTTGATTCAAGCCATAATGTGCTTGAGCTCAAACTTAATCGAGCTGGCTCGAACTCAGCTCTTTTCCTTTATCGAGCTGAAATATCGAGCTTGAGCTCGGCTCGTTTAAAGCTCGAGCTCGTTGAGCCTGACTCCTTTAATTTTTTTAAATTTTTTATTTATTATTTTTTTTGTATATTTTACAAATTTTGATATATAAAAGACAAAAATTATAATTTTAACATACATTATATATAAAATTTATAAACTAGAGAATCTATTACTTTATATGTTTTATTTTAATTATTCTTTTATAAGATTTTAGATATCAAGTGATAATATATATATATATATATATATATATATATATAATTTTTACTTATTTATGACTTGGTATGCTATTATTATATATAGATATAAAAATTTATGGTTTAATCTAAACGAGCCAACGAATCGAGTTAAGACCGAGTTGACCGTGCCTCAAGCTCGGCTCATTTACAATCGAGCTTTTCCAAGCCGAGTTTTTTTTCGAGCGAGCCATGGGCTTTTTGAACAACTCTATCGTCAAGTGACCATATAAGGTAGTGTTTGGTCACACTACTATCAATCATTCAATCCCTTCCACCATTATACAAAAGTGATCAAGACGTGAGGAAAAATACATGACTATGTCACATGGCTATGGAGCATTAGGATTTTAAATAGGAATAATTGGGGTAGACCGTTTAATTGAAGGTGTTTCTAATTGATAATATAATGAACCATCGCAAATTAAACTAGTGGTGTTTTCGAATTAACATAAATTAATTTATAAATACTAAGTTATATTTACAAAGTTTTTATCCACATAAAATTTCTAACTTTATTAGCAAAACCCTTTCTTCATACTATGAAATCCTAACAACCGGTATTAATATTTATTTTTTTGAATATGTTATTTATTTAGGCTATAAATTTGTCTTTAATTGGTTTTTTTATTGACTTATGAATTTGTCTTTAATTAATTTTCTTTGAAATAAAAAATAATTAAATAACGTTAAAAACATAATATATGAAAATAAAATTGAAAATAATTGTGGTTAAGCCTCTTTGCCAAATAAGTGAATTGTAGGTGATGAGAAAGACAGTCAACGTGTTATTGTAATCGAGCCTTTTGCCCTTTTCTAAGTTAGTTGTTGTAATAACAATATCAAGCATATGGCCCATCATTCAAGTCAGGTTCATGCATCCGATTGTTCTTCTATATTAAACAAGAGAAGACAAATTTTTTTATTTTATTTTTACTTTTTTTATGATGTACAATTTTATTTGTGCGAATGTGCGACACGTGAAATGATTCATACATTTTTAATAAGTTTAAATAATAGTTACGTAGTTACTAGTTAATGTACGGTGACCACTAACTTTACTACCCAAGTTAATTGTTAATTATTGGGAGTTTGGGACCACAATTCATCTATTGTTTATTTATTTTTATTTTTTTGAGATACATATAGGTGTTGAGCTTTTTAAACTTTTTTATTTGATATTTTAAAAATAAAATCATCTTTGAAAAACTTTATTTTAAAGGGATTTTGCCAAACATCTTTATAAACAAAATTTAAAAGTTCACACAAGCACCCCCTATACTTAAAAGAAAAAATAAATAAATAAAACCTTAGAGAACTCGTATGACTCCGTCTGTGTGTAACGGATTCAAATATTGTCTTTTCTTTTATTTAATTTTTAGTTAAAACCACTACACCGTTGTTAACATTTGAGTTTGTTAAAGTCTTACTTTCTACATTTACACCACAACACATGGTCCTGAAGCTATTATTATATATAAATTGGGAGTATTGTTATTCACTGGGTATTAAATTATTTAACCATGTTCATCGGATAGTATAAGAAGATAGCAAAAATGAATATGCAATTTATCTGAAAACATTGTATAAATCGACCATAGTCCATTTGCATTATCGGTGAAATCCCTCGACTGAATAACTCCATCAGTGGCAACTAAGTTATTACTAGTAGCCCATTTGTTGCTCATAGGAATGGCAATGGACCAGGTCCACCGGTAATGGTAATCCCATGCCCATACCGGCATACCCGTTTGTAAAACCGTGTTTCATACCTGACCCATTATCCGTCAGGTATCGGGTGTACCCATTAGTTTATTAAAAGAAATTTTGTTAGAATTTTCAAGTATATTTTTTTTACCATTATCATTCTTTTATACCTTTTATTCATATAACAACTATAAAATATGAACACTGCACAGATATAAACATTACAATAAATAAATAATATCATCATAATTTTTATGTTATATATATATACTTCACAACCTAAGATATATATAAAGTATCAATAACAATATATCACATAAGGAAAAAAATATTTATTTTTATCTATGAACCTATTAAAAGGAAGCATTTGTAGACAAGGGTTAAAGAGAAATTAAAATTAAAAATAAAAAATCATTCGGGTATATGTTTTGGGTGAACGGGTATGCGGTTTCGTGTAATCAGGTCAGGTATCATCTAATCCCACACTCGGCCTCAACCAGCAAAAAATTTAAATCTCAATCCCGTACCCGGTCCATACCCATCAGGTTTCGGGTATGTCCGTCCAAATATGTCGGTTTTCGAGTATACCCATCTGACTTGTGCATTTTTGCTATCCCTAACTGCTCACGGAAGTTATTACTAATTATTAGTTATAGCTAATGCATTTGCTATCAATGGACCAATTTATCACATCTCAAGAGTGACCTATTACGAATGATTACCACTTAGAACCAATAAGACTATTATTCAGCTTTCCCGTAAATTTTCGTCAATTATACAAATTCGAAATAACTTCTAGTTAAAGAGACGCAACTAGGGGCATTGTCCCAAAGAGTCCTTACCGAGGTGTTATGTGTGAAATAAGATTTAAAGTAAGCTTGTATTTCATACCTTCTAACTCATATCAATATTTATTTTATTCTCTTTTAGTCTAAAGTAAATCCAATTATAGTATTAAAATCATCACCACCTAATATTAGAATAAAAATAAACACAAGACTATTATTGAGATAGAATACACTAAAAATAGTTAATACACATGATTTCTTTGTTTAATTTTTTACTACAACTTCTATAAACCAAGACCCAAGCCTTGACATAAATACTTATACTTTCACAATTCACAATTCACAATTCACAATTCACAATTGTACATAGGTAAAACACAAAAGACACTAAAACACTATGAAACTTAAGTTTTCACCATATTCTGTAAAAGAGACTAAACACACATAAGATAAATCTCTTATGTCAAACACTCCACAACCACCTTCCCAGTAGCATGACCCTCGATACTCTTGGCCCATCCCTCTTCAACTCGGCTCAACGGGTATGTCGAGTCGATAACACTTTTAAGCTTCCCTTCTTTCACCAAATTCACAAGCAACTCCATCTCTTCTGCCTTAGGTGCCGCAATTAACGGCACGATTTGCTTCTTCGAGAACTTAACTTTATTAACCGCATAGTTCCAAAACGTACCACCACTCGGCGTCAAATCAACCACTTTGCCGGTTGAAGTCAAGCTAGCCTTAAAAGTTGACCACGAAATCCCAACCGTGCAATGTATCACTAGATCATACTTCTGGCCCGATGGGCTTTTGAGGCTAACCCCTTCCGGGGTCTTGTAGTCTAGAACCTCATCGGCCCCTAAGCTGTTAACAAACTCAATGTTGCGGGCACCACATGTTGCGGTAACATGGGTGTTTCCTAGCTTTGCGAGTTGGACCGCATAGTGACCAACCCCGCCTGAACCATTGGTTACTAGGACATTTGTCAGTGGTCCGGTTTTGTCTAGCTTCAGCCCGCCAGTTACAGTGATGGCATAAAGAGCGGTGCAGCCTGCGATAACTAGACTTGCAGCGTCTGCAGCTGAGACTTCGGGTGGTCTTTGAACCGTTGAGGTCTCTTTAGCCACCACATACTCGGCTAGTCCTCCACCCCGACCCCCCTATTATCCAATTAAGAAAGTAAATCACATTAAGCAGGTTAGAAAGTTTAGTAATTTATTAGTGTGACTATAATTCCAATATTATAATTAGCAATAAATAGAATCAAAGTTATAAAAATGAAACTTACAAGGGAAGTAACAACTTTGTCACCAACTTTAAATTTCTCAACTCCAGATCCAACCTCAACCACCTCTCCCGCCACATCTGAAACTACACCGAAACATAGATAAAAAATAATTATAAGAATCAAGACAATTATAAGAAGAATTTGTATTTTACTTTACGAGTTAGTCTAAATATTACATATATAAGTTTTCTTAGGATGTTATTGCGTTACTTAAAAAATGTATTTTATGTTATTATAGTTTTTATATCATTTAAGTAAATAACACATATGTCCCCCAAACTATTAAATGATGTTACTAATTCACATAAATAGTTATTATATGTAAAATGACTTAAATACCATTAGCCTTAAAAGAAAATGTCAACAAAGTTACATTTTTAAAACGTTAGTGGTGGGATTGTCAAAATATTACGTTTTTAAATTGAAAGGGTTAAATTAGCCAAATCACAGTAGCCAAGTATTTTGTTAAAATTTTGATGAATGAAAGTAGTTATTTAGTTTCATTTTTATCTTTTCAAGTTATTTCAATATATTAACAGGTTATATAATCTCAATAACAATTCAACTTATGGCGAAAAGCAGAAGAAAGAAAGTGGATTTGACAAAAGGTTAAATTCATAGCTACTTTTGACCTAATTCATTTATTATTATCATTTTTTTAATAGCATTTAGAGACATCTCGATAAGCCCATGCATCATCACATTTTACATCTCACACTATCACAACACATGCTCTTAAATATAAAATGTGACCATTTAGCATAACGGACAAGGTATAAAGTTATGAAGGCCTACATATAAGTCAGACGTGAGACAAAACTGATTATACAACTTGTTTTGATTATTTTTATTTTTACTGCGATTAGATTTCTATGCTACAGTTTGACAGCTACCTTCTTCGTAGCATGCTCATCGGTGTTGTTTGCATATCCGTCTTTAGCCTTACTCAAAAGGCAGATAATATTCACTATGCAATCAATCTCTTCAATTTTTGGGATCACGAGTAAAGGTCATAGTTACTTTCCCGATTGGGTTTATCCTAGGCAATATATCGTAATTAAGGATTCGGTCATCAAAGAGACCTTTAGGTGACAAGACTTTGACGTGAGATTAAGTGTTTGGTACGTAGGGTAATTTGAGAATGGAGAACAGGATGTATTCTTTATGTCAATAAATTAAGACGTATTTGGTTAAAGTTGCTGGACGCATTATTGCCTCTTATTCAAATGCCTTATATTTATAGTTTTAGTTGGAACATTAATGTAGCAGTACTACGTCAATTTGACTTAGTCATGTAACAAGAACTAATCAAACCGTTGTCCTTTCTATAGGGTGTGGATGTGTCGTGTACTATTTAATATTTACTGTATAACGCAATGCCTTTTTGTACTTGATCTGGACTAGCATTGCTGAATGATACAATATATATTGTTCGAACTATCATCAGACCACAATTGTTGGTCCATAAGGCTAGGTGAGTTAAGCTCGTGTTAATGTAGGTTTATACTTAATATGATCATATTAAGTTCGATTTATCCAGATTTTACTATGTATATTCTTGTAATATCATAAACAGATAATGACAAGTACAATCAACAAGTGATACAACCTGTATGAAAGTGTTTCGTTTCGTACGACCTGTTTATCTAGGATTGTTAGTGACAAAGTGATATGGGTCTATTCATACGAGCTATATCAACATTTACCTTTTTAATTATATATTCAATAAAACTATAAATTTTTAACGGATTTAAACAAACTGTAACTTTTGTGATTTAATTTTTAAAATTATTATTTTTTTATTAAAACTAGCTTTTATTTATTTTTTTAATAACTATAATCTATTTAATCAGTTTTTCAATATTAACTACTTTTACTATAACTACTTCAATATTAAAAGAAAACAAGTATATTTTCTATGCATCAAGTTATACAATGTACTAGCTTGAATACTCTCATAATCCGATAATTCGATAATCACGCTAATACTCATTAACAATCTCATCATTCGGATAAATGATACCAATATTTAATTTAATGTCTCTTAGGAGTGTGATGAGTGATAAAACTTGTACCAACTAGAGCATACATAAATAGTGGCTCTAGTTTGAAGGAACCATTCACAAACAACAACTCGAGTGATATGAGACAACCTCAGAAGCACATCCTAATGGTATCTTTAGATGACATGCTAAGCAGTGGCGGATCTTGAATGCAATATATAGGCGGGCAAGAATAATAATTTAGATGAGTCAGACTCAATACATATAATTTTCTTCTTTTTTAACCTTTTTAGAAAAAACACACTACATAACGAAAAAACTGGGTGGGTCATAGCCCAGCCTGGCCCACACAACGATCTACCCATGATATTAAGATAAGTTGAGATAACAGATGAAAAACTCTATAAAATGTATTGATAATGTATAGTATATAGTAGATTTTGACGGAGTCTTGTATTGTATCAAATAATTTGGCACAAATAAGGAGAAAGCTTATCTTGTAGTATGGGTCGTATTACACCAATACGAACCATGTGAAAGAAAAAAAAACATGAGTATGAATCTTGAATAGTCAGTTTTATTATGGTCGTACGAACCGTATTCAGCAATATAGCACGTATCAATTTACAATGAATCTGATCTCTTGTGATATCACTAAAATAATATCAGTCACTTAAATTCAAACCTACCTTTCACCTAATCTTTTTTCGAATTTTTTAAGATAATGGCACATCATTAAAGCTCGAAATAATTATAGTATGAAAGGTCTCTTCTTGATTTGATGTTTTGAATAGTTAAAAGAGAAGAAAGGGAATATAAGAAGTGTTGGTGTTCTTTTTAGAACATTCAAAATTGTGAATGGTTAAATAACTATAGAGATTGGATAGTAAAAAGCTCCAAATATTCATGAAATAATACCTGTGGGTTATCTAGAACTTCCTCAGAAGTCATCCGCGGGTCATCTTCAGCACCCACATAGAAAAAAGAAGACACGCACTACAGAAATGCAAGTTCAAGTAATTACCCTAAGGAGTAAAAGACTACCCGCATATGCGGAAGCCTCCCAAATGTGGAACAAAGAAAGGCTGACGTCAGTATAGCAGTTGTAACCAACTTCCTCTAGAAAATTGATTCAAATACTTTCTGAAAGGGACACTCCGCTTTTCGTAAAGAGCACGTGACAAGTGGCCAATCAGAGAAGGAAAACTGGATAGCTTGTTATAACCATTCACATGGCTAGCTGTCACTTCCTATCAAATAATTCCACGTGTCCAGTCAGTTAGAAAGAGAACATTCAAGAAAAGGACAGCTACACCAATAATATTACCTAAACCCCCGGTTATAAATGCTCAACCCATCTTCATGAGGTTTTCATTCAGACTTCACATATTACATCAATCACTTTAGTACACTCTCTATAAGAATTGTACTTATTATCACGTTGGATGGTGGTTACGGGAAGACCCCCACAGGGTTGTTCTGTTTTGCAGGCCATCGTCGTCGAACTGTTTGATTTACACTTATGTTTACCTATTACCCATTCTATAATCCATACCCGATGGAATCATCGATCTAACCTATTCGGGTTTAACTCCGTACTTCTTCAATAACAATTTCAATTCATTTATAAATTTATTCGTTTTCATTTTACGTAATTGGTTTATTTTAGTGATATCACAAAAGATATACCGAGCATCTCCGTTGTTTGTTTGCGGTGCTTTTGAGTAGAAAGTTTGATGTGAAAGAGAAAAGAGAGTCGGTTAGAACGCCCTCAAAATGAATTTATATAGGCAAAGAGAAAAATGAGAGAATGTTTCAGGTTGTGAGTGGTTGATTCTGGTTTGGTAAGTCGTTAAGTGTACGTGTATTTTAGTCTTCCTATTTGACAAACCCTAACTCGATTTCTACACAACTTAAAAAGTATGTTGAATTGACCTATCTTGTGTTAGTATTTGCTTACAGCATAAAAAAAAGAAAAATCAATGGACATGGATCTGTCTGATTTAAAGGTAAACTTAATAAAACCTAATATACATTCAATTTAATAAAAAAAAACCAAGTAAAAACATGATTTATATGTATATAACTATATATAGACATATAGTGCATAATAGACATAATCACTTTAATATACAGATTATCAACATTTTATCATTAAAACTGTTTATACTCTTTTAAACTTTTATTTGCATATTTATTATAGTTGTCTTGTACAAAATAATGTAACCTTAGATATTCACTTGGTTAAATATGTCACAATGATTAAAGAACAGACATCCCATATGCAAATAATTTCCCATCACCCTTTGTACCTTTCTTTTTCTGATCAGTCTATTTCAAACAGTTTATATATTTGGACAACTTTTATAAACTAAATTCCTTCAACAATACACCAATAAGAAAACAACCCGAATTATAAAATCGACATCAAGATAACGTTGTTCGGTCTTATTAACATATCTCACGGCTCGATGACCACCTTCCCGGTAGCATGGCCCGCAATGCTCTTGGCCCAACCCTCTTCTGCCTGACTTAGCGGGTACCTCGAGTCGATAACGGTTTTCAATTTCCCTTCTTTAACCAATTTCAAAAGATAATCAATCTGTTCAGCTTTTGGAGTCACTAGTAACGGGTAAATTTGCTTTTTCGAAAACGTTAATTTATTAACCGCGTAAGTCCAAAACGTATTACCACTCGGGGTTATATCAACTACCTTCCCGGTTGGGCTCAGGTTGGGCTCGAAGGTTGACCATGGGATACCAGTGGTGCAGTTGAGCACGATGTCGTATTTCTGGCCTGATGGGCTTTTGACAGCAGCTCCATCAGGTGTCTTGTAGTCAAGAACCTCGTCAGCTCTTAAACCTTCAACGAATTTGATGTTGCGGGCCCCACATGTTGCGGTTACATGGGTGTTACCTAGCTTTGCCAGCTGGACTGCGTAGTGGCCCACGCCGCCTGAGGCGGCAGTTATTAGGATGTTGGTTCGTGCTTCGGTTTTTTCAAGTTTTAGACCGCAGGTTGTGGTAAGGGAGTGGAGAGCAGTGCAGCCTGCAATAACAAGACTCGCACCCTCTGCAGCTGATACTTCGGCTGGTCTTTGAACCGTTGAGCTTTCTTTAGCCACAGCATACTCGGCAAACCCTCCTCCCGCAGCCCCCTGTCACCCAAGCAAACGGGTTCATGCATACAACTTTCTAAATTGTTTTGTTATGTACTTATGTTATTTTGCGTGGTCATGTTTAATGCGTTACATGATTAAACTTCCTTTGAATGACTAACCGTAGATGCGCCCACCCGACACCAAATAAACCCGACCCGCCCAGTTTGACACATCTAATAAGAACCATTAAGAAAGATGAAACTCACAAGACTTGAAACAATTTTGTCGCCAACTTTAAAATTCGTTACTTCAGGTCCAACTTCCACAACTTCTCCTGCCACGTCACCAACTGATGCAAACAACAATGATATTACTATTTATTGATTTATTAAGTAAATACAAAAAAAAGATGCACACGGAATTCATTAATCTCTGTAAACAAGCGGAGTTTGAGCAAAGGTAAGCTCGCTCGTTTGGCACCTTTAAGTTAAGCAAAAAAATATAATGTTCATAAGTTATAATTCAATACCATTTATAAATAAGCCCACTGAATATGGACCATGAGCCACCCTTACTCTAACTAATATTGTTTTTTTACTTAAAATTCTCCATTTTAATTGAAACAAGTTGGCTAGACTTGAGCTCAAAATTTCAGCTCAGTAAGATAAACGAGTTGAGCCAACCTGGCTCGTTTAACTTCGAGCCCAAGTTGGTTCAGCTCGACTCGTTCACTCTCCTACTTGAAGTAGACTAAGAGTAGATTACACAAATGGTCCCTATGTTTTATAGTTAGTTATGGATTTAGTCCTTATTTGAAATTGAATGTACAAAGATTATCACTAATTTTGAAATGGATGAACATTTATAAGACTTAATAGTTATTTGAAATTATCGGTTTACCCTTACACATACATATACAGGATTGTCGTTCTATACAGAACCAATTTTAAGTAGAGCACCACGAGAACTACCATTTGTGTAATTTACTCAAAATTTTTTGCAAATAAATGAAGAAAACAACACCAACAAGTATAAAACAACAAATAGAAAACTATAGGCTAAATGATGAATGCCTTCAAAGTATCAGCAATCAAACTAACCTGGTATAAAAGGAAACTTTTTGGGTAAAATAGGGCGTACAAAGCCGTTCTGAATCTTCCAGTCAATTGGATTTATGCTTGCTGCTTCTATTTTAACCAGAATCTCATCATTTCCAGGAATAGGGATAGGGATTTCAACATGCTGCAAAACATATAAATAACGCTATCAGAATCTGGTACATCATGTATTCATGCATGATTCTAAAAAAAGTAGTCCAAAAAAATAACAAATTTAATTAACTGAATAGGCCTGTAAACAAACAGACGAACATGAACGGGGGCATGTTCGTGTTCGTTCTTTTAACTTTAACCGAACACGGACATATAATCGAACAAATTTTTTTTTGTTCATGTTAGTTCATTAATAAAACGGGCATGTTTGTGTTTGCTTGTTTAAAACCTAAAGGAACAGTTTGTGAACATAAACGAACACAAGCGAACATAACAAACAAAGTTAAATGAACACTAGTAAGCATAACTGGCCAAACATAATTACATAAACGAACAGAACAGAACATATGTTAGCATTAATGAACACAACTGAACAAGTCTAATGCATCGCAAGTCATCCAAAATTACATCAAAATTAGTGGTTTAAATTTACATGACTCGTATAAAATATCCATCAACATTACTACTAGTTTAAACGAGCCCCTTTTATGTTTATGTTTATATCTATATAAATATAACTAATTGTGTATTTACTAAAATTTAAACGAGCAAACAAAACTGAGCGTAAATAAACGAACGTTCACGAACATAAACAAACTTTCGCGGGATAGTGGTCACGAACAATCATGAACGTTCGGTTCGTTTACAGGCCTATAACTGAATGATGTTTCCATTTCCAAATTGATGTGAATTTTAAAGGTACTAATGACAAATCTATAGTAGTTTAATTACAAATACCTCCTTTTAAGTGTTAATTTTTGTTCTTTTTTTCATTATATTGGATCAAACCTAAATACTGTATAACCTAAAGCAATCGATAAAATGAAACTAAAACTTGCCTAATAATAATAATGATAACAGTTAAATAGCAAAATAATTTGCACACATGAAATAAAATGATAACGAGTATTGAATCACCTTTAAACCGGCTGGGCCTCCGCCGTAACGAGTGTACCAAACCGCCTGCATCACTTTTCCGGCCATATTATTATTGTTATTATTAATCAGTCACCGATCCAAGCAGTCCGCCTCGAAATTAGTGGTACAAGTGAGTGAGAATGTGACAGCATTTATAATTCATTTTCTATGATTCCTAAGCAATTCTTTTTGGACTGTATGGTTCACGCATTTTGACTATTTCTTTTTCTTTTTTTTTATGTGTTACAACGACTAGGTTTTTGTATTATATGGGAATAATATACAATTTATGTGAGAATGACTAAAGACTGTCATGAAAATAACATTTTTAGTGTTTAGGCTATGTGTTATGGAACTTATCGTCAAGTAAGTAGGGTTGTAAACGAGCCGAGTTGATTCAAGCCATAATGTGCTTGAGCTCAAACTTAATCGAGCTGGCTCGAACTCAGCTCTTTTCCTTTATCGAGCTGAAATATCGAGCTTGAGCTCGGCTCGTTTAAAGCTCGAGCTCGTTGAGCCTGACTCCTTTAATTTTTTTAAATTTTTTATTTATTATTTTTTTTGTATATTTTACAAATTTTGATATATAAAAGACAAAAATTATAATTTTAACATACATTATATATAAAATTTATAAACTAGAGAATCTATTACTTTATATGTTTTATTTTAATTATTCTTTTATAAGATTTTAGATATCAAGTGATAATATATATATATATATATATATATATATATATAATTTTTACTTATTTATGACTTGGTATGCTATTATTATATATAGATATAAAAATTTATGGTTTAATCTAAACGAGCCAACGAATCGAGTTAAGACCGAGTTGACCGTGCCTCAAGCTCGGCTCATTTACAATCGAGCTTTTCCAAGCCGAGTTTTTTTTTCGAGCGAGCCATGGGCTTTTTGAACAACTCTATCGTCAAGTGACCATATAAGGTAGTGTTTGGTCACACTACTATCAATCATTCAATCCCTTCCACCATTATACAAAAGTGATCAAGACGTGAGGAAAAATACATGACTATGTCACATGGCTATGGAGCATTAGGATTTTAAATAGGAATAATTGGGGTAGACCGTTTAATTGAAGGTGTTTCTAATTGATAATATAATGAACCATCGCAAATTAAACTAGTGGTGTTTTCGAATTAACATAAATTAATTTATAAATACTAAGTTATATTTACAAAGTTTTTATCCACATAAAATTTCTAACTTTATTAGCAAAACCCTTTCTTCATACTATGAAATCCTAACAACCGGTATTAATATTTATTTTTTTGAATATGTTATTTATTTAGGCTATAAATTTGTCTTTAATTGGTTTTTTTATTGACTTATGAATTTGTCTTTAATTAATTTTCTTTGAAATAAAAAATAATTAAATAACGTTAAAAACATAATATATGAAAATAAAATTGAAAATAATTGTGGTTAAGCCTCTTTGCCAAATAAGTGAATTGTAGGTGATGAGAAAGACAGTCAACGTGTTATTGTAATCGAGCCTTTTGCCCTTTTCTAAGTTAGTTGTTGTAATAACAATATCAAGCATATGGCCCATCATTCAAGTCAGGTTCATGCATCCGATTGTTCTTCTATATTAAACAAGAGAAGACAAATTTTTTTATTTTATTTTTACTTTTTTTATGATGTACAATTTTATTTGTGCGAATGTGCGACACGTGAAATGATTCATACATTTTTAATAAGTTTAAATAATAGTTACGTAGTTACTAGTTAATGTACGGTGACCACTAACTTTACTACCCAAGTTAATTGTTAATTATTGGGAGTTTGGGACCACAATTCATCTATTGTTTATTTATTTTTATTTTTTTGAGATACATATAGGTGTTGAGCTTTTTAAACTTTTTTATTTGATATTTTAAAAATAAAATCATCTTTGAAAAACTTTATTTTAAAGGGATTTTGCCAAACATCTTTATAAACAAAATTTAAAAGTTCACACAAGCACCCCCTATACTTAAAAGAAAAAATAAATAAATAAAACCTTAGAGAACTCGTATGACTCCGTCTGTGTGTAACGGATTCAAATATTGTCTTTTCTTTTATTTAATTTTTAGTTAAAACCACTACACCGTTGTTAACATTTGAGTTTGTTAAAGTCTTACTTTCTACATTTACACCACAACACATGGTCCTGAAGCTATTATTATATATAAATTGGGAGTATTGTTATTCACTGGGTATTAAATTATTTAACCATGTTCATCGGATAGTATAAGAAGATAGCAAAAATGAATATGCAATTTATCTGAAAACATTGTATAAATCGACCATAGTCCATTTGCATTATCGGTGAAATCCCTCGACTGAATAACTCCATCAGTGGCAACTAAGTTATTACTAGTAGCCCATTTGTTGCTCATAGGAATGGCAATGGACCAGGTCCACCGGTAATGGTAATCCCATGCCCATACCGGCATACCCGTTTGTAAAACCGTGTTTCATACCTGACCCATTATCCGTCAGGTATCGGGTGTACCCATTAGTTTATTAAAAGAAATTTTGTTAGTATTTTCAAGTATATTTTTTTTACCATTATCATTCTTTTATACCTTTTATTCATATAACAACTATAAAATATGAACACTGCACAGATATAAACATTACAATAAATAAATAATATCATCATAATTTTTATGTTATATATATATACTTCACAACTTAAGATATATATAAAGTATCAATAACAATATATCACATAAGGAAAAAAATATTTATTTTTATCTATGAACCTATTAAAAGGAAGCATTTGTAGACAAGGGTTAAAGAGAAATTAAAATTAAAAATAAAAAATCATTCGGGTATATGTTTCGGGTGAACGGGTATGCGGTTTCGTGTAATTAGGTTAGGTATCATCTAATCCCACCCTCGGCCTCAACCAGCAAAAAATTTAAATCTCAATCCCGTACCCGGTCCATACCCATCAGGTTTCGGGTATGTCCGTCCAAATATGTCAGTTTTCGAGTATACCCATCTGACTTGTGCATTTTTGCTATCCCTAACTGCTCACGGAAGTTATTACTAATTATTAGTTATAGCTAATGCATTTGCTATCAATGGACCAATTTATCACATCTCAAGAGTGACCTATTACGAATGATTACCACTTACAACCAATAAGACTATTATTCAGCTTTCCGTAAATTTTCGTCAATTATACAAATTCGAAATAACTTCTAGTTAAAGAGACGCAACTAGGGGCATTGTCCCAAAGAGTCCTTACCGAGGTGTTATGTGTGAAATAAGATTTAAAGTAAGCTTGTATTTCATACCTTCTAACTCATATCAATATTTATTTTATTCTCTTTTAGTCTAAAGTAAATCCAATTATAATATTAAAATCATCACCACCTAATATTAGAATAAAAATAAACACAAGACTATTATTGAGATAGAATACACTAAAAATAGTTAATACACATGATTTCTTTGTTTAATTTTTTACTACAACTTCTATAAACCAAGACCCAAGCCTTGACATAAATACTTATACTTTCACAATTCACAATTCACAATTGTACATAGGTAAAACATAAAAGACACTAAAACACTATGAAACTTAAGTTTTCACCATATTCTGTAAAAGAGACTAAACACACATAAGATAAATCTCTTATGTCAAACACTCCACAACCACCTTCCCAGTAGCATGACCCTCGATACTCTTGGCCCATCCCTCTTCAACTCGGCTCAACGGGTATGTCGAGTCGATAACACTTTTAAGCTTCCCTTCTTTCACCAAATTCACAAGCAACTCCATCTCTTCTGCCTTAGGTGCCGCAATTAACGGCACAATTTGCTTCTTCGAGAACTTAACTTTATTAACCGCATAGTTCCAAAACGTACCACCACTCGGCGTCAAATCAACCACTTTGCCGGTTGAAGTCAAGCTAGCCTTAAAAGTTGACCACGAAATCCCAACCGTGCAATGTATCACTAGATCATACTTCTGGCCCGATGGGCTTTTGAGGCTAACCCCTTCCGGGGTCTTGTAGTCTAGAACCTCATCGGCCCCTAAGCTTTTAACAAACTCAATGTTGCGGGTACCACATGTTGCGGTAACATGGGTGTTTCCTAGCTTTGCGAGTTGGACCGCATAGTGACCAACCCCGCCTGAACCATTGGTTACTAGGACATTTGTCAGTGGTCCGGTTTTGTCTAGCTTCAGCCCGCCAGTTACAGTGATGGCATAAAGAGCGGTGCAGCCTGCGATAACTAGACTTGCAGCGTCTGCAGCTGAGACTTCGGGTGGTCTTTGAACCGTTGAGGTCTCTTTAGCCACCACATACTCGGCTAGTCCTCCACCCCGACCCCCCTATTATCCAATTAAGAAAGTAAATCACATTAAGCAGGTTAGAAAGTTTAGTAATTTATTAGTGTGACTATAATTCCAATATTATAATTAGCAATAAATAGAATCAAAGTTATAAAAATGAAACTTACAAGGGAAGTAACAACTTTGTCACCAACTTTAAATTTCTCAACTCCAGATCCAACCTCAACCACCTCTCCCGCCACATCTGAAACTACACCAACAAACGGACATGGTTATTTAAGGCTTGGTGCTCGGATATGTTGTTGTCTCATTTTCTAAGTCGTACACTTGTATGTCTGAGTTGAATACTTGTACCATCCAATATAACGTGCAATACACTATATTGTACATTTGTACGGTACAAGTGAAGTCAACCAGACAGGTGTACGACTGAAAATAAAATAACTAATCTTTACTCGGTTTTGAAACTAACCAGGTATATAGGGAAACTTTTTGGGGAAAACGGGTCGAGCGACTCCTTTTTGAATTTTCCAATCGATTGGATTAATGCTTGATGCTTCGATTTTAAGCAGAATTTCACCCTTTCTAGGAGTAGGAACAGGTATTTCAACATGCTGCAGAAGACATAGATTCAGCATCACTAACTAACAAATTCTTTGGAACAGGTATTACTAATAACATTAGCAATATTGACTATTCAGCTTAAGTGTCATTAAGTGGCATTGTCTATCTAACAAAACTACAGGCTAAACAACCTCGACTAAGCTAACGGCTCGTTTAAGTTATAGAGAGCTCGAGCTCGAGCTCGGCTTCATAAGTAATTTTTCAAGCTCGGTTCGTTTATTATTTACTAATTAACTTTTTTTAGTAATTTTATATACATAATAATATAATGTATATTATTTAGTTGTTTTTATCGTAATCGTATACATATTAATAACTAGCTTGAGACACTTGTACTACACGTACAGTTATTTAAAAGAACTATTTAACATATAATCAAAATACACTTTAACAATATAGTTATTTGTAAATACAAAGCCATAGTACAGTACAATTTACAACAAACTAAAAATAATCAATTAGTTGATTACCTGACATTATTTGTTGTTGTGTTTCTTTGAGACTACACGAGTTTTATAAGAAAACGTTAACGTATAAACAAAAAAAATCGTTCTATATAATGTCAATAGCACTGATCTTGTTAAAATTTAAAGATATAAGGAAACCAAAATCGTTAGGATTTTTTAACTTTACATGCATACTCTAAATATTTTATGTAAAAAAATTATAGACATAATAGTTAAGGGTCAAGCTCGTTTTAAGCTCGTATCGATTCAAGCTTTTTACGAGTTGATCTTGAGTGAATCGAAGTGAGGTTTGATTGTATTATTACCTTTAAACCGGCAGAGCCTCCACCGTAAGAATCGTACCACACCGCCTGCATTAGTTTTCCGGCCATATTCTTATTATTATGTTACGAGCACTTTCAGTCACAGGTTGTGTTATGAAATGTGTAGAAGGATGGATAATGTGTGAGATATGTGACAAGAGTTTATTGATTTATACACAAAAACAGAACTTTAGGTTGAAGTACATTAGTAGAATAGTCTTAGTATTCATATAAAGGCTCTCACCAGGATGGTTCCTTCAAGGGTATCATTTGAACACCAAGTTGCATGACGGGGCCATAATGAGGGATTGAGGGTGGTCATGGTGGATGCCTTACACCCAATAATTTATTTTTTAATTTCTTTTATTTTTTTTTATTTCCTCCATTATCGGTTAACTTCCGATTACCACCCACCGTCGTCAACATTCTCTTTCAAGCATCAACCACCGTCTTCACCTACATCAACCGCCTCTTTTACTTAATACAAATATTTTTGTTCATGTTGTTCGTTTAAAAAAATCAACATTATCGTTTTCGTTTGTTAAAAATCTAAAAAACCTACAAATTCAATTGAAAAAGTCCAAACGTTAAAAAAATAATGAACGTAACAAACTAATATATACATATTAAACCAAAACAAAATTACGTTAAAAAAATAAAACAAATCATTATAAAATATAAAGTAGCAAAACTATTAAAAACAAAAACCTAAATAAACTTCCGTGACACAGGACTTAAACTAGTGTATAATTGGAAATTGAGTTTTATTTGAAGAAGATCAATATAATATATTTTTATTTCTTATTTTGAAATTGAATTTTATTTGAAGAAGATCAATATAATCTTTTTATTTCTTATTTGGTTTCCTGGTTGAACTATGAATTTCACCTGTAAGTTGATTTAAGGCTTATTATTTAGTAGCTTTATTTGTAGTTTTATTATTGTAAAGAACATTTTTTAGGTTTACTGAACCATTTGATTCGTTGATAGCTTTCGTACACACATGATTAAATTTTATGAAATGTCTACGTTATCAGGTATATTGGAAATTTCAAACTCACGAAAAAATTAAAGGCGGTCTCAAAACCGTCCAAACCCTAATGAAGCGAGTGCTACCTGTCCAAATTATTTCGGGTTTCAGATATTTCCTTCGAGTTTGTGTTCATTTCGTTGCCATCCCTAGTTGCAAAATGGATCGGTATGAAGACGTACATAAAAATTAATAGAAACAATCTAACAATATATCCTTTTAACAAATAAACATAATAGTATGTTTACTTTTGAATGGAACTTTTTGAGTCAAAAACCATGGCTATGACCAAAATAAAAGTCATACTCAGATACATGGTCGTAAATATTTGGACTTTTCTTTAAAGCATTTCTTGAACATAATTTAATGTTTTCATATTTATTTCTTGAAGGCAAACTTATATTAAAAAAAAATTCTGCGGTTAACAAACCGCCAACCCGGAGAAAAACAATCAATTACATGAAGAGAACGGGGGGTTTTCAACCCCTCTGTCCAACCAAACTTGCATTTACTATCACGACTAGAACACCACAAACACGAAATGGAAATAATGGAATGATTCGAATACTCCGTGAAGCCGAAAAGATGATAGCTTCGATCAAGTACTTCTTTGTCCTCGGGACATGATTCGAATCCGACCAATTCAAAATGGATTGTTGGCTTTTTAATGCTTTCATATTTATTGTTTCACACTTAGATATGAATTAGTTGCTTCGTGAAATGCGTCGAGAATTTTGTACAACTTATTACTATATTTTTACGTGTTTGGTGTTACTCTTTAGGCTCCGACATCATGTCGTAGTAAACGTGTTCTTCTAACAAATGGCCAAATACTCGAATCCAACTTTGTTACTCAAGAATAAACGATAAACGTCATGAACAACTTCAACTCGTGATATTAAACTAGAATTTGAGACCAAAACTTCTTTATAATCAAAAGACAATAAGTATTTAACCATTTGGGTTGCTTAAAAGATCAGAGAACCAATTTGCATAAAAGATGTGTCCGATCTATAAACTATCGGTTTTACCCCTTGAACCGTTAGGTCAATTACATTCATTTACGTGGAATAAGATTTAAAATGAATAGACATGTATTTCATGTTAAACGAGACGATATTTAAGGGCGGTTCGGTAAATCTCATGGGATGGCTTGGAGGAGATTTAAATAATAATTCGTTTATTATTTATTAATAAGTTAGTCTTTTTTTTAAGTTAGTCTTATCATAAAACCTATTTGAGTTAGATTCAAATTGGGTATTTGAATACGAGTAGGACTCGAATTAAGGGTGTTATATAAACCCTTGGTTCACATAGGTTTATTAAGTTTTTTCGTGTGTCGTTTTCTTAATAATAATATTGAGTTGTTTTTGTTTGTCAAAAAGTCTTCGTCGTCCACTGTTTGCAATTTGAAAAGTGCAGCCATCATCCAAAGCTTTTTATTCTTTCTCCTTGCTGTACGTACAGCAACAATAAGAAGATTTACTATTGTGTGCAGCTCAACAAAAGTTTGTCATCTGCTTTCTTTTGGTTCGACTAACAGTGGGTATTCTTTGAGTTGTGAATAACAAAGTCAAGAATAAATATTAGTTTTCTTGCTCTGCAAATTAGTCAAGTTAGTTCTTGATTACATCAGGTTGTTTTCGGCTCAACTTATATTCAACATTTCATACCTTCTATATTTATTTTATTCTCTTTTAGTCTAAAATAAATCCAATTATAATATTAAAATCATCAACACCTAATATTCGAATAAAAGTATTTAGTTTTAAAGTAAATCCAATTATAATCATAATATTAAAATCATCAACACCTAATATAAGAATAAAAGTAAATACACGACTATTATAGAGATACAATACACTAAAATAGTTAATACACATTTTTTTTTTGTTTAATTTTTTATTACAACTTCTAACCTTCTATAAACCAAGACCCAAGCCTTGATACATATACTTATACTTTCACAGTGGTACATATTTAACACACTAAAACACTATGAAACTTAATTCTGTAAAAGAGACTAAACACACATAAGATACATCTCTATCTCAACACTCCACAACCACCTTCCCAGTAGCATGACCCTCAATACTCTTGGCCCATCCCTCTTCAGCTCGGCTCAACGGGTACGTCGAGTCGATAACACTTTTAATCTTCCCTTCTTTCACCAAATTCACAAGCAACTCCATCTCTTCCGCCTTCGGTATCGCAATTAACGGCACAATTTGCTTCTTCGAGAACGTAAGTTTATTAACCACATAGTTCCAAAACGTACCACCACTCGGCGTCAAATCAATCACCTTCCCGGATGGAGTCAAGTTAGCCTTAAAAGTTGACCACGGAATCCCAACCGTGCAATGTATCACTAGATCGTACTTCTGGGCCGATGGGCTTTTGAGGCTCACTCCTTCCGGGGTCTTGTAGTCTAGAACCTCATCGGCTCCTAAGCTTTTAACAAACTCGATGTTGCGGGCCCCACATGTTGCGGTTACATGGGTGTTTCCGAGTTTTGCGAGTTGGACCGCGTAGTGACCGACCCCGCCTGAACCGTCGGTTACCAAGATGTTTGTGAGCGATCCAGTTTTGTCTAGCTTTACTCCGCCGGTTGTAGTGAGGGAGTGGAGAGCAGTGCACCCTGCAACAACTAGACTTGCAGCGTCTGCAGCTGAGACTTCAGGTGGTCTTTGAACCGTTGAGCTTTCTTTAGCCACCGCATACTCAGCTAGTCCTCCACCACCACCGCCCTATTATCCAATTAGAAAAGTAAATTACAAAATCATAATAACCAATAAATAAAACCTAAGCTACAAAAAAGAAACTTACAAGGTAAGTAACAATTTTGTCACCAGCCTTAAATTTCTCTACTCCAGATCCAACCTCCACCACTTCTCCCGCTACATCGGTAACTACAACCAACAAACAAACATGGTTATGTAAGGCTCGGTGATCGGATATGTTGTCTCATTTTCCAAGTCGTACACTTGTCTGCCTAAGTTGAAGATATGTAAGGCTCGGTGATCGGATATGTTAACCGGTGGATCAGGCCCAAAGGTTGGTTGTGAATAAACAGGATCTGAACAAGTGGGGCAAAGTGAATGTGTAAGGGCCATAGGCGGCGATGAGGAAATCGATGGCTTTGCGGATTCGGTTTGCACAGTAATGACATCATCCAAGAAATTTGATAAATTAAGTGAATTCGGTTCTTGAGAAGATGAATGACCCGCAAAAGGAAAAAAGGATTCGTCAAACCGAGCATGACGGGTAACATACACGCGGGAGGTTGTCAAGTCAAGACATTGATACCCTTTGTACTGAGAGGAATATCCGATAAAAATACACGGAAGAATTCGTGGAGCAAGCTTATGATCGGCATAAGCACGGAGATAAGGGTAAACCCGACAACCAAAGGTGCGAATATTATTGTAAACCGGTACCCGAAGGAAGAGGAGCTCATACGGAGACTTGTTGGTGAGCACGGGTGTCGGCAGACGATTAATAATATAAACAGCGGAGCTGAATGCATGCACCCAATAGGAAGCGGGTACATGAGCATTGAAAAGCATAGCCAAACCCGTTTCCACAATATGACGATGTTTTCGTTCAACGCGGCCATTTTGTTCAGGCGTGTAAGGACACGATAATCTGTGAAAGGTGCCATTTGTGGCAAAGAGAGTACTAACATTGTTATTAACAAACTCCGTTCCACCATCACTTTGAAAAACCTTAATCTTACGGGAAAACTGAGTCTGAACGAAATTCATAAAGGCCGTCAAAACCGAGTAAAAACCTGATTTTGATTTTAGTGGATATAACCACGTAAAACGTGAATAGTCATCAACAAAAGCTGCATAATAACGATAACCATGTATAGATGTAACTGGAGATGGCCCCCCATAAATCACAATGTACTAAGTCCAATGGATGTAAAGAACGTTTTTCATTCAACTCAAATGGTAAACGATGTGCTTTTGACAGTTGACAAGAAGAACAAACATTTGGTTTTGGCAATATTGAGGTAACAGAAAGACAACCCAACTTATTTAAAAAAGAAATAACATCAAACGCCACATGACCCAAACGATTATGCCAAACTTCAAACGACGCCTTAGTTCCCAAAGTAGCAACACCAGCAAACTCTTTAGGCCAATCATTCAGGACATATAAACCTTGCTCACACCTTCCTTTTGCTAGAACCCGTCTCGTTACCCTGTCCTGAATATAAAAGAATGGTTGAGAAAGTAAGACGTCCACTTGATTGTCGGTTGTTAGTTTGCTAATTGACAAAAGAGGTTTTGTCAAATTAGGAACCACCAACACGTCACGTAACTGAATATTGGGAGTAATTTGGGTATGAGAAATAGGAAGAATATTACCGTTGCCAAATGTCACATTTGCATTACCCACATATGGAGAGGCTTGTGAAACATGAGTGGGAGATGGGGCCATGTGAGCTGTAGCACCAGAGTCAGCGCACCAATCCGGTTTAGATTGATTAAAAGCACATTGAGCATGAAATGCTTCTGCTAGTTGGGCTTCATAGGGGATGGCGTTGGATGCATAAGAGGGTAAAGTTGGACAAGCATTTGCAGAGTGACCGTCAGTTTTACAAAGCTGACAACTTGGTGGTCTACGACCCCTATAACCACCAGTATTACCACCCCTATAACCAGAACCACGATAACCATAAGATCGACCACGCCCACGGTTCTGAGAATGGTAACAAGACTGTTCAGCATTGAAGGCTGCAGGTGGAGCTGAGGAGCCATGAAGAGACTGTGAAAATAACTCATGACTCTCTTCTTGGGATAGCAGATCGCGAAAACCTGGTAATGGTTTTACAGCCCTTATGGCCGTTGAGAAAGACTCAAAACCAATGCACCTTCTCTGAATCAACAACAGGTTCACCAATAGCTGCTAATTGATCACAAAAACCTTTAAACTTTCTGCCAAATTCAGAAACTGAAAGAGAACCTTTGGTTAATTGGCGAAGACGATGACGTAAAGTATGAACCCGTTCAATAGAGAAGTTACTGTAGGCAGATTCTAAGGCCGTCCAAATATCCCTAGAAGTTGATAAACCAAGAACTTCAGATACGGCTTCCTCAGAAAGAGAGGAATGAAGAAGGATGATGGCTCGTTGATCAGTACTCAAAATCCAAGTAAGTATCCATAATTCCATATTGGCTAGTGATGCACAAATCCGGTAGGAATTGGTTCGGGTTATGGTCATGGTACCGTTTATATAGTGAAACTAGGTTAGATAGAAACCCTACCCTGTAGAACCCATTGGGGTCGGCTCGGGTAGAAATTTACCAGCTCCTAATTCGGTTTGTATCGACTTTAAAATATTTAATTAATAACTTACATATATAAAAAGAACAAAATATATAAGTTCATATCTAAAAAAAAACATTGCATACCTTAATCTTTAGCTACCACTGAAAGGACAACATCGGATTCTGATGATTCTTGTTAAATGCAACCTACTTCTTTTGCATGCATGGTTAAGAATGACGAGGTTAGTCCTTCTTTTGTTATTTTCTGATAGATTAATATGTAAACATTTGTTTTTGAAGGTTTCGGATCGTGCAAATTCCCAAGTGTGACAATATGAAATGAAAAATCTAATGTAATTTGAATATTTTTTAAGTATTTTCTAGACCATGAGTCATTTACCTTTCATTGAATAAGATGTCATAGCAATTATAAGTGGCATTTGGGTAGTTTGTTTCATTAGTTTAAAGAATGGATTGTGTTTCTTTCTCTTAGAACGAAAATGTGTGATTTAAGTTTTAAATGTACTTTATTATATGCTAGTTATGTGATTTTAATGAAATGCTATATGGACCGAAAATGATAAAACATCCAAGATTTAAATCACGATGACAAGAGAATAACATCGATTGATTTTGGAATTTCCTTTTCTAAAAGGTGTTGCTTTGAAAACTCATTATGACAAACCGGGTTATTTTTGTTGAGGTTTGTTTATAGTTAGGGCAATCACAATAGCTTCTCTATATTTATTGTGTGTGTTCTTTATATTGTGTGAAATAATTGTATTTGATTGTTAGTGAAGAAAAGAGATAATATTATATATTTCTGTTGATGTTTATGGTTAAAGCAATAACAATAGCTCCTCTATATTAATGTGAGTGAGTTTTTTATATTGTATGAAGTAGTTGTAAGTGATTGTGAGTTGAGAAAATAAAAAATGTTATTGGTTAAATTTGAAGAAACAATATTCAGTCATTATAAATTTTTAATTATTTTTTATAGTAGTTGTGAAAAGAGGAAATATAAAATGTTACCATTAATAGTTACATTTGGAGAAACAATTTAATGATAATACAATGTCTAAAGAAGAAATCACAATAATTCAAAGATAATAATATCACATCAAATCCAAATTTGTACATCGAATATCCGAGTTGTCGTCCAAGTATTTGTCACACTAATACAACAAAGTATAGGCATTCTTTAGTGTTGTAAACGAACCGAACGAACATGAACAATATCTTGTTCATGTTCTTCGCTAAGAAAATAATTTGCTCACGAACACTTACAGAACGAGATTTTATGTTTGTGTTAGTTTATTAAAGAAATGAATGTGTTCACGAACACAAACAAAATCAGCAAAGCCTAGAAATTGAGGCTGATATATTAATCAACGTGAATAGTGAAAGCATGTAAACAAATCGAACGAACATAAACAAGGGTATGTTAGTGTTTCTTCATTAACTTTAAACGAACACGAATGCTTAATAGAACAAATATTTAAGTTTTTGTTCGTTTATTTAAAAAATGAACATTTGTTGTTGTTTATGTTCGTTTAACATAATTGAACAAAGTTAAATAAACATAAATGAACACAAATTAAAAAATACAAAACTTTTAAGTAAATAACTTATCCAAAAAAATATTTAATTATTTTCTATTAACACATAAATGAACATAAATAAACAAACAGAAAGAACGTTCATAAACATAAATGAACGAACGTAACATGTGTTTATTTCGTTTGTTTAGTTATACAAACACAAATTTTTTGTTCGTGTTAATTGGCGAAGGTTTCTTAGGGCCAGGGGTGGCCCCGCCCCCCCTGTTTTTTTACGCAGTAGTGTAAATTTACCCGTTTCGTCCGAAATTTTTTATACGTAGTGTAAATTTAGCCGTTTTCGACCGAAAATTTTTATACGTAGTGTAAAATCTAGCCGTTTTTGGCCAAATATTTTTATACGTAGTGTAAAATTTACCCGTTTCAACCTAAATTTTTTATACGTCGTGTAAATTTAGCCGTTTCCGACCAAAATTTTTTATACATAGTGTAAATTTAGCCGTTTTCGGCCCAATATTTTTATACGTAGTGTAAAATTTAGCCGTTTTCGACCGAAATTTTATATAAGTAGTGTAAATTTAGCTAATTCTGGATGAAAATTTGAGCCCACCCCCTTTGTTTGTGAAAGTTTGTATACATTTTGAGTCCGGCCTTCTCGATATTTTAGTCCAAGCTTCGCCACTGTTCGTGTTCTTTCGTTAATTAATTAAACAAACATAAACAAACTTTCCGTCGAACGATTCACCAAACGTTCGGCCCATTTAGCTTTCTTTCAATAAACTTTTGATACTATCCAATAGAAATGAGTACAATACAATATCAGTATTCTAGATTATAGTCACGTTGTGATAACCAGACCGATTATTTTGACAAACCATGTTTAGTTATAATATCATAAAAGTACAGGAAACAAACATCATTTACTTTCCATTAATGAGGTCAGAGACTTTAGCACCAGATTCTCTTCTTATCTTTTCCCCACTCACCCTTTTGAGTCCCACAAAACACCCTTTCTTTCAAATTTAACCCTAAATAATCTTCACCATCTCAACGGCCATATCATGATATTAAACTACACTCTGAACCTTAAACCAAACCGAACCAAACCAAACCAAATCCCCAAAATGGGTTTAATCCTTCTCATACTCCTCTCATTCCTTCTCATTTCCACAAATGCCGAAATTGCCCCTAAACCAGGTATCTGCTACGGCCAACTCGGCAACAACCTCCGTCCACCGTCACAATCCATCGCCTTAATCAAATCCTTAAACGCCGGCCGCGTCAAACTCTACGATGCCAACCCCAAAATCCTCAAATCCCTCGAAAACACCAAACTCCAGGTATCAATCATGCTACCTAACGAACTCATCACACCCATATCCTCCAACCAAACCTTATCCGACAACTGGGTCCACTCCAACGTTGTCCGGTTCCACCCCAAAACCATGATCCGCTACCTCCTCGTCGGCAACGAGATCCTCTCGCAGCCAGACAACGTGACGTGGCACAACCTCGTACCGGCCATGCGTCGGATTCGGAAGTCGTTGACTTTTTATAAGCTAAAAGAAGTCAAAGTCGGCACGCCGTTCGCGATGGACTGTTTGGAAGCGTCGTTCCCGCCGTCCAGTGGGAAGTTCCGTGCAAGTGTAACGGATTCCGTTATAACGCCGTTGTTACAGTTTATTAACCGGACCAAGTCTTTTTTCTTTATTGATGTTTATACTTATTTCGCGTGGGCTGCAGATCCGGTTAATATTAAGTTGGATTATGCGTTACTTGAACCCAATGTTTCGGGTTATACGGATCCGGTTACCGGGTTAATGTATACTAATTTGCTTGAGCAGATGCTTGACGCGGTTTATTTCGCGATGAAACGGGCCGGGTACCCGAATATCCGGATATTTATAGCGGAAACGGGTTGGCCGAATGGCGGGGATATCGACCAAATCGGAGCGAATATTTACAATGCCGCGGTTTATAACCGCAATGTGATTAAGTTGTTAACGGAAAAACCCGTTAGGGGTACCCCGTATAAGCCGTTTGTCGTGTTGCCGTCTTTTATATTCGCCTTGTATAACGAGAATCAGAAACCGGGTTTGGGGACGGAGCGACATTTTGGGTTGTTGTATCCGAATGGGACGGGTATTTACCCGATTGATTTGTCGGGTAAGACGTTGGAGTACCAGAAGGGGTTGCCCGTGCCTACTAATAATGAGCCGTATAAGGGGAAGATTTGGTGTGTGGCGGCGCGTGGGGTTAATGTGACGGCGCTTGGTGGTGCGCTGTCGTATGCGTGTGGCCAGGGGAACCGGACTTGTGACCCGATTAAACCGGGTGGGAAGTGTTTTAAACCCGATTCGTTGATGTGGCATGCGAGTTACGCGTTTAGTTCGTATTGGGCGCAGTTTCGGAAATCGGGTGGTACTTGTTATTTTGATGGGCTTGCTGTCCAGACAACCAAAAATCCAAGTAAGTTGTAGTTAGTTATATATCCTTGATCTCCTATTGCACGAATATTGGCATTACCATAATTATATGTTTTTATGTTTTATAGGTTTTGGGTCTTGCAAATTTCCAAGTGTAACGTTACAAGACAAGCTCTAGAAGACTTGGGTGTAGTTTTCCCTAACTATTTATTTGTATCTTTTGTATCACATGTATCATTAAGTAGGACGTCATTTGTGACATTTGGTATGTTTGTAACATTAATTTAAGCATGGGCTTCAATTTTTCACTCGCCCGGTTACACTCGCGCAAACATCTACCTCGTGCAAAACACCTACCGATAAACGTCCACCAAATTTGTAAAGATTAAAATCTGATTAAAGTTGACAAAATCGAATGCCAACAAAAAGACACTACTCACTTTAATTTGATATGAGAGGTTAAGTGATGTTGCAATTCTGAGAATACGGTAAACTAAGTCCAACACATTGGACCATTCAAACTAAGATCACATGTAGAGGTACTAAGCGTCTAGTGGTTGTGCGACACGTAACTTTACGTCTCAGTGCCCCCTAGCAATCATTACTTTTTTAGCCTTCTCTCACATAACCTCTTGTGTACACAACGAGCACCTCCGAAACGAGGCTCAAAACTGAAGTAAAGATTAGGTGCCCGGATTTTTTTTGGTGGGGGGGGGGGGGGTCACTTAGATTTGGAGCTCAATTTGCTCTCACAACAATATCAATACGGGTGGTCTTAGCCTGATTCTTGACTTGACGGTTCATGGTTAGCAGCCTAACATGTTGGAGGCATGTTGCTTTTGTGTGGATACCACGGAAACTAGTTAAAACTTTCTTATTACATATATGTAAACATATGTTCATTTTTGAAGAAATCGATTATTAATTTGACATGTTACATATATGTAGATAGTAAACTCACACGTATGTAGAACATTTAATAAGTAAATTGAGGATACATAATCAGTTTTGCATAAATGAACACATTTTCAAGATTGTTATTACTTTTTTGAAGGCCAAATCTTATAAAAACGAAAATGGGGAAAACTTATAAGCCGCATGTTACCCAAATATACAAGGGAAGGAAAATAAACAGCAAAAGTACCACCTTTGGTAAACAATTACAAAGGAAATTTGACAAAATTAAACATGCTCCATTTTTCACAATCATGGTCTAGTATTTTACAGTTTTACTTCAATATTTCACCCTTATGAAAGAGGTAGTTGTAATCTCATAGACCAAGTCGTTTACCTAAGAGCTTTATTTTTAAAGACTTATTATTTCTAGTTTTCTTTATCAACATAAATGAGCATTTCTTAAACTATTCTAAGTTTTTATAAAATCGGGATCAAGAAACTCGGGATCGTAACTTCTATCTACCTAATTTTTGCTTACAAACCCGGTACCAAACTGAGCATTTTCGGCACCATGTGCCGGTGTCACACCCCCATCTAGGGCCTAGGGGCGTGACTCGATAGTTGGTACCACATTTGTAAATAAATCAGAGTTACGGTTAATTAGCGGAAGACTTATAAAATATAAGGATCAAAGTTATAAAATATTTACATTACAAAAGATGGAAACAAGTTCCATTTGTGTTTACTTGTTTTAAGTTTACAAAACCACCATTTTAGTTATATTAACATTTAACAAAAATTATCCGAGCCATCGGATTCTTGAGCCTTCGTCCCTTAGCTCTAATCTTGGTTACCTGCAAAATGTTATAAAAATACGTCAGCAACGAATGCTGGTGAATATGCTGACGCGAAAACATTTTCTTTTACTTTGTTACCCCTCGAGGGTTACGCGTGCCTCGACCCATCTTGGCTTAGGAATAACAAAGTTAAAACAACATCATTATAAACTCGAGCCTCTACCTAGGTCACCCCAGCAAGACACCGCAGCGTCCCGGCGTACTTAGGTACGCCGAAAAAAAACACAAGGTCATTCTCACTCGAACATACTTTGGTTCGGCCCATCGTGGCTGGAGGTCGTGACCAGGCGTGGTGCGATGTGCCCACCGCATTTTACCACATATGTAAGGATCCAGACAAACGTTTACTACAGCCTGAGGGCTAGGCTTTTACTCTTATTCATAATGTTTTTAGAGACACTTAGTCTTATGTAAAGTTTTACACATAACACGTTTATTTATTTGAAAACAAGTTTGTAAAAGTGGAGCGTATTCACCTTTGATCGTGATCGGTTTCCAACACCGTCCTTGCGTAATCTTTCTTGCTATCTCGCACCTATAGTACGAGTATAACTTTTATTAGTCGGATATACAATCCGGCTTAAGACCTTTAGTCTTATTACCTCGATGAACCTTTAGTTCATTTCTTTTACTTTAAAACCTTTAGTTTTAAAAGCAATATTTATAAACCTTTAGTTTATTATAAAAACCCGACGTTTCTTCTTTTCTAAGAAACTTATTCTTTTTCTTTTATCATATAAGAATATCCTTTATTACTTATATATTATTCATAACAAGGAATTATATATATTTCACACACACACATATACACACACTTCCATATTTCTTTATTTTCTTTTCTTTGTTATATAATTTCTTTCCATAAACATCGAGCATAATCCCGACTTAGGGCATTAAGCCTTTATAATATTTTATTATTATTTTAGTCGGGTAGTAAGCCTTACCTTTTCTCGGCTTATTATTCCCTAGATACTCGAGCAGCACTTCTACGCCGCTTAGCCTTTTCAACACTCGCCTTGATCGTCACTTCACTTCGGCACGCAAATCGAGACACCCAATCTTCTCGGCACGCACTTCGAGGTGATCGTCGGGTTGTAAGAACGCCATGTCACACCCTCAGAATCCACTAACGGAGTTTTACCGTCAGATGGTGTGAACTAACAGGATCGGAATCATTAGTTATAATCAAACCATAAAACAAAGTTTCAAAACCATGAAAAACGTTTACGAGTAATTAAATGCGGAAGCGTAAAAAAAAAACCTTTAACCAAAAGTTGCGTCACGCAGGACGACTTAAAACCAATGATAACCGTTAAAATTAAGTTTGCATAACAAAAGCGCTTTCAAGCAATGCATGTTCCTAAACCGCGCGCCCGCCTCGGCTACCTGAGAATAACATACTAAAAGTGTCAACACAAGGTTAGTGAGTTCACAAGTTTAAATAAAAATAAAGCGATTAGCGTTTGCGTTCAGCGTGTTGCGTTAAGCGTTTTGCGTTACAGCGTTTTGCGTTACCAGATAGTGTTATGTCAATTATATATCTATAGGTAGCTAGCCTATAAAACAAGTATCACTAAGTGTTCGACACCGAAGCTGACTGTTTATCAATTTGCCTTGCCACCAGGTCATCCAGACCATGGTATGTGTTTAGCCAAGATTACACCCGCTCGACATCCAGTCGAGTTTAGCGTTGGGTGGGGTTTGTCAAACCCAGTAGTACTACTCAACAGTGACTCGCTATTATCCAAATATTAACCGGTTCGATGTTATGAAGGACTTTTAGTTTACGCGTTTGCCACTTAGTCTTTACAAGTGATATATAATCTATATTAACAAAATCTCAAATGCGTTGCGGAGTATGTTATCTCCCCCAAGTGAAAAGCGTTTAAAAAGTTTAAAAGGGGAAAGTGAAACTCACTGTTTGCGAAGAAATTCCCAAATTAATTCACCAAGATGCGCGTCACAGAAAAACTCTCTCTAGCGTTCTAAAACAACAAAGAGATTTTTCTAAGTGTCGGAATATTATCGAGTCTCTAGACCCGGCACATAATACCTATGCACATAACATGTTTCGTGTTTCGTTTGTGAATCGTGTGTGACTTTAACAAATATATTTGTGATACATTACATGTGTAAGCAATTATTTACGTGTCACGTATTCATAAAGTACATCACTAGCAATTACTCCCCGTAAGAGCAATTTGTCAACTCATAAAAATTAACTAGCAACTTTTCCCCACGAGGGCAATTTGGTCAAATCATTACAATCAATTAGCTATTATTCCCCGCAAGGGAATTTTGGTCAAAACACGACAATTAATTTGCAATCATTCCCCTCAAGGGCAATTTGGTCAAAACACAATGATAAATTAGCAAGTATCACGTTTCATGCATTTTCACAAAACTCAGCAGCTAGTTTCACCGAGACAGAAATTCTACTTGAAAGATCGTACTATTCCACCGATCATAGCATCTCAATAAATTTACCAAAAATCATCACAGAAGCATTTATGTCTTAGGTTTCCAGAACATATTTTATTATATTTTTATTCCACATATTTTTCTCACAATCATCAAATCATTACAGCAAACTCATAACAGTCAAATTTATGCGCAACAGAATGTTATTTGCAATTCCCGTTAAACGAAAAATCCAATAAATGCAAGACCACTTGGGTTAGGTTCCTAACTCAATGAGTCAACTTCCAGAAGTGGAACCAACCCAATTGGTCTTGTAGTTCATGAGATATAACATTTACAAAACAACCTAACAGCAGGTCTAACAGCTCAGCTTTGCACAACGTTTTTGTAAAATCATAAAAGTTAACCTTTACTTGTCCAAAAATTACAAATTTATATTCTATAGAAACTAGACTCAACCTAGTTTACTTTAGTATCAATAATCTCAACCAATTTTCAGATTTACACTTTTTTACAGTCACTTAAACATCAAATACACATTCTGTCCAGAAACTGTTTGCATCCAAACTCAACATATTAACAATCTATGAACTATCATGCATTCATATAGGACGCTAGACTCCATAAACACCATCCATGCACATCAATTACACATTACATACATGATTAGGGTTTTTGTTTGAACTCAAATCAAAGACACAAGCAATTAACATGTAACAATATCCAATCTAGTTATCAAATCATTATCCAATCAACAACAATCATAGTAACTATCTATACACATAAAATCGGCCCCCTAGGGTTTACAATTAACCCAATAAACATCAAAATTAAGTGTAAATGATGCATAGGATAGTCGGTTATACCTTCCTAGCACCTTAATCTTCGATCAAAACTTGAAATTGATGGTTGAATGTGTGTGTAAAAGTGACGGCAGCCAAGGGAGGGTGAGAGGGGTTTCCGATCGGGATCTTGGGAAAAGAAAAAAAAATGGTTAGGGTTTATTATAACATAGTATTTATAGAATACTATGTTACACTTTCGCCCCTCCACTTTCAATTGTTGTTTTTCTAACTTAAATAACTAGTTTACGTCTTGAGTTAACGTTTATAACCATGTTATCACACAACACATAAGTCTAACACATAATTATCACATAATTACTGTTTTGACGTTTTTCGTTTATTCATCAATCGTTTGCGTCAACTCGTTTGCGTTTCGGTGCAACTCCCGAAAGACTACACATGTAGTAAGTGTTAAGCGTCATTTAAACCCTAGTTTAAATGTAATGAAGTGTGCGTTATAGATTCAGTGATCTTAAGTTTGAATTGACGGAGTTGAGTTAACGGAGTTAACCTGAAATTGACGATTGTCACATCATTCCCATGTTAAAGAATTTTCGTCCCGAAAATTTGACTTAAGTCGTGATGAGTATCTGAAAAAGTAAGAAAAATTTCAGTTTGTCATATCATCCCCTAGTAGAAAGAAATTTCGTCCCGAAATTTAATTCATACCTCCGGTGATTTCTGACGGTTTGCCGGGTTTCGCGGTTTTCTGTGTTTGGTTAGCCCTTCAAAAAGGTGAGGATACTTTTTCATCATTTGATCCTCGCGTTCCCACGTGAACTCCGGTCCACGTCTCGAGTTCCAACGAACTTTAACGATTGGAATTTTGCTGTGCTTGAGCGTTTTGGTTTCCCAATCCAAAACCTCGACTGGTTCTTCAATGAAACGTAACTGTTCATCAACTTGTAGTTCATCCAAAGGGACTACTTGGGTTTCATCAGATAGGAATTTCCTCAAATTGGATACGTGGAATACATTGTGTACGCCACTGAGTTCCGTTGATAGGTCCAGTCGATACGTCACCGGACCAATGCGCTCAGTTATTCGATAGGGGCCAACATATCGTGGGTTGAGTTTGTTTCGCTTACCAAAGCGAACCACACCTTTCCAAGGTGAGACTTTGAGTAACACTCGATCATTCACTTGAAATTCGAGAGGTTTTCGGCGCTTGTCGGCGTAACTCTTTTGGCGATCTCGTGCTGCTGCCATGCGATTTCGGATTTGAACAATCTTTTCCGAAGTTTCGAGTACCAGTTCTGGACCAGTGATTTGGCTGTCACCCACCTCTGCCCAGCAGAGTGGTGATCGACACTTCCGTCCGTACAGTGCTTCAAACGGCGCTGCTTTAATACTTGCGTGGTAGCTGTTATTATACGAAAACTCTACCAAAGGTAAGTGAGGTTCCCAACTTTTTCCGAAATCCAACATGCATGCACGCAACATATCCTCCAGTGTCTGAATAGTTCGTTCACTTTGCCCATCCGTCTGAGGATGGTATGCTGTGCTCATATCAAGACGGGTGCCTAGTGCGCTTTGCAGCGACTTCCAAAAGTGCGAAGTGAAACGAGAATCTCGATCAGAAATAATTGAGACAGGCACTCCGTGTCTAGACACCACTTCTTTCATGTAAACGCGAGTCAGTCTTTCCAATATGTCCGATTCCTTAATCGCTAATAAGTGTGCAGACTTAGTCAACCGATCAACGATCACCCAGATGGTATCGTATCCCGTCGGGGTCTTAGGTAAACCCGTGATAAAATCCATTGAGATGTGTTCCCATTTCCACATTGGGAGTTCCGGTTGTTGTAGTAGACCAGATGGTTTCTGGTATTCTATCTTGACTCTGGCACAAGTCAAGCATTTGCTCACGTAGGTGGCAATGTCGGCTTTCATGTTCGGCCACCAATAAAGTGCCTTTAAATCATGATACATTTTATTTGAGCCAGGGTGGATAGAATATCGGGACTTGTGTGCCTCGTCCATTACCATAGTTCTCAACTCTCCGAACCGTGGAACCCAAATCCGGTTCTCAAAATATCGGACCCCGTCCGATCTGGTTTCAAGTTGCTTGTTCATGCCCCGCATGAGTTCCGATGGAAGATTATCATCTTTCAAAGCTTCAAGTTGCGCATCGCGAATCTGATCGGGTAAGCTTGCATGAATCGTGAGTTGCAATGCTCGCACTCGTCTGGGTTTATCTGTTTCTTTTCTGCTGAGAGCGTCGGCCACTACATTGGCCTTGCCAGGGTGGTACTTGATGACACAATCATAATCCTTAAGCAGCTCGACCCAACGACGTTGTCGCATGTTCAGCTCCTTCTGATCGTAGATATGTTGGAGACTCTTGTGGTCGGTGTAAATGGTAAACTTGGTACCGTACAAGTAATGCCTCCATATCTTAAGAGCAAACACCACAGCTCCAAGTTCCAAATCGTGGGTCGTGTAGTTCTTCTCGTGAACCCGTAGTTGTCGAGAGGCGTAAGCTATAACCTTCTCGAGTTGCATCAGCACACAACCGAGACCTTGTATAGATGCGTCACAGTGTACCTCAAAATTTTCCGTTCCCTCGGGGAGGGCAAGAATAGGGGCGCTACAAAGTTTGGTTTTCAACAGTTGAAAAGCGGATTCTTGCGCGTCACCCCAGTTGTACTTAGTACCTTTGTGAGTCAAAGCGGTGAGGGGTTGAGCAATCTTTGAAAATCCCTCGATGAAACGCCGGTAGTAGCCGGCCAGTCCTAGGAATTACCGCACCTCAGTCGGAGTTTTAGGTGCTTCCCAGTTTTTGATGGCCTCTACCTTACCGGGATCGACATGGATACCATTCTCGTTGATCACATGCCCTAAAAAGTGAACCTCGCGAAGCCAAAATTCACATTTCGAGAGTTTAGCATATAGTTGTTCCTTCTTCAGCAATTCCAGAATTACCCTTAAGTACTCTTCGTGGTCAGCTTCGTTCTTGGAGTAGACGAGAATATCATCAATGAAAACAATCACAAACTTGTCGAGATACGCCTTGCATACTCAATTCATGAGATCCATAAATACGGCTGGTGCGTTGGTTAGGCCAAAAGGCATAACTGAAAACTCGTAGTGACCATACCGTGTTCTAAAAGCCGTCTTAGAGATATCTTCTTCGCGCACTCTTAGTTGGTGATAACCAGATCGCAGATCGATCTTCGAGTAATAACTCGATCCTTGAAGCTGGTCAAACAGATCATCAATTCGGGGTAGAGGATAACGGTTCTTGACCGTCACCTTGTTCAACTCCCGGTAGTCGATACACATGCGGAAAGTCCCGTCCTTCTTTCGGACAAATAAGACAGGGGCTCCCCATGGTGATGAGCTAGGTCGGATAAAACCCTTATCCAACAAATCTTGCAACTGAGTGGACAGTTCCTGAAGCTCCGCCGGTGCGAGCCGATACGGGGCTCGTGCTATGGGTGCTGCACCGGGTGTCAACTCGATTTGGAATTCGGCTTGACGAATAGGAGGGAGTCCGGGCAAATCCTCCGGGAAAACTTCCGGAAAATCTCGCACAACAGGTATATCTTCAATTCTTTTCTCCTCCGCGGGTTTCTCAATGATTTGCGCCAAAATTGCCGGATGACCCTTTCGTAGGTACTTCTGCGCCTTCATGAGGGTAATGACGCTGGTGGTTATGCCGCTTCTCTCACATCGGACCGAAAGGATCTCGCCGGAAGGGGTGGTAATGTGAACTATCTTATCGTGACATATAATCTCCGCTCGGTTCTCGGATAACCAGTCCATGCCGACCACGACATCGAAACTACTAAGCGTAAAAGGAATAAGGTCGATATCAAAGACATGACCTGACAGTTTTAACTTACATCCCGCAAGTACATGAGTCGTTACTATAGTCTTACCGTTAGCTAATTCAACAGGAAACTTAGCATCTAACGGAGTTGGAGTTAAGTCTAAGAGTTGGCTAAAGGCTTTCGACACAAAACTCCTATCAGCTCCAGTGTCAAACAATACAGAAGCAAAACAGTCGTTTACAGGGAACTTACCTGTCACCACGTGCGGATCATTGCGGGCTTGACCCGACCCAATTACAAACGCTCTTCCCTTGCCATTGCTTCCACCACTACTGCCACTTCCATTACCTCCATTGTTGTCGTTCTGTTTCAGCTTGGGACAATCTTTCCTGAAATGACCTTCCTGCCCACATTCGAAACATCCCTTCGTCGTCATAGGTGGCTTAGGAGCACCCTTTGCCGCAAGGTCTCCTCTACATTCCTTCGCCTGGTGACCCATCTTTCCGCATCTCTGACACTTGACACGGTCACACTGGCCAACATGATGATAGTTGCACCTATTGCACTTCGGATATTTCCCAGCATATCCGCTCGAACCCTGCCCGCTACCATTGTTATTGTTGTTGTGACTTTGATTGTTAAAGCTCCGAGTGAATTCGGGCTTACGGTAGTGTTGTTGCGGTGGGAGGTTCGAGGACGAGGATCTGGTGTTGTCAAACTTCCTCTTTCCGCTGCTCGGGTTGCTGTTGCTGTGGTTGTCATTACTCTGGTTGTCACGGGCTTTAGTGGTTGTACCCCTAGGTGGTAACGCACCTTGGGTCACAGCTTGATCCGTCAGTTTGTGAGCTAAACGGATCGCTTGTTGAATAGTGGCTGGTCTGGAAGACGTCACCATGCCCTGAATCTGCGGTGCTAACCCATCAAGATACATTTCAATCCTCTTACTCGGCGGATCCAGCATCCGCGGACACATCACAGCCAACTCGTGAGAACGGGTGGTGTAGGCTTCGATTTCTGAGCCCACCATCTTCAACGACCAAAATTCTGACTCTAATTTCGAAATCTCCTCTCTCGGACAGTACTCCTCTCGCATCATGTTTTTGAACTCCTCTCAGTTCATCGCGTTAGCCAGTTCCAATCCAAGGATCTGTACGTTCGAATTCCACCAAGTGAGGGCAGAATCCTCAAGTGTTCCAGCAGTGAATTTGACCCTACTGGCAGGGGGACAATTGCACATTTCAAATGCCGACTCGGCCTTCTCAGCCCAACGCAGGAAGCCTATAGCTCCCTCGGTGCCCTTAAACGAACTGGGTTTGCAGTCAAGGTAATTCTTGAAGGTACACGTTCCAATTGGACCTCCAGCTTGGTTCTGTACATGTGCGGCTAGAGCGGCCGCCGCGTGGTCGTTCAGCAGAGTTTGGAGTTCTGCTGCAGTCAAGTTGATGTTACCACGTCCGTGTCCAGCGTTTCTTCTAGCCATTTCCCTTCCATCTAGGTGTTATCATCCTTAGATGTCATCGTCTGAGGAAACCTCTGAGTGTTCCTCTGGCTCAGCCGGTTCCTCCTCCGGTTCCTCTTCGGGTTCCTCCTCGGGATCTTCCTCGGGATCCTCCTCAGGCTCTTTTTCGGGATCTTCTTCAGGTTCCTCTTCAGGCTCTGCCTCAGGTTCGGCTGCGTTCTGAGCAATTTGCATTTGTAAGACATCGCAACGCTCTAAAGCTATCTCGGTTCGAGTCCTTGCTACTTGTAGTTGCTCTTGCAAGTCTATCATCTCGGCTTGCATCTTTCTCATAATCTTCATCTGTTGATCACTAGCCTCTTGCATTTCCTTCATTGCCGCTGCCATGCGGGCAATCTCCTCCTTAGTCTCGGTTCCGTCTTTCAACAGTCCGGAAACGTTCGCTCTCGTATAGCGCATGTAACCCACGTCACGCTCCAAACATGAAACAACAGCTGCGAGAACTCGCTCTACAGGTTCGGTTATGGGTGGTAGGGTGTTGGGGTAAGCAGGATGGTTCGGGTGAGGTAACGGGAGAACTTGTTCGCGATAGACCATACGTCTGATCATGTTAGGGTACCACTCCCAGCTAACGTCGTTTTCGTATATGTCTCCGGATAGGCGGTACCTTTTCGGTGCGGGAGCTTCGAGTTCCGGGACTACTCGGGGTGGCGATGCGGTAGGTAACTGCGGTTCCTTCCCGTGAGCATGAGTCATCGGATCAGATGATGATGAGGGTGGCGGCGTCGACATTCCTACAGGTAAGCCGTGTATGCGCGCGCGTATGAGTGAAAGAGGTAAAGAGATAAGATAACAAAGACTACACAAATCTATGCAGTGCGTATCATTATAACTAATGGGTCGTCGCGGTTATATTCTAGTATGCATGCAGCTTCTAGTTCGCTATAACCAATGGCTCTGATACCAATCTGTCACACCCTCAGAATCCACTAACGGAGTTTTACCGTCAGAGGGTGTGAACTAACAGGATCGGAATCATTAGTTATAATCAAACCATAAAACAAAGTTTCAAAACCATGAAAAACGTTTATGAGTAATTAAATGCGGAAGCGTAAAAAAAAACCTTTAACCAAAAGTTGCGTCACGCAGGACGACTTAAAACCAATGATAACCGTTAAAATTAAGTTTGCATAACAAAAGCGTTTCAAGCAATCCATGTTCCTAAACCGCGCGCCCGCCTCGGCTACCTGAGAATAACATACTAAAAGTGTCAACACAAGGTTGGTGAGTTCACAAGTTTAAATAAAAATAAAGCGATTAGTGTTTGCGTTCAGCGTGTTGCGTTAAGCGTTTTGCGTTACAGCGTTTTGCGTTACAGCGTTTTGCGTTACCAGATAGTGTTATGTCAATTATATATCTATAGGTAGCTAGCCTATAAAACAAGTATCACTAAGTGTTCGACACCGAAGCTGACTGTTTATCAATTTGCCTTGCCACCAGGTCATCCAGACCATGGTATGTGTTTAGCCAAGATTACACCCGCTCGACTTCCAGTCGAGTTTAGCGTTGGGTGGGGTTTGTCAAACCCAGTAGTACTACTCAACAGTGACTCGCTATTATCCAAATATTAACCGGTTCGATGTTATGAAGGACTTTTAGTTTACGTGTTTGCCACTTAGTCTTTACAAGTGATATATAATCTATATTAACAAAATCTCAAATGCGTTGCGGAGTATGTTATCTCCCCCAAGTGAAAAGCGTTTAAAAAGTTTAAAAGGGGAAAGTGAAACTCACTGTTTGCGAAGAAATTCCCAAATTAATTCACCAAGATGCGCGTCACAGAAAAACTCTCTCTAGCGTTCTAAAACAACAAAGAGATTTTTCTAAGTGTCGGAATATTATCGAGTCTCTAGACCCGGCACATAATACCTATGCACATTACATGTTTCGTGTTTCGTTTGTGAATCGTGTGTGACTTTAACAAATATATTTGTGATACATTACATGTGTAAGCAATTATTTACGTGTCACGTATTCTTAAAGTACATCACTAGCAATTACTCCCCGTAAGAGCAATTTGGTCAACTCATAACAATTAACTAGCAACTTTTCCCCACGAGGGCAATTTGGTCAAATCATTACAATCAATTAGCTATTATTCCCCGCAAGGGAATTTTGGTCAAAACACGACAATTAATTTGCAATCATTCCCCTCAAGGGCAATTTGGTCAAAACACAATGATAAATTAGCAAGTATCACGTTTCATGCATTTTCACAAAACTCAGCAGCTAGTTTCACCGAGACAGAAATTCTACTTGAAAGATCGTACTATTCCACCGATCATAGCATCTCAATAAATTTACCAAAAATCATCACAGAAGCATTTATATCTTAGGTTTCCAGAACATATTTTATTATATTTTTATTCCACATATTTTTCTCACAATCATCAAATCATTACAGCAAACTCATAACAGTCAAATTTATGCGCAACAGAATTTTATTTGCAATTCCCGTTAAACGAAAAATCCAATAAATGCAAGACCACTTGGGTTAGGTTCCTAACTCAATGAGTCAACTTCCAGAAGTGGAACCAACCCAATTGGTCTTGTAGTTCATGAGATATAACATTTACAAAACAACCTAACAGCAGGTCTAACAGCTCAGCTTTGCACAACGTTTTTGTAAAATCATAAAAGTTAACCTTTACTTGTCCAAAAATTACAAATTTATATTCTATAGAAACTAGACTCAACCTAGTTTACTGTAGTATCAATAATCTCAACCAATTTTCACATTTACACTTTGTTACAGTCACTTAAACATCAAATACACATTCTGTCCAGAAACTGTTTGCATCCAAACTCAACATATTAACAATCTATGAACTATCATGCATTCATATAGGACGCTAGACTCCATAAACACCATCCATGCACATCAATTACACATTACATACATGATTAGGGTTTTTGTTTGAACTCAAATCAAAGACACAAGCAATTAACATGTAACAATATCCAATCTAGTTATCAAATCATTATCCAATCAACAACAATCATAGTAACTATCTATACACATAAAATCGGCCCCCTAGGGTTTACAATTAACCCAATAAACATCAAAATTAAGTGTAAAGGATGCATAGGATAGTCGGTTATACCTTCCTAGCACCTTAATCTTCGATCAAAACTTGAAATTGATGGTTGAATGTGTGTGTAAAAGTGACGGCAGCCAAGGGAGGGTGAGAGGGGTTTCCGATCGGGATCTTGGGAAAAGAAAAAAAAATGGTTAGGGTTTATTATAACATAGTATTTATAGAATACTATGTTACACTTTGGCCCCTCCACTTTCAATTGTTGTTTTTCTAACTTAAATAACTAGTTTACGTCTTGAGTTAACGTTTATAACCATGTTATCACACAACACATAAGTCTAACACATAATTATCACATAATTACTGTTTTGACGTTTTTCGTTTATTCATCAATCGTTTGCGTCAACTCGTTTGCGTTTCGGTGCAACTCCCGAAAGACTACACATGTAGTAAGTGTTAAGCGTCATTTAAACCCTAGTTTAAATGTAATGAAGTGTGCGTTATAGATTCAGTGATCTTAAGTTTGAATTGACGGAGTTGAGTTAACGGAGTTAACCTGAAATTGAGTTAACGGAGTTGAGTTAACGGCCAAATTTGTGACATGACTCACAAGGACGGGGAGTTAGATGGCATCGACCCCTATGGTATTTCTTGCAAGTTTTGCATTGTGGGATTCCGGAGTTGAAGCCCGACCTTCGTTGGTCGACTCCCTTACCCTTGAAACGGGTATTTCCATCCTTCCTCGTATCTTGCGTCGACACGACCTTCTTATCTTCTTCTTTATTGCGGATCATTCCGCCCATTAAGTATCCGGCCAATTCCATCGCGGAGTCGGCGGTTTGAGGCAAGTGCGACCTCACCATGTCACGAATTTCCCGCGGTAGCCCCCATATATAGCGTGTAACTTTGCTGGATTCCGGGGTAACCAGCTGGGGCACCAAGCGGCAGTACTCGTGAAATTTGGTATTATACTCACGGAGGTTTGTTCCGACGACCTTGTGATCTAGGAACTTGGTTTGGATTTGGTCCGTTTCATGCATCGGATAGAATTTTGACATTAACAGTTCCTTAAACTCGCTCCATGACAACCAATACATTGCCTCCCTTCCTCTACTCATGATTAGCGTGTTCCACCACTCTAGCACTTCGCCTTTGAAAATCAGGGCGGAGTATTGAATTTTCTCCTCTTCCGAACACTTGCTCGTGATTACAATCATTTCCATCTCTTCAAGCCACCTAACAGTCGCGATGGCTCCCTTATCGCCGTGGAATTCTTTCTGCCCATAATACTTGAAGTCCTTGAACGTACACCCACCAATCTTAAGCCTCTTAAATTCTTGACGAACGCCTCCATCGGCGTTTGATTCATGTACACTCTCATCTACGTGCGAGGGTCAAGAACGGGGTTTGGAAACAGATTTTCGGGACGGATTAACCGAGTGAGAGTGAGAATGTTTCGTTTGACGAGATTGGGACCTAGCCATGGATCCTTCCCTAACAACGTCTTTAATCATCTTTTGAATTCGATCCATAAATTTTTCGGGAATTGGATCTTCTTGTTCTATTTCAGGTCCTTTTCCTTTTTCTTTTTGTTTTTCAGATTCCTTTCGGGAAACCTCAATGTTATTACTTCGTTGAGACATATTAACTTTTTCTTTTTATTCTTTTATATCTGAAATTTAACAAATGTTCTTTATTACACACACATTTTATTTCATCATTTGTATATACCATGCATGGTATATACAAGGATTATTACAACACACTTATATATACATTCATATCCGATGTATATATATTTATTTTCTTATCCATACAACACATTACAAGCAAACTACATTACACACACATTCTTCCTACGCCATTTCCACCATCGTCTAAGTCCTTCAGAAACTTCTTGACAACCCTCGTCAGCTTGTTGCATTTGTGAAGAAGTTTCTCTCCTATCTTCTTCTTCTTTTTCCCTTCCTCAGCCATCTTCTTCTTCCAGTCATCAGTCTCGTGCAATGCGCGATCAAGGTGTTCTTCGTATGACTGCGGAATAACGTCGGGGTATCCATATTGTGGCGGTGGGTCACGGTAACCCAGCGTCACCATCTTGAAGTGGTTTCTTAGTTCAGGATACAGGACGTAAGTCTGATCAGATGCAAGGTAGAGGTATGTCTTGGCGGCTTGATTTTGCTCACGAATCTCATCAGCTTGTTCTTGAATTGAAGGAATCCTTCCTTGAAATGGCGGGAAGCTTGATAAAGCTTGGTTCCTTAACTGCTCAAGATACTGCACATACGGATCGACAGAACCGTAACTTGGATTGTTGGAAGTGAGTGATCTATCAATGGATGTTGATATCTCATTAGGGTTGTCGGGATGCTCTTCTTCCGGTTCGGTTTCTTCCATATGATCCTCCTCTTCGGGATCCTCCTCTTCTTCCTCCATAGACTCTTCCTCCTCTTCCATATACTGAGCGGGTTCGTTGATTATCGCAGGCATCTTGAAACTCTCGTAAGGAATCGTCACCCTCATTCTTGGCTTACGGGATGATCCTTCGCCATTGTTGGGTTCTGAGTTGACTTCTTGAGCGGTAGAGCTTCCAGTATGCCACCTTCTCTGGTCAGAGTGGCACTGCATCCAATCAGAGGATGGGGATTTTGGTTCTTCCTTTATGGGTCGGTTTGAAAGGAAGGTATAGGATGGGTGTGCATTTGGAAAATATCCGGTTGGGTAGTATTGTGGTACTTGTGGTGGTTGGTAGGTGGGAATTTCCGAGGGGTATGCTGGTTTATACATAGGCATTGAGGGTGGATAATAGCTCGAGTGTCTTGAGGGTTCGATTCTTGGTGGTGGCGGACTATCGGGTAGTTTGATTGGGCATTGTTCAGTTCCGGGGAAGTATATTGGTTTAGGACGTTCAATGTATTGGTTTCGGCTAAAGAAGGCCTCAAAGTAATCTTCATCCATGACATCTTTTGGAAACTTGTAGTATTTCCTTGCCCTTCTTGCTTCATTATCATAATACTCCATTAATTTCTCATAAGACATCTTTGGGTGGTTTAGAATGTAGAGAGGGAAAGAAAAGGTTACCAGCCAATCTTATCCCTATTCAAATAAGCAAGTAAGATAATTTTCCTATGCTTGGATCGAAGCTTGGGTATTGTTTTATGATATCCAATTCGCTAAGATCAATGGCTTTGATACCAACCTGTCACACCCCCATACTAGGCCTAGGCGTGTGACTCGATAGTTGGTACCACATTTGTAAATAAATCAGAGTTACGGTTAATTAGTGGAAGACTTATAAAATATAAGGATCAAAGTTATAAAATATTTACATTACAAAAGATGGAAACAAGTTCCATTTGTGTTTACTTGTTTTAAGTTTACAAAACCACCATTTTAGTTATATTAACATTTAACAAAAATTATCCGAGCCATCGGATTCTTGAGCCTTCGTCCCTTAGCTATAATCTTGGTTACCTGCAAAATGTTATAAAAATACGTCAGCAACGAATGCTGGTGAATATGCTGACGCGAAAACATTTTCTTTTACTTTGTTACCCCTCGAGGGTTACGCGTGCCTCGGCCCATCTTGGCTTAGGAATAACAAAGTTAAAACAACATCATTATAAACTCGAGCCTCTACCTAGGTCACACCAGCAAGACACCGCAGGGTCCCGGCGTACTCAGGTACCATAAATATACACAAGGTCATTCTCACTCGAACATACTTTGGTTCGGCCCATCGTGGCTGGAGGTCGTGACCAGGCGTGGTGCGATGTGCCCACCGCATTTTACCACATATGTAAGGATCCAGACAAACGTTTACTACAGCCTAAGGGCTAGGCTTTTACTCTTATTAATAATGTTTTTAGAAACACTTAGTCTCATGTAAAGTTTTTACACATAACACGTTTATTTATTTGAAAACAAGTTTGTAAAAGTGGGGCGTATTCACCTTTGATCGGGATCGGTTTCCAGCACCGTCCTTGCGTAATCTTTCTTGCTATCCTTTTCAACACTCGCCTTGATCGTCACTTCACTTCGGCATGCAAATCGAGACACTCAATCTTCTCGGCACGCACTTCGAGGTGATTGTCGGGTTGTAAGAATGACACCACCTTCTTGCTCGGAACGTCGTCGGGGAGTGGTACGAATATCGAGGTATGGCACGTTTATCGAGTAATCGGGGCACGGTTTTCGAGGTGGATCGTTGGCATGAATTTCAAGGTGTGAGAGATGTTTAGAGAGAGAGTTGTAAGCTGAGTTTGGTGTGAATTGTGAAGACCCCGGACCTGCTATTTATAGGCAAAAATTTGGACCCTATCGCGATACGCGATAGACTCCTTGTCACCCATCGCGTAGCGCGATGTAGCTTTGCATCGTCACCACGTAGGTGTGCCACGTGTTGCTACGTGGCAGACAGTGTGCCACGTGTTAACACGTGGCGAACGATGTGCCACGTGTTGCCACGTGTCGGACACGTGGCGAGAGGTGTGCCACGTGTGGACGCGTGGCAGTCTTGTGCCAGAGGTGTCGGGACACTTCATCGCGATACGCGATGACGTAGGTTCAACCAGCGATCGCGTATCGGTGTTGACCCTTCCAGAAGGTTTGACCAAGCCCCATCGCGATACGCGATGGCTTGTCCCTTGTCCCCATCGCGTAGCGCGATAGGATAAGAAAACAGATTTTTCATTTTTAACTTTGGAGTTTGAATTTGGCAGGATTAGTCCCTTAACTTTGGAGAGTTGTCATTTTGGCCCAAAATTCCCGTGAAGTTACATCCTCCCAACCTTGAAATAAACCTCGTCCTCGAGATTGCTTCACGAGAATAAGTGGGGGTATTTCTTTCTCATTTCAGACTCGCGTTCCCAAGTATACTCGGGTCCTCTTCGGGAATCCCATTTTACTTTCACTATTTTCAAAGTTCGTCTTTTGAGCTTCTTAAGTTTTGAATCTTCGATTTGAATTGGGCGCTCAACAAATTTTAAGTTCTCATTAATTTCAACATCTTTTAACGGCATCGAGAGGGATTCATCGGCTAAACATTTACGCAGATTCGAGATATGGAATACATCGTGTATCCCTTGCATTTCCTCGGGCAGTCGCAATCGGTATGCGACGGTACCAATTCGTTCAGGTACCTCAAAGGGTCCAACGAATCGAGGACTTAACTTTCCTTTCTTGCCTAAGCGGACTACGCCTTTCCATGGCGATACATTCAAAAGAACTTTATCACCGACATTGAATTCTAACGGCTTACGACGAACATCGGCGTAACTCTTTTGGTGATCACGTGCCGTCTTAAGTCGTTCACGGATTTGGAGGACTTTGTCGGTAGTTTCTTGGACTATCTCGGGTCAAGATAATTGGTTATCTCCAGTTTCAGACCAACACACGGGCGTTCTACATTTTCGACCATACAAAGCCTCAAACGGTGCGGCTTGAATGCTCGCATGATAACTATTGTTATATGAAAATTTCATTAGGGGTAAGTGATCATCCCAACTTCCACCTAAGTCAATCACGCAAGCTCGGAGCATGTCCTCCAACGTTTGAATTGTCCTTTCGCCTTGCCCATCAGTTTGTGGATGATAGGCGGTGCTAAGGTTAAGCTTTGTGCCGAGTGCTTGTTGGAAGCTTTTCCAAAAGTGAGACGTGAAACAACTATCTCGATCAGAAATGATGGACAACGGTACCCCATGTAGGGCCACAATATTGTTAACATAGATACGAGCTAATTTGTCCATTGAGTAAGACTCGTTGATGTGTATAAAGTGTGCAGATTTTGTTAATCGATCCACAATTACCCAGATTGCATTATGTTGTCGAGTCGTTTTAGGGAGTTTAGTAATGAAATCCATAGTAATCAACTCCCATTTCCATACGGGAAGTTCGGGTTGCTGAAGCAATTCGAATGTTTTTGGTGTTCAGCCTTGACTTTTAAACACGTCAAACATTTCGCCACATGCGAAGCGACATCTTTCTTCATTCCATTCCACCAATAGTTCTCCTTGAGGTTATGGTAAATTATGTCACTCCCGGGATGCATCATGTACTTAGACCTATGGGCTTCGTTTAAGATTTTCTCACGCAATCCTCCCACAATTGGTACCCAAATCCTGTTGCCAAGTCTAAGGATACCATCGTCACCTTTGACTAGCGAGTCAATGGTGCCATTACGTTTTTCATCAGAGATTAGATTCTCGTTGATTGCTTGAGTTTGGGCGGATTTGATTTGGTCAACAAGATCGATTTGAAGTTCTAGCCTTAACGCTCGGACTCTTTTTGGCTTTTCGTGCTCTTTACGACTTAAGGCATCAGCCACAACATTGGCTTTACCTTCATGATAAACTATTTCGCAGTCATAGTCGTTAAGAGTCTCCATCCAGCGTCGTTGGCGCATGTTGAGCTCCTTTTGATCAAAGATGTGCTTTAAGCTCTTATGATCGGTGTACACGATAAATTTTAGTCCATAGAGATAGTGCCTCCATATCTTAAGTGCGAAGATTATGGCGCCTAACTCTAGATCGTGAGTCGTGTAATTCTTCTCGTGTACTTTCAATTGACAAGAGGCGTAAGCGATTACTTTCTTTCGTTGCATCAATACACATCCCAAGCCGGAATGGGACGCATCGTAAAAGACGACGAAATCTTTGATACCTTCTGGCAAGGCCAGTATAAGAGCTTGGGTAAGCTTTTGTTTAAGTATATCGAACACCACTTGTTGTTTTGTTCCCCATTCGTATTTGATGTTCTTTCGAGTCAAGGAGGTTAAGGGAACAGCGATTCGAGAAAAGTTCTAGATGAACCTTCAATAATAGCCGGCCAATCCCAAGAAGCTTCGAATCTCGGTTGGCGACTTTGGGATCTCCCACTTCGAGATAGCTTCAATCTTAGCGGGGTCTACTTGAATACCATTGACGTTGATGATATGACCAATAAATTGCACTTCGTGCAACCAAAATTCGCATTTTGGGAACTTGGCATACAATTTCTCGACCTTAAAAGTTTCAAGTAACGTTCGAAGGTGATTCTCATGATCGGCCTTAGACTTAGAATAAATTAATATGTCGTCGATGAATACAATCACAAACTTAATATACACAAGGTCATTCTCACTCGAACATACTTTGGTTCGGCCCATCGTGGCTGGAGGTCGTGACCAGGCGTGGTGCGATGTGCCCACCGCATTTTACCACATACGTAAGGATCCAGACAAACGTTTACTACAGCCTGAGGGCTAGGCTTTTACTCTTATTCATAATGTTTTTAGAGACACTTAGTCTCATGTAAAGTTTTACACATAACACGTTTATTTATTTGAAAACAAGTTTGTAAAAGTGGGGCGTATTCACCTTTGATTGTGATCGGTTTCCAACACCGTCCTTGCTTAATCGTTCTTGCTATCTCGCACCTATAGTACGAGTATAACTTTTATTAGTCGGATATACAATCCGGCTTAAGACCTTTAGTCTTATTACCTCGATGAACCTTTAGTTCATTTCTTTTACTTTAAAACCTTTTGTTTTAAAAGTAATATTTATAAACCTTTAGTTTATTATAAAAACCCGACGTTTCTTCTTTTCTAAGAAACGTATTCTTTTTCTTTTATCATATAAGAATATCCTTTATTACTTATATATTATTCATAACAAGGAATTATATATATTTCACACACACACACACACACACATATATATATACACACACTTCCATATTTCTTTATTTTCTTTTCTTTGTTATATAATTTCTTTCCATAAACATCGAACATAATTCCGACTTAGGGCATTAAGCCTTTATAATATTTTATTATTATTTTAGTCGGGTAGTAAGCCTTACCTTTTCTCGGCTTATTATTCCCTAGATACTCGAGCAACACTTCTACGCCGCTTAGCCTTTTCAACACTCGCCTTGATCGTCACTTCACTTCGGCACGCAAATCGAGACACCCAATCTTCTCGGCACGCACTTCGAGGTGATCGTCGGGTTGTAAGAACGCCACCACCTTCTTGCTCGGAACGTCGTCGGAGAGTGGTACGAATATCGAGGTATGACACGTTTATCGAGGAATCGGGGCACGGTTTTCGAGGTGGATCGTTGGCACGAATTTCGAGGTTTAGAGAGATGTTTGTAAGCTGAGTTTGGTGTGAATTGTGAAGACCCCGGACCTGCTATTTATAGGAAAATATTTGGATCCTATCGCGATACGCGATAGGCTCCTTGTCACCTATCGCGTAGCGCGATGTAGCTTTGCATCGTCACCACGTAGGTCTGCCACGTGTTAACACGTGGCGGACGATGTGCCACGTGTTGCCACGTGTCGGGACTCGTGGCGAGAGGTGTGCCACGTGTGGACGCGTGGTAGTCTTGTGCCAGAGGTGTCGGGACACATCATCGCGATACGCGATGACGTAGGTTCAACTAGCAATCGCGTATCGCTGTTGACCCTTCCAGAAGGTTTGACCAAGCCCCATCGCGATACGCGATGGCTTGTCCCTTGTCCCCATCGCGTAGCGCGATAGAACAAAAAAACAGAATTTTCATTTTTAACTTTGGAGTTTGAATTTGGCAGGATTAGTCCCTTAACTTTGAAAAGTTGACATTTTTGGCCCGAAATTTCCGTGATGTTACAGCCGGTACCGAAATGAGCATTTCGATAATGGTTTTGGACCTCTGGTACCATTTAAGAGAAATTGGGATCGGGAAATTTGGGGATCGTTACGGTTATCTTCCTATTTTTGCCTACCGTACCAGTGCTGGTACTGTACTAGTACCGAAACAAGCATTTTCGATATCGGTGCCGATACCAAGTCCTATGGAAACGTGGAATCGATTCCGGTTTAATATCGACCTCATCCATATCGTTAGGTGTGTAATAAAATAAAATAGTTATTTTATACGTACCTAACTATATTTTAATGAAATTTAGTGTTGTACGGAAACATGAAGGTATACATGTCAATATGTCATGTCTTTTTTATTTTCTATTTTTATCATTTTACTCGTTTTCATGGGCATTGAAACAATGGCACTTGAACACCTTATTTACCGAAATAAAATAAAAATAAAAATAAAAATCATCTTATAAGACGTAAGTAAATTGTTAATTGGAAATAGAAAGAATTTATTAGATATTGGAGATTTAGAGGTGACATGTTGGCATGATTTATAGCATCTCTTTTGAAGTAGCGAATTTTCACTTACAAAAAAGGAAAAAGGAAGACAAAATGGCAAATCTCGTTATTTATGTTTGTACGTTTTTTCAGTTATCGTCCTTTAGCAAACATAATGACAGAAAGCATCCTTTATGTTCAAAAAACTTTGCACGGTTCGTCCTTTTCACTAACGAGGGTTAGTTTTTCTCGTTAAATCCAGTCATATGCACATCATGTGAGGGCAATTTAGTCTTTTTACCCCCTGTGGGATGTTACATCACGGAGATGTATGAGGTTACAATGTTCCCATGTTGACAACGCACAAGTATGTAGACCCCGCACCCTTGCGATTGAGGCGTATAAGACATGGCCCGAAAGAATCATGTGGTGTGTTACCATGTTATGAACATATGTTCAATGAATTATCGTGTTACATTTCTAGATCTCACACGAACACATTACATCTCAAATGCTACTTGTCACCGCTAATTTGATTAGGTTATTTAGAAGGATACAATGTTTCATGATTCTAAGTAAAAACTATCTGGACTTAGGTATGTTTTAATTGTCTATAGTTGTAAACCCCATGTTAGGTTTATGATCTCTATAATAACAATAACAAATGTACGTATTGTGAAACAACTAGTTCAAACATACAAATTAAACTCAATTTTTACTTGGTATATATGTCGGAAAACTACAAAGCATACCAATTTAAACTGCCCTTTACGTGATGCGCTCTTTACTTGCCACATGAATTCAATCCTTGGGTTTTGTAGCTCATTGTAGTTGCTCTAAGAGCTGACAATTCTTTAAGGATATTATAACTTGTTCTAACACTCACTTTATGAAAGAATATTCATGAAGTGCAACCATGAGCCACCTTCAAACATAATTTTATCCACCGACTAATATTTGAAGGTTAATTGCGCGATTGGTCCAAAGATCACCAACCATGAGGTTGACCCTTGATACATACATCCTTGTAGTTGATCACCAACCAAGCGTAATTATGCATGCATGCATCATTTTCACAATCTTTTAAAAATTAACTTTGTCCCCTGAATTGTTAAGTACATTTGACAGGTTGTGTAAAACTAGTGAATCAGTTGCTTTCAACATGTTTATTGTAGCATATAACCTATGTCACAATATCTTATAGAAAGATGCTCTTTATACTTTAGTACTAGTTTATGATATATATAATTTGATTAAATGTATTACGTGTCACCTTACGATTGGTCAGCTAACATCTTTTTGGAATGGCCATGTCACACAATATTTTCTCATTTGTATCTTGATAGGTGTTCTGTCGTATACTACGGAGTTTCTGGTTCATTTGTGAAAAATTCATTTATATGTTTTATATAAAAGATTATATTAAAACTATAAGCTTATTAAATTAAATGTATTATAATGTTAAATTGTTAATCTACTTGAATGGGTCGGTACACTTTATATGGTTGAAGTCGTGGGGAAGATCAAGTCTTTGATCTTCTGTTGGATTAAAAATAGATCGTCTTTTAAGTCTTTGTCTTAGAATGATGGATTTTTTTTCTTTTGAACTGCAAGCAAGTTTTATAACAAAGAAAACATGAACCACCAGCCGGAAGCAGGAACCAACAACAAAACAAAAAACCAAGCACTCGAAAGCATCAACCTATTACAGCGGATAAAGGAGAATTAAACCAATCTAACCAAACAATCTCCTAATTAGAGGACCTAGATTTAATCCAACCAAAAATGTTTAGCATAATCTCCCCCATAATTTCATACGTGGACAAACTGTCACACCCCATACTAGGCCTAGGCGTGTGACTCGATAGTTGGTACCACATTTGTAAATAAATCAGAGTTACGGTTAATTAGCGGAAGACTTATAAAATATAAGGATCAAAGTTATAAAATATTTACATTACAAAAGATGGAAACAAGTTCCATTTGTGTTTACTTGTTTTAAGTTTACAAAACCACCATTTTAGTTATATTAACATTTAACAAAAATTATCCGAGCCATCGGATTCTTGAGCCTTCGTCCCTTAGCTATAATCTTGATTACCTGCAAAATGTTATAAAAATACGTCAGTAACGAATGCTGGTGAATATGCTGACGCGAAAACATTTTCTTTTACTTTGTTACCCCTCGAGGGTTACGCGTGCATCGGCCCATCTTGGCTTAGGAATAATAAAGTTAAAACAACATCATTATAAACTCGAGCCTCTACCTAGGTCACACCAGCAAGACACCGCAGGGTCCCGGCGTACTTAGGTACCATAAATATACACAAGGTCATTCTCACTCGAACATACTTTGGTTCGGCCCATCGTGGCTGGAGGTCGTGACCAGGCGTGGTGCGATGTGCCCACCGCATTTTACCACATATGTAAGGATCCAGACAAACGTTTACTACAGCCTGAGGGCTAGGCTTTTACTCTTATTAATAATGTTTTTAGAAACACTTAGTATCATGTAAAGTTTTACACATAACACGTTTATTTATTTGAAAACAAGTTTGTAAAAGTGGGGCGTATTCACCTTTGATCGGGATCGGTTTCCAGCACCGTCCTTGCGTAATCTTTCTTGCTATCTCGCACCTATAGTACGAGTATAACTTTTATTAGTCGGATATACAATCCGGCTTAGGACCTTTAGTCTTATTACCTCGATGAACCTTTAGTTCATTTCTTTTACTTTAAAACCTTTAGTTTTAAAAGCAATATTTATAAACCTTTAGTTTATTATAAAAACCCGACGTTTCTTCTTTTCTAAGAAACGTATTCTTTTTCTTTTATCATATAAGAATATTCTTATTACTTATATAATAATCATAACAAAGAATTATATATATAGTTCACACACACACACATATATATATACTTTCATATTTCTTTCGTTATTGCTTTTCTTTGTTATATTACTTTTCTTTTAATAAACATCGAGTATAATTCTGACTTAGGGCATTAAGCCTTTATAATATTTTATTATTATTTTAGTCGGGTAGTAAGCCTTACCTTTTCTCGGTTTATTATTCCCTAGATACTCGAGCAGCACTTCTACTCTGCTTAGCCTTTTCAACACTCGCCTTGATCGTCACTTCACTTCGGCATGCAAATCGAGACACTCAATCTTCTCGGCACGCACTTCGAGGTGATTGTCGGGTTGTAAGAATGACACCACCTTCTTGCTCGGAACGTCGTCGGGGAGTGGTACGAATATCGAGGTATGGCACGTTTATCGAGGAATCGGGGCACGGTTTTCGAGGTGGATCGTTGGCATGAATTTCAAGGTGTAGAGAGATGTTTAGAGAGAGAGTTGTAAGCTGAGTTTGGTGTGAATTGTGAAGACCCCGGACCTGCTATTTATAGGCAAAAATTTGGACCCTATCGCGATACGCGATAGACTCCTTGTCACCCATCGCGTAGCGCGATGTAGCTTTGCATCGTCACCACGTAGGTGTGCCACGTGTTGCTACGTGGCAGACGGTGTGCCACGTGTTAACACGTGGCGAACGATGTGCCACGTGGTGCCACGTGTCGGGACACGTGGCGAGAGGTGTGCCACGTGTGGACGCGTGGCAGTCTTGTGCCAGAGGTGTCGGGACACGTCATCGCGATACGCGATGACGTTGGTTCAACCAGCGATCGCGTATCGCTGTTGACCCTTCCAGAAGGTTTGACCAAGCCCCATCGCGATACGCGATGGCTTGTCCCTTGTCCCCATCGCGTAGCGCGATAGGACAAGAAAACAGATTTTTCATTTTTAAATTTGGAGTTTGAATTTGGCAGGATTAGTCCCTTAACTTTGGAGAGTTGTCATTTTGGCCCAAAATTCCCGTGATGTTACACAAACCCCGGTGGACAAAAGTTCTTGCATTCGCTGCTTCCAGATGAACCACATGGATTGCATTTCGCTGCTTCCAGAATGATGGATGTAATTTCTTATTTTAGTTGTGTTGTTGGGTTGGGCCTCTAGTATCTTACTAGGCACATGTTGTTTAAGTGAAAATTGATATTCGAAGAAAAAACTTGAATGAGTCGGTTCGTTTGTATTTTGTGATTATGAAAAACAATGTTTACGGGTTAGCTCTTTTATCATTGAGTTATAAATATATTATAAAAGCTAGCCATGGACTTTAGAATAAATTGACATACATGTAAGCATGAATTTTAGAGGAATTTTAATTACTTACTGCGGTTTTATTCTTTCGGCTAAATGAATTTTTAATGTTCGCTTTCGTAAATTTTGATTACAAATACATTTTTAATTTCTCTTTTATATACGGTTTTTATTATTACGAACGGAACGTGCACGTTACACTATTTTACGTGAAGCAGCCACAACTTCGTATGAAGACATTTATGCACTTTAACCCAACACAAAGCTTGGGTCTTATTTACTAGTTACTCATCAATTACAATGGTTTGTTTTACCATCACTATCTGTGGACTATCATGAGAATTCTAGTGAAGAAAAATCATGTTGCAAATAGCGAGTACGATTGTTTTTCAGCGTAGTGAATTTGTAGTTACCGTGCTAACTGGTGACAAATTTAGCATCTAAACTATTTTGACACACCCATCGAATTCGTTACGTGACAAACTCTTATAAACTTGTTTTTTACTTAATTTTTTTATTATATTTGTTTTATTTTGTTTTTTATATATGACGGCTTTGCAACAAATGCTTTGAATTTACCTTTTAATAATTTATATTTTTATTTCTATGATGGTGTTTAGACATGTTACACATGTAACATTTGTAGAACTATGTTCGTACATATATTCTCAAATATAAGTCTAGCAATTTATTATTTAACAGTATCTCGTAATTTTTGTCTTCTAATTTCACTTTTATTTTACAATGTGTCACAATCTTGTGTTGGACATATTTCGTGGATTACAGGGAACACTTATCAAATCAAGGAAATCCATAAAGATACACTTGTTTTTATTTTATTTTGTGTAATTCTAGAAGCTCTAAAAGTCCAATGACCCGATTTAAAAATTAAATTACGAAATAAATATATCTAAAATAATGATCATTCAAAAAAGATAAGGTTTAATACAAAACACTTAGGAGTTTACTGTAGTATGGTCATGTATAGCAAAGTGATATGTTTTCGTGTTATTACCTATGTCATGGCGCTCTATATATGTGGTACTGCCTGGTTTGTGGTGTGTTTGGAGTTGTGAATTGTGATGGTCGGTGCTTGCTGCAGCGGTAGCAATTGTAGATGTTGGTTGCGACGGTGACAACTGCAGGTGATATCATGTTTTGCTAGGTTTAGATGGTGGTAATGTGTTGAAGGTGGTAGTAATTGGTTGTGAAGGTTCATACACTTCACTTAAAGGCGTTCTATTATCCTGGTGATTTCCAAACAATTTTATTTCTATGTTTTTACTCGTATAAACTCATTCTGACTCGTTCTTAATTAACCATTACCCAATTCACTCCATTGCTCATTTAAGTGGCTATTTGTAACACCCACATTTAGAAACATTATCATGATATTCTAGCGGTAATAGAAAGTATTTTTAATATCAAAAAATGGCAAACTGAAACATTATTTTATAAACAGATTGCATATTAGTATTGTACGAAGAAAACATCCGATAACATAGAGGGTAGGTTTCATACAAACTTGTTCCTTTTCAATATCACAAACTCCCCAAGTATTAACCATATACATGTATTCTTTTACCTTGAAGGGTTTTAAAACTAACATTATTTGTTAACACAAAATGTGAACATACTATCACGATGAACACATTCAAAAACTAAAATAAATTATAAAAATTCAAAAATGTTTTACAATGTTCAGTGTACTAGCACGCCCTTCACAATACTAGTGCGCTACGCCCCAAAGCCAAAAACAACGCATAAAGATCATGCATATGTCACATACTTTTCCATAATTTCAAAATTAACTTCACAAGTACCGAACTAATTAATATACCCCTCACCGTACTAGTAATCTTGTGGGATCAACATTTGGTTACGGTTTTAACTTTTCATTTCAATCTCAAACTATATGGCATTACTTTTGTGGATTTGTCATTTGTAGAGTTCTTGGATACATAATCAAAAGGGTTTGTTCTAATGCTTCAAATGCATTAAAAATCACGATCCAAATCATATATAAAAACGTTGTAATTACAGCCAAACTGGTCATTTACAACTTAACAAAGGAAAAACCACACAACTTCTAAGTTTGGAACATGTAAAAGCTATAAAAGTGAGAGATAACTTACCTCCACATTAAGAACCTTGCAAAATAATACATGAGAATCCAATAGTCGATGTATTAGTCTTAAACAACTATAATTCAATAATATTATGCTTAAACAATGTAAGATGTCATGAGCGTAATATAACATGAATCATTCATAATAAAATATGAATATTTTGTCATAATACGAACTCCCTTAGCTACTTGAAGACCCTACTTCTCGCCTCTTGACTGCTCCTATAAGACAAACTAAACATAGTTATACACACTTGCACATCCATTTGTCATATTTTTATTACTCGCTATTTTATTATTCAACACATCCCACAAGTCTTTACTTGCATATTTGGACTATATTCATATTTCTAATGAAACTTTTATTATAATATGAACCCTTTAGTTTATGTTTTAACCTGTTTAATTAGAAACTCAAACTCGAATGGTTTACGTGTTTTATAAACCTTTTGGGTTCCAACACCTCATAAATATTATAACCACTCTTAGCCAATAAAATCATCCAAGCATAGTTTGTACAGTTATTTTATGACTAAAATGGCATAAAATATCTTTTTAATCAAATTACCAAGTTTCTCATCTTCCCTCTAGCTTCTTCTCCCTCATTAATATACCCCACACACTTACCACTCAAAACTTGAACTTTCTGGATAATTAAGAGAGCTACATGGCTTTTTCCAAATGTAATCCAGCTTTTTAGTTTAAGTTTGGTCATGACAATTTTAACCTTTCAAGTTTGATCCAGTAACTTACTTTTTAACCTTAACAATTAAGAGTGTTCACAACGAAGATCAAGAGTATACATTTGTAATACAAATGAACACTACTACTTCACAAAGGAACATAGATATGTTTTTTTAGAATGACGATTTTCTTGTATTTAGGTTACCGCACTTATTAAATTGAAGGGCCCCGATGGCCCACTCTGACCAGACTATGTTATGTTGACCGGACCCATACTGATTTCAGAGTTTGGTTTGGACGTTCTCCCAAAAAATCATACCTACTTTCAGAATCTATATATTCCATGTTTAAATTAATCTAACTATACTAATAAAAGAAAATAATAAGGATGATGTGGCAATCTCACATTCAATCTTGGCTTAATCTCTCTTCTCATTCATCTTACATATCCATGGGTTATTGAGCAAAACCATATTGAAAAATGGGTTACATATCCATGGGTTATGAAGTATTGAACTTCCATGGTGACCCCATATAAAACATATTTTATATAATCTTTCATCTCATTCATCCTAACTATCCATTGGTCATGGGTCAAAATAATTTTACCAAATGGGTTATAATTTAATTTCTAATTCTCTAATTTCTCATCTTATTTATCATACTTATCCATGAGTCATGAGACAAAACAAATTTGAGAAATTGGTTATAATTTCTCTATAAATTCTTTAATCTCTCATCTCATTATCATAGTTATCCATGGGTAATTAGTCAAAACAGTTTTTGCAAATGTTGAATATAAAAAAAAATCGAATTTGTAAACTTGAGATTCTATACTTCTTATTGTTTGTACTATATATTTTATCTTCTTTTTATCTATAATTTTGTTCATTCTTTCAGATAATAAGTTTTTATATCTTTATTATTTTACAAATCCCGTGTAATACATGGGTTCAAAAGCTAGTAATATATATATATATATATATATATATATAATTTCTTTTGAGAACCGCTTTGAGTTTTAAGAACTCGAAAGAACTCAACGTAATAAATTTTTTTTTTTAAATTTTTTTACACATGTGTAATACGTAAGTGTAAGTGATGTACAAAAAATTACGGTATTTTTTTACACACCGAATCGACTTTTTACACATGTGTAACTAACGTTTAAACTTGTGTAATTATCAAAAATACTTATTCTCTCTCCTGTTTCATTTTTTAATTGAATTTAATCTCAGCCACATATTTCACATCATTTAATTAAATGTGTGGTTCAAAATTGAGTTCTTAAAGTTCTTACAACTCACCATGGCTCTCAAAATAACCCTCCTATATATATATATAGAACTTTAAGAACTCAATTTTGAACCACACATTTAATAAAATGAGTTACAATATATATATATAGGGGAGGGATATTTTGAGAACTTGATGAGTTGTAAGAACTTTAAAGAACTCAATTTTGGACCACACATTTAATTATATGAGTTATAATATGTGGCTGAGATTAAATTTGATTAAAAAATGAATCAGGAGAGAGAATAAGTATTTTTGATAATTACACAAGTTTAAACGTTAGTTACACATGTGTAAAAAGTCGATTCGGTGTGTAAAAAAATACCGTAATTTTTTGTACATCACTTACACTTACGTATTACACATGTGTAAAAAAAATTCGAAAAAAAAATTGTTACGTTGAGTTCTTTCGAGTTCTTAAAACTCAAAGTGGTTCTCAAAAGAAATCAATCTTATATATATATAGGATTAGGTTCATTTCAGAAGTAACTTTTATTGCGAGAAGTGCGAGAAGTGAAGGTGTAACTCCATTAATCCCTAATTTCACTCTCTTTCTTATGTGTAGGTGCATATGTATGTGTGTAGGTAAGTATGTTTGTATATGTGTACGTATGTTTGTATATGTGTATGTATGTTTGTATGTGTGTAGGTACATAGGTTTGAATGGGACTCGGTACATATATATGTTTGTAGGTAGGTTTGAATGTGTAATTAAGACATAAATACAACCAACCTACATATATGTATGTAACATCATATGAAAGGGAGTGAAATTAGGGATTAATGGAGTTACATTCACTTCTCGCACTTCTCGTTGTAATATCACTTCTCGCAAGATCCATCCCGAATATATATATATATATATATATATATATATATATATATATATATATATATCAATGGTTTCTTATAGATTATTCCAACCTGTTTCCTCTACTTTGGGTTAACATATAGGTTTACTTTTGTTTTAAACTAATAAAATATTGATTCTCTCTTTAGTGGAGAACAAGTTGTGTTGACATGCGAGATCGAAACCGTGGGCTACATTAATTAATTAATTAAAGATACTGTTATTTGAAGGCTTAAGATTATAGGAATAGTGGCTTAGATAGCACATTAATAAGCCCATGTATAAAACTAAACTGAAATTCGAGCCAAAATATTTTCGGACCTCACATCGTGTCGGAAAAAATTAATACACGCCTTCAAGAAGATGAAGCGTCTTCATTATGTTGTCGAGCTTAACGTAAACATGTTTTCAAGCTAATTTACAAAGATTATCGAATCCATCATTGTACGTAATTCTATTAGCAAAATGAGTTACATTGACTATGGGATACATAGGTGATTACCGACTGAACACCAACATATAAATCAAAACCCAAAACAAAAATGCATTATAATACTCATTGTTGATATGTCTGTAATCATGAACTGATCATTGTGGGAGCCAACATATCACGCGGTAAAAGAAAACTAAAATTGGTTGCAGATGATCTTTTGGAAGTCTGTGATAATTTGCCACGAACGCATTAAATCATTAAATAAAGGATTATGTTTCATATAAGATTTTGTTATGTGTTTTCAGTTGTTTTTGGTTGACTACGCTTTGTTGCGGATTGTCTATCATAAATTATGTAAGTTATGAAGATACTATTACGGATGAGATTTATTTTCATGTTTTTCAGTATACGTATGTTGGTGGAGAGGGAAATATCAAAAGGCATATCTTCACTGATCTATTGGTAAGTGAACCATCGGTGATACTGTCATAGTGACCACATATTAAATTTATTATTGAATGAACTATTGGTGATTCCTCACATAACTTAAGACGGATAACCGTCGGTTTCTATTAACAAATAATATCAACGTGTATAAGTTACCATTTTTTTTTTAAAAGTTGTCTAGTAGTATTTCATTTGATTTAAAAAAACTCGAATATACAACTAACGTGACAAAATTATAAGAATTAAATAAGAATGATTATTGTGGTGTGGGAAAAAGAATGGAGATATATAAAATATTTGTAACATTGCAAGTTGTTGTTTAAAGACTACCAACATAAATGACGACTCCTTTTGTATTCTAATAGTATTTATTTATGTGACAATCGTGTATCGGTGGGTTGTTTAGTACATTGGTTATGAATATGAAATGATACGGAATTGAATGATTTAAAAAGGATTATTGTTTTATTCATCTCTTTCAACGAATAAAGCCCGATTAGTCGGGGTAATCCAATGGCTTGAGGCGACCAGTTACGCCCTTGAATCTTGATCACATACATCGTTAGATAGTCCAAACCTACCAATTTTGTTTCTGGGAAAACCCGTCGTCCGAATACTCATTACGGTAAAACCTAATTAAAATCGGATTCAAACTTAAGACATGTGTCGTCTATCTCGAATCATCACTTCCCATTCATTTTCTATTGTCCAATTGAACTATGGCTATTGGCTATTGTTTTATTGATAAATTCTAAACTTAATGTTTGTTTAAGATGATGTTTTTTTAAGTTAGGTTTACAATTTAAATAATATAATCTCTATATTATCTTGTATATATTTCTCAAAATTTCTCATTCTAAGTTATATTTTGTACTAGCTTTTAGCACATGTATTATGGTTGTTTTTTTCTTTTTTTTTAACATATGTGGTTTATAATATTATGAATATATGTTTTTGAATTTTTGTTTAATTTATTGTAAAAAAGTTTGTAATATACTTGGACTTTTTAAATTTAGCTATGTTCGTTTATGTTCGTTTTTGGATGAAACATTGAATGAATAACACACTTAATGTTTTATATTTCTTCGTTTGTGTTCATTTAAGTGTGTTTATTTATATTCATTTACGTTTACTTGTGTATGTCTACGTTTGTTCATATATGATCGTTTACATTTGTTAAATTATGTTCGTTTACGCTCGTTTATGTTCATTATTGTTCATTTATATTTTAAATGAACGAACATTTAGCCCGTGTTTGTATCATTGAACATTAAGATAAAATATTAAATAAGATATGCTTTTACAAATTTAAGATAGCATAGCAAGTTAGTAATCTACCACAAGTAACAAACGCTATAGGCCTAAAATCAAGGTCGGCATGATGGTGGTGGTATAAGTGATAAAGATGAAATTAGTTTGTCCAGGATATGGTTTCATAAATAAAATAGGTGGTAAGGGCGACTAGATTTGAGCCGGTGGCCGGTTAACCATTGTTCATTCGGCGATTCAAGAAGTTAATTGCTGATGAAGATGATAAACCGACCACAAAGAGTAAGTAGAGTAGAGAAATTAATTTAATTTTGCTATGATTAAAAGGTTTCATAAATAAAATTAGATGTTATAACATGTTTAAGGCTATTTGGGTTTGGTGAGATCCGTGACTACGAAAATTAATGTTTTATGATAAAAGAGTTTTACAAATAAATATGATATAATATTCTGTTTAAGGGTTATCCTGATTTGGTTAGACTTATTAACCGCTTATATTTAATTTAAATGGATCAAACACATAGAATTTCACAATTCAAAAATAAAACAGTCTGATGATACCAAGAGCAACACCTAGTATTTTTTTGTTATCAATCTTATTATATGAAGAGGTAGGTCCCAGCAGAGCCCAGTTGGACCCGCAAGACTCACATTGAACAGGGACGTCTGCGCGGTTGGACCCGCAAGACTCACCTTAAACAGGGACGTCTGCGCAGTTGGACCCGTGTAACATCCCGAAATTTCCAAAATGATATTAATTATATTACTTAATAACAGAGGGAAAGTTGACTCGGGTTCGGGAAATAAATAATAGAGTAGGAGTTGGTATGAGTCGGGCTAGTGTTAGATTAATTGAGATGGGTTAAATGAGAATGGGCCTTAGGTCCATGGGCTTTAAGGGATATAAATATCCCCTAAACCACCATAAAACCCTAAACCTCATCTCTTTCCATTCTAATCTCTACACATTCAAAACACACACACCATAAACGAGCAGGATCCGAGAGAGAGTAAACGTTAGTTGGTGCTAGATCGTCGTGACGAACCAAAGCAACAAGACCAGCTCGTGTTCGTAAGTTCGACTCGTTCAAGGTACGTTTATGGTTAGAAATCGTTCGTATAGGTTCGGTTTGATTTGAGAAATGGTAGATCTGAGTTTATGGTCAAAACGAATCCAACAAAGCTAAACTTACTGAAAATGGTTATGATTTGATGGGTTAATCGATTGATAAAAAGGACCCGTAACCTATATGCCTAAATCGCACCCTCTAAACATCGATGTTAGGTCGATTTGATAGTTGGGGTTTGTAGGCGCTGGTCAGACGATTCCATGGGTACCTAAATCGAGTTATTTGGTTAAGAAACGAAGGATTTAAGAGCAAACAGAACCTGCAGACGACAACTTCGCCTGCAAGCTAAGTTCGCCTGATGAACTTCGCCTGCAAGCTAAGTTCGCCTGATGAACTTCGCCTAAAGCTAACTTCGCCTAAGGTTTAACTTCGCCTAAAGCTAAGTTCGCCTATGGTTTAACTTCGCCTAAAGCTAAGTTCGCCTATGGTTTAACTTCGCCTAAAGCTAAGTTCGCCTAAGGTTTAACTTCGCCTAAAGTTAAGTTCGCTTAGAAAATAAATTAAAAACCTAATGGAAAATGTGTTAAGACAGTTAATGTAAATAAAATTTTTCCAAGCTGACCTGGCAGCTCGACCCCAGCCATGGGCTCTGCCCCTTGGACCCTGCTAGGGGCTGCCGCCCCTAGACCCCGCTGCCAGGGGCGCTGCCCCCGGACCCCCGTTCGTTGTGGGTAGTAGTTAAGACTGGAAAGATGATATGAGTAGTGATAGTTGTTTGATACGTGTACTTGTTATACAGTCAGCCGTGCACAGCTGAAGAAAGGGATTACGATTAACGGTGAAAGTAACCGTGTTCAGGTGAGTTTCTAGCCCCATTCCTTGTTATGTTTTCGGGGCTGTGTGCATACTCGATGTGTTGTTAATACATTTATCCTAAGTGATAAGTGTATGTCATATGTGATATGTGTGATAGATATGAATGATTGTTTGTCGGTACGCGAACGATCTTCGGATATTGCGCGTACTGTCAGGTTAAAAATAAAGGTACGAATATTATATATCGAAGATGTATGAATATTTCAAATGAATACTTGTCGGGGCGTGAACGATCTTCGGATATTGCACGTAACGACAAGGGGTATGGTTGTTAAATGAATGAGGTAAAGAATGCCTAGAGTGTTCTTATGTTATAATGTAAGTATGTGTATATAGGTACACGAATGGCATGTGAGTTCTACGTTCGACATAGTAAGTTAGGATGGCAAATCCCTCTAGCTTCTGTCGGACATAGACTCGGCTGGTGATGGCGTAGTTAAGGACTGCAAGCCTTATACGTGAAGTAGATGATATATGTAAACGTAGATAAGGACTGCGAACCTTATACGTAATGTAGATAGGCGTCAGCATAGGAAAGGACTGTGAACCTTATACGTGCTGATTTTGTAGCATAGGGGAGGACTGCGAACCTCGTACGTGCTATGAATTAGGTTGCAACATAGGGAAGGACTGCGAACCTTGTACGTGTTGTGGATGTATTTCAGCATAGGAAAGGACTGTGAACCTTATACGTGCTGATTTTGTAGCATAGGGGAGGACTGCGAACCTCGTACGTGCTATGAATTAGGTTGCAACATAGGGAAGGACTGCGAACCTTGTACGTGTTGTGGATGTACTATGGTATAGGGAAGGACCGCGATCCTTGTACGTACCATAAATGGTGAACATAGGTAAGGACTGCGAACCTTGTACGTGTTCACGACCTTGAGTGCAGGTATAGACGGTGAACTATGAACGTACTCTCGGTAGACTGAGGTTAGTGATTGTAGATATGTATGTATGTATGGTAGCAAGTATGTATGTAGAACAGAAGGGTAACTAGTGAAGTATAGATATGTATCTACAGATATGTATGTGTATGTATTGTATGGCGTTCGATTAACTAGAACTCACTCAGCGTAGCTGACTTTTAGTATGCACGCAGGTGAGCTGATTATAGAGTTAGCATGAGGATGACACATGGCATGGATTGAACGGCTGGCATCTGAAGAAAGAAGTAAAGATGTTTTAAATATAAAGTTTTGTGTTATGGTATCAAAGAAAAGATTTAATGTTTTGTAACAAATGATTGATGTTTTATATTCCGCGAAAAGTTTTAATAAACTCTGATTTGAAGAACTGTGTTTATGAGTAAATCCGACGCTAAAGTAGGGTCACCGAGTTCGGGGCCTTACAACCAGCAAGACTCACCTCGAAGAGAGACGTCTGCGCAGTTGAACTCGCAAGAACCTTAAAGAGGGACGTCTGCGCAAAGACCAACTGGATCCGCAGGACCAACAATGCTCAGAGACGCGACGTCCTTACGCGCAGTACGCAAGCTGTTCCCGCAGGAAAAGCCTCCCAATGGTGACGTACTCCGCCTGTTCCCGCAGCTACGGATACTAGCCATCAGGGAAGGCTACCCGCACAGCAAGGCTACACGCACAGCAAGGCTACACGCACAAGGCACTAACTCTCAAATAATTCAGTAATGTCACCTGAAGAGGGAATGAGCAAGCCGGGAATACTCCCGCCCAAAGCCGGGAATTCTCCCGCCTAAATGAGCCAGTCCGTACGCTACTGGAGGACCTTTTGTACTATACCTGCCAAGGTATGGACAAAAGATCTGACCAAAGCTGCGACAGCTCACTGACAACAGTACGACGAGCAGCACGCTCTAGTACTTAATGTCACTATCAGCCGCTGCCTACTCACCAACCCTTGTCGTGGCACGTGCATAGCCTGCAGTTGGTGGAAAAGGAATAGTACACAGCCGGCCATGTCACTATCAGCCGCTGCCTACCCACCAACCACCAGCACGGCACGTGCGTAGCCCACAGTTGGTAGAAAAGGAATATAATACAGCCGGCTGTACCTTCTTGGACACCTACCTTCGGCTATAAATACTCCAACACCTTGGAACGGTATCATCATCTTCTCTCTAGCTATTTCTCTTAATATACACTTATATTCAAGAGCAATCTAGTCTGATTCTCACGCCGGAGGGTGGTCACAAGGAGGTACCCCCCCCCCCTTCTCAGTGACGAGCTCACGGTGTCTGTTTTGCAGGTCATCAGAAGAATAACCATCTTGCCGGACCTAACCCTCGTGGGAAACATTTATTTAACCCCCAGATTATCCGTAATCTGCTGGGGTCGATTAGTGTTTCTTCATTGGCGCCATCCGTGCATAAAAGCTAGAACTTATTCGTTTTCAGTTTTTTCAAAACTTCTGGAAAGATGGTTAACGTTACTCCGGTCCCAAGGCCAGCGAGTGACCAAGAAACCCCGGTAATCACAACCCCAGCTACTGGGAGGAACACCGGCGAGTATACAGATTTTACGAACACTACCCCGGTTACTCAAGCCGGGGCAAGTGCAGTAAATTTAACGAACACTACCCCGGTTACCCAAGCCGGGGCAAGTGCAGTAAACAATCATCCCCTGGGATTCATTAATACCCAGGCGGAAAGCCAAAGACGAGGCTCCCCCGCCAAACACTTGATCAAGTTAAAGCGTGGGCGGAAGCACATCAGAAGGAATTCCAAGCTGAGTTGGACGAACGCTTACGTTCACTCCAACAGGCTGACGAATTCGGAAGCACTCGACAACGGCTCAACATGAGCAATGAGTGCGAGTCCTCGGACGATGATCGGGAGGAATCCGACAGTGACGCAAACCCTCGCCATAGGGCGAAAGGGAAGCGTTACGAAACGGACTTCCAACCGAGAAGGAATTTTGGAGAAACCTTCAAACAAAGGAACGCGGGGGGAAACCCACGTGACTTCTCCAAAACCTTTAGACCAACTGCTGCAAATGCGGGAACATCCAAGTTTGCAAGGGACATTGCGGAAGCAATCGCCCCGAAGAGTGCTAAGCAGATGCCCAACATCGGCATTTATGATGGTATATCCGACCCAGACGATCACTTGAACAGATTCATAGCGGGGGCAACCGTCAGCAACTGGACGGAACCCACGTGGTGCTATATGTTCCAGATGACGTTGGTTGGAGTGGCTAGAGCGTGGTTTGACCGTCTACCGGTCCACCACATCTACGATTGGGCGGACTTCCAACATAAGTTCAGCCAACACTTCAGTCAACAGAGGAAATATACTGAAGAGCAGTGGACGATCCTCAACTGCGTTAGAGAGGAGGATGAATCTTTACTAGACTTCATCACTCGCTTCAACTCGAAAAAGCTGAGTCTGGGCACTATAAGCGAAGATCTTGTTCGCGCCGCTTTCATCCAGGGCGCCGAATACCCAGAGCTTATCCGCACGTTGACGGGTAAAGACGGCATGCCATCCACATGGGATGCCATCATGACGGCGGCCAAGCGCTTTGCCGAAACAGAGAAGCAACTGGGTGGGGATCTACCCCAGAGTACAAACCTCTACGCGCAAAGGATTAGAGAAAACAACGTCCGGACCGCCCGGCAAAACAAAAAGAGGAAGCTAGGCATTTGGCAGTCAAGGGTAAACTTTGACACCTCATCCAGCTCTCGCTCTTTAGTAGGCGGAAGGGATAACACGCACCCATCAAGCCGATACCCCCGGTGGACGCCGCTCACCAAAAGCGTCACGGAGATATTTGCCACTGAGAAACTCCCATGGCCAAAAGCTCCAACGGTCCGGCACCGACCTGACGCGGATCAGAGCAAATCCTGTGACTTCCACGGGACAAAGGGTCACACCACTGAGAAGTGTATATCCTTGAAGGATATTGTTGAAACATTCGTCAAGGATGGAAAACTTACACACCTTGGGGCATCAATCAAGAATGGAGGGAAGAATGACAACCGATACAAAAGCAACGGACGAAAACCCGTTGACATCAGCATCCACATGGTTCATAGTAACATCAGAGGAAGAAAAAGACGGACGACAGAACCATGCGCATGGAAGGAAGCTGAGGTGCGCTTCCCGCGAGTGCCAGGAGGACCCAGCAAAAAGGGCCCTATCGTCATCAAAAGCCAGCTGGGGCATTACATCACTTCCCGCACTCTTGTTGACAACGGCGCCTCGTCAACGGTTATGTACAGGCAGTTCTTCGACAAGCTAGACGACGAAGACAAGGAACGCCTGGAAACGGTCTACGCCTCGATGGAAGGGTTTGACGGCAGCACAAACACCCCCTGGGTATCCTATCCTTCCCCGTCATTCTCACAGAGGGGAAACACTCCCGCACAAAAGACGTGGACATTGTCGTAATGAGGAAGCCACACCACACTTACGACATTCTCTTCGGGAGAGACGGGATGGCAAGATTCAGTGCCGTGGTATCTTCAGTCCACGGCATGATGGGATGGCCAACAGCTGAGGGCGTAGCGATGGTCACCGGTATTCCCCAGGTATGCATCGCATCTGTCTCATCAACACCCAAACCAAAGATGGCTAAACCAACCATCACCGAACCAGAAGAATGGGCCTTCAATGGCAAATACCCCGACCAGGCGGTTACCATTGGCCCAACAGTCACTGATCCTACGCGCACCTTACTCAAACGCTTACTACAGAAAAAGGCGGACATCTTCGCGTGGACACCAGCTGACATGACTGGTGTACCTCGAAGTAAGGCAGAGCATAAGCTCAAGTGTGACCCGGCTTTCACGCCAGTCATACAAAAGCGCAGAGTAATGGGGGCGGAACAAGCTAACGCGTGTAGAACCCAAGTCAAGGAACTCCTTGACGCGGGCATCGTACGCGTTAGCAGATATCAAACATGGGTTGCAAATCCCGTCATGGTACCGAAGTCTAACAAGCAATGGCGCATGTGCATAGATTTCAAAGACTTAAACAAAGCATGCCCCAAAGATTGTTACCCGTTACCTGAAATTAATCTTAAGGTAGATTCGTTAGCACCGTTTTGCCTTAAATGCTTCCTTGATGCGTACAAAGGGTACCATCAAATCCACATGGCCGTTGACGATCAGGACAAAACCGCATTTCGGACGCCCGATGGCACATTTTGTTATCAAATGATGCCATTCGGACTTAAGAATGCCGGGTCCACATGCCAACGCCTGATGGACAAAGAGTTTCATACCCAAATTGGGAGGAACTTGGAAGTCTACATGGATGACTTGGTCATCAAAAGCCTTGACCCAGAAACAATGTTGAAAGACATCGAAGAAACTTTCAACACGCTCAGAAAGATAAACATGAAGCTCAACCCGAGCAAGTGTTCCTTTGGGATGGAAGAAGGGAAGTTCTTAGGAGTCATTGTTACTAAAGATGGCTTCAGAGCTGTAACGATTCCGGCAAATTCAGGTATACCCTAGCCGGAATATACTATTTACGTGTTATTCAATACTGAATATATGAATTATAATGTGTTTATACAAGTATATAAGATTCACAGTACGAATTATACTCGAATGAACAGTTAGTCGTATTAGAATTACGATTAACCGATGAACGGTTATTGAAACCCGAACGAATCGGGGATTACGTCATAGATGAAATATATGATGTTTAGTAAGGTTTACGAAGTATTAAGGATTCGGGATAAGTGAATTATAGCACAGAAAAAGGATTTCGATTTATTAGTACGTCGGTACGGTAAACGAAACCTTTAACATCAAACCAAGCAAGAGACGATCGATCAAGCCGAAAAAGATGCACAATTACTGACAATACGATGTGTTAAGTCATTAAATGTCATGGTTTAAGTTTTTAAAGTTTTTTTAAATCAGTTTTATATAAATTTCATTTTTAAGCCGAAAAACGACCGTTTTGGCCTCGTTTTGAGCGGAATTAAACGTTTAACCGAAAAACGAACTGAACCAGATTATCCACAACGTTATCTGGATTACACAATCCAAATGTGTGGCCATGGTTGGAGTTGTGGGCCCCCCCACTAGCATAACATGGACCGATCGGTCCATGCTACACACATATACACATTCATTTTCTTTTTTCTCCAATCTTTCTCCCAAAATCCTCTCAACCCCTTTACACATTCATCCAAAATCTTTGATTTCTAACAAGATTCTCAAGGAATAAACTTGGTTTTAATGGTTGATTCATAGTTTTAATTCCATAATCTTGAGAAAATGAGGTTTCAAATGAAAAATGGGTGAAAACCCGAGATGAAACCGATTCTTGGAGGATCAAGTGATGTATACAAGTTATACAAAGGATCTTGGTCCAAGAAAGTAGTTAAAAGAGTCAAAAACGAATTTTTACGGTCAAAATCTTTGTTTTGATGTTTTAATCGAAACCATGAAAGAAATGGCTTGATTGTGGGTATAACTTGCTTGGTGTGGTGTTGTTGTGCTTGTAAGTGTTGTATCTAGTGGCTAGCAAAGGCTAGAAACCAGGATCTTTGCGATCTAACGCTAGAAAACACAAGGTAGTTCGGTTTTCGTATGATTTAGATAATTTGGACAGATTGTGATAGACCTAGAGTTGGGTCACGAAATTTCACAGAGATGATCTACACATGAAAATATGAGATCTGTGAATTTTTGGTAATTTTTGGATAAAGGATTAATATTTGGTGAATTTAATGCTCGGTTTTGGCCAAAAATGGTGAAAAATAGCTAAACATCATGAAAAATAATGGAAACTTTAAGATAAGCTTTTAATAACATATAAAAGTCACACACAAAATTTCAGGTTCATTGGAGAAGTCTAAGTAGGCTTTTCGGTAAAAAGAGTTCTAGGGATTTCTAGCTCGGTTTTGGTAAAAATGGCATGAAAAATGAGTTTTTGGTTCTGGAAAAATTACAGGGAACTATGTGGGTGACAGGGGTCATCCCAGAAAAATTTGGGATTTTTCGAAGGTCGTTTGGTATTTTCGACATATTTGGTGTTTAAATGACGTTTAAAAATGGTTAAATAAATTTTAGATATAAAAATTAATTCTGGAAAAATTTTATAAAATTCCTTACTGTCAAAATATAGTTTGTACAAAATTTCAAGGTCCGAGACTAAACGGATATTTATTTGTGCTAAATGGAACTTAAAAACAAACTTTTAAAGCTTAAAACGAGTAAACCGGCGAAGTTCGCCTAAGCGAGCTGACTGGTGTTTGAAAACCTTAAAAATGGATGATTTTTATGAAACTAAGTTAATCAAGTAAAAATAAATCATCCGAAAATAATTCGGATGATTTGGGTAATTTTACCCGACTTAACCGTTTCTGGTGTATTAAAGGCGGAAACGGGCCCCGCGGCCAAACGGGGTGTCTAACCGAGCTCTAATTTCACCACTTTAATTAAAATATAAATAACAACTACTTTCGGGTCGTATGTGGCCAAACTCATTTTTGAAAACATAAAGACGGATAACCGTGCTAGGCACGCAAAACGAGAAAACAAACTATCGGTAGTTTTGACTAAAGAACTCTAAGTGATATCACAATCTAAGTCCTGAAAAGTATTTCGGGGTTAACATTGTCCCCGGATCGTGTACTGTACTGGGTTAACAGTGTCCCCAGACGTACCGGTTAACACGAAATTAAGTTATATTGATAGAAATTGTGTAGTAACGATTTGGGGATCGTATTACAGATCTGTACCAGTAGCCGTGCACCGTAGTACATCTTGCTCACAAGAAGGTGAGTTTTCACGAGCCCCTTTTTACTGAACTGTTTTAAATATTTTCCCGGGGCGGAAAGCATGTTTCTATCAAAGTGTTTAAGTACATGCTAATCGCATGGAAACGAATGTATTTATATAATGTTTATTGTACGGAAATCGTACGGTAATGTATAAAGATGGTAATTAACTGAGTTGCTAATATTGTAAGGCCCGAAACAGTGTTCTGGGTTAACAGTGTCCATAGAGGTTATTAAATGTATTTCTGGGTTAACAGTGTCCCCAGAGGGTATTGGAAATGTTCTGGGTTAACAGTGCCCCCAGAGGTTATTAAATATGTTTCTGGGTTAACAGTGTCCCCAGAGGTTATTAGATATGTTTCTGGGTTAACAGTGTCCCTAGGGGTAATTTGATGTGTTTCGGGGTTAACAGAGTTTTCACTTGTGAACTCAGTATAATTACATCGCTTATTTAGGATTTTTATAATGATTTGTCATGGTTTATTTAAATTAGTGAAACTCACCAACTATTCGTAGTTGACCCGTTTTCTTTACATGCTTTATAGGTGCACTCAAATTGGAATAAGTGATTTGTGTTCGATGCTGTGTGCTATTTTGTGGAAGCTTAGAGAACTATATTTTGCATTAAAAATGTTAATGTACTATCGGTAACACTTATGTGATAACGCTTAGATGGTTATGAAACTCCGAACAATGTAATACGTTTAAATTAATGTAGTGGCGTTTTCTTTATAAACAATGCTGTTGATATCAGATGTGTCTGTTGCATCCCGTGTACGTTTCCGCTGCGGTTACGGGGTGTTACAAGAGCGAACCCTGAAAAGGTCGAAGCCATTATCAAAATGGAATCACCTACTACCATCAAGCAAGCTCAGACACTGAATGGACACCTAGTCGCACTTAACCGCTTCTTGGCAAACCATGCGGATAGGTCGTTCCCATTCGTGTCGACGCTGAGAAACTGTTTAAAGAAAACGCACTTCCGCTGGACACCAGAAGCGGAAGCAGCTTTTCAGGAAATTCGGTCACGCTTGATCGAACTCCCAACGCTCACAGCACCAGAAACGGGGGAGGAATTAATCCTATACCTCTCCGCCACAGATAGAGCAACCGGGGCCGTCCTGCTAGTCGAGCAAAAAGGCATCCAAATGCCAATCTACTATGTTAGTTGTGTCTTAACAGACGTAGAAACCCGGTACTCTACCCAGGAAAAATTAGTCTTAGCACTTGTACAGGCTTCACGCAGGCTAAGACGATACTTCCAAGGTCACCCAATCACCATTCTCACCAACTTCAAACTCGCAAACGTTCTAGGCAAACCCGAATTGTCGGGACGCCTAGCCAAATGGGCAATAGAATTGGGAGAATACGCGATAAAGTACAAGCCGCGACCAGCCATAAAAGGCCAGGTCTTGGCCGACTTTATTGCAGAAGTCCCCGCCTCACGGGAGAGAGAGTGCCAGGAAGAGGCTCAACCCTCTCCAGCACAGGACATCGATGATGTCTGGCGACTCTACACTGATGGAGCAGCCAGCAACGAGGGCTCAGGCGCAGGATTGAAACTAATCAACCCTGCGGGCCAAGAATACACTTACGCTATTCGACTGGATTTTCCAAGCACAAATAACAAAGCAGAGTATGAAGCATTCTTGGTCGGGCTGAGAATTGCGCGTAAGATGGGAGTGAAGAACTTGGAAGCCCACGTGGATTCCATGTTAGTAGCCAACCAAATAAACGGGACGTACACGGCCGTGAACGACACAATGGCGATGTACCTCGCACAAGCAAAAACCCTCATGCGCGATTTTAACGATTGTAAGGTCATACACGTCAAGCGTAGCGAAAACAAATCTGCGGATGCGTTAAGCAAGCTTGCGTCATTGGCCTTCACCCACTTGGGAAAGGATATCCGCATTGAACTCCTTGGCGCTCCATCAGTCCCGCACAAGGAAATCTGTGTCATCCAAACCGGCACAGAAACATGGATGACACCAATAATAAATTACCTTGCGACGGGTATACTACCAGAGTCAAAAACACAGGCAAGAAAACTACGCTGTAAAGCACTGAACTATCAACTCATCGATGACATCCTTTACAGACGTAACTTTCTTGGCCCACTCCTCAGATGCGTTGACGACCAAGATGCCGACTACCTCCTAAGGGAAGTACACGAAGGCATCTGTGGGATACACGCAGGTCCACGCGCAGTTGTAGCTAAGCTAAACAACGCGGGATACTTTTGGCCGGGGATGCATACGGATGCACTGGCATACATCAGAAAGTGTAGGTCTTGCCAACTCTACGCACCCAACACGCATCGCCCGAAGAATGAACTTGTTCCAGTCACCTCTTCATGGCCATTTCAGAAGTGGGCCATCGATGTGACAGGCCCATTTCCCACAGCAGCAGGGAACGTTCAGTATCTAGTGGTAGCCATCGACTACTTCACCAAGTGGATAGAAGCAAAACCCTTAGCCAAACAACCGCAAAACATATCAAAAAATTTATTTAGGAATTTATTATTTGTCGTTTTGGACTTCCACATAATCTGGTGAGCGATAACGGCACCAACTTTGCTGACAAGAAGCTACAATAGTGGCTGAAAGAACTTCAAATCACCCACCTTTACCTCAGTGGCGCACCCGCAGGGTAATGGTGAGGTGGAAAGAGCAAATAAGAGCATCGTCGACGGCATCAAGAAAAGACTCCTGGAACACAGATCCGGCTGGGTGGACGAAGTTCCACACGTCCTTTGGGCACACTGAACGATGAAAAAGGCAAGTACGGGAGAAACCCCGTTCAGCCTAACTTATGGCACTGAAGCCATGGTCCCAGTCGAAATTGGTCTACCCTCACTAAGGGTCTTGATTCAACCAGAGGACAATGATGCGGAAAGACGGTTAGACCTTATGCTAACCGAGGAAAGCAGAGACTTAGCCGCAGCGCGTGAAGAGAACTACAAGCGACAAATGCAAAAGTACTACAACACGCGGGTAAAACTCTGCAACTTCAATGTCGGAGACTACATACTGCGTAACAACGAGGCTTCGAACCAAGAACGCCCAGGAAAGCTGGCCCCGGTCTGGGAAGGGCCATACATTATCAAAGAAGTTTTGGGAAATGGCGCATACCGGCTCGAAAGGCTCGATGGCACCCCCATCCCAATAACATGGAATGGAGCTCAATTACGCAAATGTTACATGTAGATCAATTCCAAACTTACAAAGAAACGGCCTAGAGCCACTTCTAATGGAAATGATTCTCCTTTATCACATTGTGTTGATCGCTTTACATTTATACTTATGAACTTTCCGGACGGATATGCCGGTATTCACCGCATAAATATGGAAAGAAGTCATTGCGTGTGGACGGCGGCAAAACCCGCATAAACACAAAAAACGGCAAAAATTTGTAAGAGATGAGGACAACCTTCACGCAGGTCAGTTATAGGTAAAGTTTGGTCATCCCACTAAATGAAAGTGACGGTCCTACCCGCACAATCATGATAGAGGAAACTGAACATTAACTTATTGACAACCGCGCGTCGAAAGTTTTAACTTATTCAAAACACTGATATGCCGGTATTCACCGCATAAATAAATGGGGAAGTCGTTGCGTGTGGACGGCGGCAAAACCCGCATAAACACAAAAAAAGGCAAAAGTTTCTAAGGAAAAGATGAGGAAAACCATCACGCAGGTCAGTTATAGGTAAAGTTTGGTCATCCCACTAAATGAAAGTGACGGTCCTACCCGCACAACCATGATAGAGGAAACTGAACATTAACCTATTGACAACCGCGCGTCGAAAGGTTAACTTACTCAAAACACTTGGAAAATTGCTAAGTTAAACTAAAATATGCATGAGCAAGTCATATAACGTTTACAACGCAAGTTAAAAAGATTCAAAAGTAAGCGGGACTATACCCCCTTACCTTGGCAACCAAGTAACTATAAGACAGGTGCGGGTACAGTGTCAAGGCAAAACCCTTCACATACTTAGCACCTGCAGGGAATTGAAGCCAAGAATACATTGGCAACCAAGTAACTATAAGACAGGTGCGGGTACAGTGTCAAGGCAAAACCCTTCACATACTTAGTACCTGCAGGGAATTGAAGCCAACAATACCTTGGAAGTAAAGTAACTATAAGACGAGTGCGGGTACAGTATCAAGGCAAAACCCTTCACATACTTAGCACTCGCAGGGAATTGAAACCAAGAAGGATCTTCTGGGCCATGCTTGCGGAAACAGAAATAACATCCCCGCATAGCGGGAACGTTGAGAACTAGATTGTTTGAAGCTCCAAGATGGAATTGGTTGTTTAACATAATTGATCACTATGTTTAAAACTACCAAAACCTCATGGAGAATCTACACAAGTGGAACTCAACGCTCCTGACTTGCGAGGAGGTTACAGACCTACCCGCATCATACCCAAAGATCAAGCAGAAAAGTCGGGAATTTCTGCACGTGACATTAGGACTTCCGCGGGAAGAATCCCCATGGAAAACCTTAAAACTAAACCCTTTTCAAAACCCCTTGCTTAAGTCCAAAAGTTCACCTCACTTATTAACAATTCATGAGAAGAACATTGGACTGGGGGGACTTGAAGTGGTAGGTCCCAGCAGAGCCCAGTTGGACCCGCAAGACTCACCTTGAACAGGGACGTCTGCGTGGTTGGACCCGCAAGACTCACCTTAAACAGGGACGTTTGCGCAGTTGGACCCGCAAGACTCACCTCGAAGAGTGACGTCTGCGCAGTTGAACTCGCAAGAACCTTAAAGAGGGACGTCTGCGCAAAGACCAACTGGATCCGCAGGACCAACAATGCTCAGAGACGCGACGTCCTTACGCGCAGTACGCAAGCTGTTCCCGCAGGAAAAGCCTCCCAATGGTGACGTACTCCGCCTGTTCCCGCAGCTACGGATACTAGCCATCAGGGAAGGCTACCCGCACAGCAAGGCTACACGCACAAGGCACTAACTCTCAAATAATTCAGTAATGTCACCTGAAGAGGGAATGAGCAAGCCGGGAATACTCCCGCCCAAAGCCGGGAATTCTCCCGCCTAAATGAGCCAGTCCGTACGCTACTGGAGGACCTTTTGTACTATACCTGCCAAGGTATGGACAAAAGATCTGACCAAAGCTGCGACAGCTCACTGACAACAGTACGACGAGCAGCACGCTCTAGTACTTAATGTCACTATCAGCCGCTGCCTACTCACCAACCCTTGTCGTGGCACGTGCATAGCCTGCAGTTGGTGGAAAAGGAATAGTACACAGCCGGCCATGTCACTATCAGCCGCTGCCTACCCACCAACCACCAGCACGGCACGTGCGTAGCCCACAGTTGGTAGAAAAGGAATATAATATAGCCGGCTGTACCTTCTTGGACACCTACCTTCGGCTATAAATACTCCAACACCTTGGAACGGTATCATCATCTTCTCTCTAGCTATTTCTCTTAATATACACTTATATTCAAGAGCAATCTAGTCTGATTCTCACGCCGGAGGGTGGTCACAAGGAGGTACCCCCCCCCTTCTCAGTGACGAGCTCACGGTGTCTGTTTTGCAGGTCATCAGAAGAATAACCATCTTGCCGGACCTAACCCTCGTGGGAAACATCTATTTAACCCCCAGATTATCCGTAATCTGCCGGGGTCGATTAGTGTTTCTTCATTATAGAGTTTCGAGTTAACGAAATAACTCAATAAGTAAAACAATGAACATTCAGTCAAACTACGACCAATTAATTTATTCAAATTATTAGGTTGTTTTAATGTAAAAGTTAATATTATTGTTGTTGATGGTTATGTGAACCCGACCAAAGCCGGATTAACCGCTTACGAATCAGGCCCCTATGCAATAAGTGACCCGGCCCAAACACGCTAAACTCCTTTTTTCTTCACCTCAATTCTATAATTAACAACTGCTCATTAATTACAAATAAAAAATCGATTTTCGTGTTTCTTTTATATGAAGATATTCTTTTTTATATTTTTACACATAAAATGATTATTTTTAATAAATCTATGCCGATATATATTTTTTTTCTTCATGTTCTGCTGTTAGGAAAATGTTCTCATGACTCATGAGATAATTTATCCTTTATTACATTTGCCAATACACAATTTCTCTACTTTTATGTATTTATTTTAACATATAAAAATAAACTTATGATTATATATACGGTATAAAAAAGTTCCACCTTTGTCAATATTCGACAGGTTAAGTTTGACAGCACTTTTTTTATAGATATCTCAATATATGCTTTTTTTTTAATAATGATATATCTATATTTAGATATCCATCTCCATATATACTACTTTTACTGTGATGGCATCACCATTTATTAAACGAAATTGTCAATAACCTATTAACAGTAAGGATCTTGATCATGATGGCTGATGCAATGAATAACTCAAGCAGTCAATCTACATTCGACTAGAAGCTTGTCGGCTTGTTATGTGAAATTGGGAGCCATGGATGCATAATCGGTAGGCTATCCATACCATAAAAGTCACTTATGTTGAAACAATTGTGTGCAAATAATAATAATAATAATAATAATAATAATAAGATCAACCCGTTGACACTGTTTCACTGACATTGAAGTTTATCGTCAGTTCGTCACCCCACCTACAATCGGTTAGTATGTCTTTCTTCGATAATCATTTCTCTACTAGCACACATTTTCCTAACCTTTCCTAGAATATCGAAATGCATAATTAGTGTTCTCATTGCATCCGTTACTACCATAACGTTAGTTTATATAAGGAACTCCAACCATTTGATTTAAAAAAAAACAAGATTGTAATGAAAGTCCAACAAAAGAAAGTTTATCACTAGCTAACTACAATCTTTCATGAGATTTTTTTAAAGAATTGATAAAATGTTGTAATGCATGAATACATTAACATTTCTTGTTTTTCTCTCATAAAGTTGCTAGTTGATTTTTTTTCTTTCGGCAACAAAAAGAAAGACAATTTTATAAAAGATCATAAGGAAGCTCTAGCAAGTAGAGCAAGAAGTTACACCAACTCTTTTGAGTCTAATAAATGGACGTTTCCCCTATTTTATGTAAATAAAAGTGACATTATAACTCCCAACACGTACCGGATCCGAGTGGCGACATTTTTTGTTGAAGAGCCTGTCATTCATCATCTTCCAAAACGAACCACAATGATGATAATACAATACAATGAATTGCTTTTTTGTTTAATCCCCCCCCCCCCCCCCCCAACAACCCCCACCCAAACCGGTTTTTCATGATTGTAGCATTTCAACAATCTATAATTTTGGCCTTATTTCATTTGCTGATTGGTAATTAATCAACGAATGATCTCCTGTTTCCGCACGAACACCCCAATAAATACAAATTGTATTTTATAATTCTACATTTCTTTTTGCTAACGTATCCTTGTATGTATAATATCCAATTATCCAAACTATGTATCCATGCAAGAAAATCTAACTTTGATCGGGATCTGATTCCAAAGTTAATAGCTAACCGTGTATATCAAACTAATGTCAAATTATCAAATTTGTATACGTTGAAATGTGCAATGAAGACGGCATGTGAAGGACAACAACATATGATTTTATTCAAAATTTAAAATTTGTTGTAATCTACACATTTGTATTTTATTTATTTTGACTTTTAACATAATCAACTCAAAGCACAATTTTGGTTTGACTACGGACCCCGCTTGTTGAATTAAATATTCGTAGGATTAGGAGAGAGTTGCCCGACAATGTAAATATGCATCGAAATAAGAGAAACCACTAGTCTACTACATCTTAAAGTGCGAATAATTTCATAATATTTATTTATTTATAACTATATAACTAAAAAAACAACAATTTAAGGATAACTAAATATGTCTAGCCAATGATTCCGAGTTCAAGTGATTGAGATTAGATATTTAAAAACTTTTTTAAAAAAGTCTTGAGTTTAAGTCTTAGTTGTGTAAAAATATGAGTTCTAGGTTGGACAATGAGTTTTCTCATTTATAATGGGTTTCTTTCTGAATGTTGTATTCGGATCAGGACTAATGTACGAGCTTTCCTCCGTGGATGTGCCAGTCTAGCACCCCCATTGTTCTGTACTCAAAGAATGAAGATGATTGGATGATCCAATGACTTGTCAGTAATCCGAATTGCCGTTAAAAATAAAGGTGTTTGTCTACATTTTTAGTTGCATGGTTGTTTAACCATTTATTTATATGACATTATAGGAGTTATTTTTCATTCCATGTCTTCATGTATCGTGAAGGTTCCAAACGTCTGTCAGTCCTGTGATCACAAGTGATTAGTTTAGTTCACAATTATTCAATTATGTCATCCATGACTGCATTTGGAAACGTTTAGAAAATATAGAAGGTCTATCTGCACTTAAGTAAAAGATTAAGGGCTTAACTAATTTACAAAGGAGTGTTCACACCGAAGAGGTTTTTGTCTACAAATGAACTTTCAAGGAAGTTACAGTTAAGCCCCATTATTATTCATGCCAGACATTTGTTGACCCTAACCCACATGGCCACTATGTTGGTACGATATATGTATAACCAACCCTTCAATTAGTACAAAATTCAAATGCATGGTTGTGTGGGGCCTTAGATCGGTCCGACCCGATCACCGGATTGAGACAAAACACTTGAAAATTAGAATGCCTGCCAGACAGATAACCTAAATCATGTTTGTTGACTAAAAATTTGTGAGTACGTGGTTCTTGAATAGTTGCCTGCCAAAGAAGAAGAATGAAAATCAATGTGTCGACTAGGGTTAAGAGTTATTAAGAAACATATTTTCTATCGAATTAAAATATGAATAGGTTAACGATGTTTAACTAGTTTAGACACAAATTAAATTATGGCTTATACGAGCAAGCATGCTTAAGACATGAAACATGTTAAGCTGCAACCTAATAATGTCCAAACCTAATTGTAAGAGTTGGGTAGTTCGAACCGAATAACGCCCAACCCTAATTGCAATGGTGCGATTAAAATCTTGTCATCTAATTGCATACGCAATATTGTAATTCAATTCTAATCTAGCAACATAAATTTGTTTCTTACCATTTATTTTCTAAACTTATAAGTACAAAGACATAAAGAACTATTTAAGTTTCAACTATAATACTTATAAATTTAATACATTAAAATGTCCTGATTGACAACACATCACCCCCCTACAACATATAAGTAAATGAAGAGTTAAGGAGTCGAGTCGATCAATAAGCCACTCAATTTAAATATTTGATTAGTTAACCAGTCATTTATGATACTCATAGATGCATAACTACACACATTGAAGATCATTCAAAATGGATAACACCAAGGTCAGACACTGCATTAATATTACCCCACTGTCATAATGTTAATACAAACAAACATCATGGTGAAAACAACTTAAATCTTGCAAATGCACCCAAATCGCAAAGATATAAACCAGTTTTTACCAATATAATGGTATTCTAGATAAAACAGATTAATAGGTGGCTAAGTGTATGAAACCGGGTGTAATGTTGTATTATAGTTGTCTAGTTGTGATTTTTCATAATTAAAATGGTCGTCAAAAAATGTTTTGTCAATATACATATCATGATTTTATATACAAAACCGGTTCAGCTAGCTTGTAAAAAAACATACTTACCAACTTGGCTAGCAGATTCTGCCAATACCACCAAAACCGAATCATAAACACCCCTAACTAATTTATTCTTTTTCAAACGACCCTAATCTAATTCTACTCTACTCTAACAAATCCACTCAACATCTCAAATAAGGTTACAACTTATAACCCAATACCTCATGGATGACCGCCATACACCTTTACTAGTATGCCACTAAAAATGATTGTAATATTCCCAATTTTTTTTATTCATGTTCTCCTTGATTATTAAACTTTGTATGATGTTTTTAGTTTGTACCCCGGATTTCAATGGCAGAAACCTTTTGGTGTTTTAACGTTGAAGGCCCGGCATTTACACTTTACCCGATTTTATGCCCCCACAAAACAACCATACTAAAAAACAATTAATAAAATAATAATAATTATTATTATTATGAGTTGTTTTATACTTCTATATAACTTCAACATAACTCACCCTATACCCTCCCCCCTTCTATCAATCACTCCATAATATATTGCTTGTATTTTCATCACCATCACACCAACCTCTCATCATCAAACCCAACTCCCACAATCACTCCATTTTCTTACTATAATAACTTCTTATAAATATAAATGTAACACTTGCCAATTTTTTTTCATATTTCACAACATTTTAGTTACTCATTTTAACCAAACAATATTATTAATATTATTCTTTCCCTTCAAATCTTCAACTCTTTGTTCCATCATGAACGGTGAATTCTTCCATCAATCTCCATGGAAGCTCATGATGCAAATGCCCGATATTCCCGAGATCCCCACCGACGTCTTTTCCCGACAAAATTGGGACACCATGTCCCCTGTTTCCTCTGTTTCCCCTGTTTCCATGACTAACACAACATTAAATTTGCCAATAATGGATAATCTAGTAAAAGAAAACTTACCCGGAAGCCGAAATTCGATGAATGTGAATGTGAACTTACCTATGTTCCCATCTGATCCCGGGTTTGCTGAACGAGCTGCTAAGTATTCGTGTTTCGGTAGTAGAAGTTTTAATGGAAGAATTGATCAATTGGGGTTGAATTCAAAAAAAACTGATGTTCCAATTGGATCGAATGTTTCTCCGGAGACCGGAAAGTTTCATTGGGTTTCAAGCAGTCCTGTTTTGAAAGCTGATGAAAGTAATATTAATATGAAAGTGAGTAGTAGATTATCTGGTTCTGCTTCAAATTCCAATGAGGGATCCTCTGTTTCTGAGCAAATTCCAAGTGGATTTAGTAATCAAAACATCACGAATTCGAGAAAACGAAAAGGGGGGTCTTCGAAGGGAGCCGGATCGAACACGAAAAAGGTACTAAACCGGTTTTAGTTTAGTATTCGGTTTGAATCAGGGTTGGGTCAACTTTTTTAGAGTCCTAACACGTAAAAATATGATGTCATGCGTTTCTTGTGTTCTTTTATTTTATTTTTTTTTAAAGGTGCATAGTGAGAGATATTTCATATTAGAGTTGAAATGAGTTTTAGTGAAAAAAGAAACAAGAAAAATCTTAAAGTCATATTTATTAATAATTAATTTAGTCATTTGTTATTACATGAAAATTAAACGAAGTTAAACCTTTAGAGACGACATATTTAAGTTTTTTTTTACAGTCAAGCCGTCTTGCGAACTTGAATAAAAACTAAGAATGTGTGATTTTACAGGAAGAAGATGATATAAATGAGTCTAAAAGATTGAAGAAAACCGACGAAGGAAATGGTGGTAAATCGGAGGAAAAGGCGAAGGCACAGGAGCCACCGAAGGACTATATTCATGTTAGAGCAAGAAGAGGGCAAGCTACTGATAGCCATAGTTTAGCAGAGAGAGTAAGCTTTTGAAAATATTACTTGGTTTGATAATGGCAATTTTCAAGATTTTAGTGTTCATAAAATTTACAACTTTTTATGTTTGGTTTCCAGGTTAGAAGAGAAAAGATTAGTGAAAGAATGAAACTTCTACAAAATCTTGTACCAAATTGTAACAAGGTGAGCATTAAAAAAAAACTTGTAGTTTTTTTTATTGTTAATAGTTATGAAAATGGTGAAAATATGTTAACTTTGATAGTTTGTAGTGACAAATGGTGTAAATCTTGATACTTTGAATGATTTAGGTGACGGGAAAAGCACTTATGCTTGATGAAATTATCAATTATGTACAATCATTGCAAAGACAAGTTGAGGTAACACAACAATATTCAATTATGATGTTTTTATACCCTTTAAAATCCATCCAAATTTGTAAACCAAAACAAGTAGGTTGGTTGTTCGGTTTACGATTTATACAATTCGGTTCACTGTTCAGTTTTAGTGGTTTAATAGTTCAAGCATCGGGTTGGAACTTGGAACCAAGCATAAAGTTCAAACCGACGGTTTAATTATTATTATTATTATTGCATTTTTCTTTATCTTTTAAATCTAAAGTTATCTATATTTATCGTATTTGTAAATCATTTTTATCACCTTACGATTTTTAATACAAATTAGTGATAACAAAATAAATACGAACAACTAAATCGTTCGAACTATCAAACCACTAACACCAAGTGGTTTGACCAAGTGCCGAACCATCCAATCTGGTCAGTTTGGTATCATTTTTCAAAATCCTAGTTAGTTGTTCGGTCATAATTCAATTATTTTAACCATCTAACTTTTCTTGTAATCCTTATGTTTGTGTAGTTCCTTTCAATGAAGTTAGCTACAGTTAATCCAAGTCTCGATTTTGACACCAACAACTTAATCTCACAAAATGTAAGTCAATTTCTCAATTTAAAAATCTATTTTTATTATTATTATTTTTTCACTAGTTTCATTCGTGGGTGTGAACCAAATTCCAGGTTAATCAATCAAATGGGAATTTATCTCAACAAACATCAACTTTTTATCAGCAAAACCCGGAAGTAGTCTTCGACGGGCCCACTTCGATGACCCGACCCGTTCATGAATTTACCGAACCTTTTTCACATGTAAAATCTTTAATCATTATGCTAGTTCATACCTAAAAAATCTTAATATTTATGTAGAATTTAATTAGGAATTTGAATTTTGTTGTTGTGGATTCAGGGATTTGGTCAAGATGATCTTCAAAGCATTGTTCGAATGGGTTTTGGAGAAAATTCGGATGTTGATACGTCGTTTTTTTATTCGGCACGTGATCAACAGTCTAACATGAAAATCGAGCTATGACTGCGAGAATCAAAGAGTATTGTATATACAAAAGAAGATGATTCTTATTTTGCTAATCGGTCCGTTTTAGGTCTAATTAAAGCAATATTTTTCCTAATAGTAGTTATTTTTTTTGTCCATTTCTTATGCATTTGTAGTGTGTATCATGATTTGTGAAATATTGTTTGTTGATAGAGAAATTGAGATGTGGACTCTACATCTTCAATGTTATCATTGACTTATATCATCTTGTAATATGAATGACATACGTGTTTAATATAAAAACAAGTTTAAATAAAAAACAGTTTGTAAAGTTAAACACATATAGTAAAAGAAAGAGTGAGATAGTTATAAGGTTATATAACCTTCTTGTGCATAATAAATATTACAATACTTTCTGGTGTTTATAAATCTTTATTTTGTATTTAATTTTACTTTTATTGTTAAATATTAAATTTAAATGAATGATTAGCGTTCTGCTGTGTGATTTCACAGACTGACTTGAACACAGAAACTTCTGTTATTCCTACTTCATGATTACAGATATAAAAAGTTATTAATTAAATAACTTTTAAAATCATTATTTACATTTTGAAAGTTATTATTCGAAAATTGCACTAATTAGAAGAATCCCAGGTTGGCTTTGGTGAAATCTTACTGGACCCTGTGAACACAAACCTAACTTACAAAAAGCAAATAATAATAATATTAAATAAATTAATAAAGTGACACTTAAATAATTCTCATACGTATTTTATATTATTATATTACTTTTTTTTAACAACCAACAAAGCTCCGCCCCGGTACACCCACTGGTAAAAATCCTCACACGCTCACGATCGCAGAAGCGTTGTTGATCGGCCGCCGCCAATTCTAAAAGATGATAACATTAAAATGATTTAAATCTATTTTAATGATCCCTAATGAGGTAATAGTTTCACAAAATAAAAAAAAAAGACGAAATAACGTGTTATTATATCGTGTAACATAGTTAATTAATTATTTAATCGGTAAAAAGAAAAAAAATAAAACTATACAATAATTTAAGCGGTAAAAACACTTGAATGATTAAAATTATATCTGAATTATTAAGATTTATTGTTGTTTTTAAAGGAGACAGATGTTCATTCAGATCTGAATGAACTAAACAACCTCTAAAATTATTAAACACTTTAAGTTATGAAGGTTAGGCCTTGTTGGGTTAACAAAGAAAAGAAAACAAAGATGTGACGTTTTATATTTATAATTTTAGTGGGGTAGTTGGTAAAATTATTTTTAAGGGTAACTATTTAAAATGTTTTCGACACTTTGGACATTTGCAGCTTTACCCCCTCTTTTTTATTATGACTTGCATTATTGGATTGATTTTATTAATATAAAGATTCTTTGAAAATGATATGTTTGACAGAAGATTTACATTAAATTAAAAAGTATATTTTTTAATTATGTATTTACAAAAATGTCTAGATGCCAGAAACTATAATATATTTAATATTTTTATTAAAGTCTCAATCACACGGTAAAGCTCTACCTGGAAGCAGAGGTATAAGTCTTTTATATTTTTTGTTTGATTAATATCACTACAAGAGAAAGTATTATAATAATTTATTGTATTTAATTTGCTATAAAGTCTTTGCTAGTATCTTCTTCGGTTGTTCCATAAACAAATGTTGACTCTTTACAGCTAGTTGTTACTCTTGTCAGAAATTATATACAGTATATAGTATCATGGAATAAATGAAAATTTGAAGTTAATTAAATCAATTCATGACTTAGGGGCTTGACTGTCAAACAGAAAAACATTTGAATAGTTAAAATTAGGTCTGAATCATTTAGACTTATGGTTGTTGTTGAATGAGACAGATGCTCATTCAGATCTGACTCATTCAGATCTTAAACTCATGTGTTGTTACGATTAACATGAAATAAATAAGCCAATAAAGTTGCAAGTTTAACGTACATTTAATTTATTTATTTTGAACTAGCAAAATCTTTTTATTTTGAACTAGCGAAATCTTTTAATTCCACAAAAGAAACACCTCAACAAAGGCCACTAAGGGGATCGGTCACAACAACAAACAAACAACGCGAACGAAAGAAACTAACCATATGTTACATGACCACGATCATGAACCTCCGACTACGGACTATCCTCTCCAATTTATCATCGAAGACTTTGACCGATTAAATAACCACAGGCTAGTTATTTAATATATTCCACCACTTGGAAGGTCGAAGTAGCCTTCCCCTCCAAAACTTTGTCATTCCTAAACATCCAAATCCTCAATTCAATGATTAAAGATATATATAATAATATAAGCTAAAAAAAATTAAATTGTTGTTTGTAGTAGAAAACTACTATTTTAAAAATATAAATATTTAATAATAAAACGTTATTTATATAATAAAAGTAATTGATATAAAAATGTTATGTGTGATATTAATTAAATTAATACATAAAAAAAGTTATCTGTAAAATTAAATTTATGAATAAAAAAACATTAATTTGTAATAATATGCATTATATGTGTAATGTGTGTGTACGCATTTTGTAAGGGGAGATCACAAGAGAACCATTCCTATAGGTATAAAAAAAACAAACAAACAAACAAACTCATTTTTTACTACTTATTTACTTTTTTACATAATCTAATTCAAACACTTTCATTTAAAAACTCGTAGTGGGACTTCAGACGACGAGTTCTTACCTTAACAAGAAATGTTGGGTTTGGGCTACCCAACGATGTTTGTGATCGCAGATGTATGAGGTCGTCTTTTGCAATTGGGTTACACACCGGGTAATTAAATTATATTCGTTGGTGATTTAAAAATATTTGTAATTTCATTTTTTAAAGGAGATGAGTTTATTTTTACATAATTAGTTCTTACCCGATATATTTATATTTACATAACTAGTTTTTGTTTCATGGGCATTGTCGTTTTAGAAAACATAATTTTATAATACATAATTTTTTTTTTCTTTTTTATGAAAGCCAATATCATTAAAAAGCCAAAAATGAACCATTAGAAGAAGTAAATGCTCAATTTACACAAGGAATGCAAATAGCGTATAAACAAAAAATTACAACGATAAATTAACATTAAGCTTGCATCACTTATCCCAATCGAGACTAAAGTGTTTGCTTCTGTATTTTATCCTGTTTTTATGTCTTTCACCACTTTAGAATTCGAGAAAATGAGTGCTTATTCTACATTACATTATATGTAATGTAATATACAAATGAGAATCCAAAAATAATGGTAAAAGCAGACATAAAATGATTGATCGTACAATGATGAAATGTTTTAACGCGTTACGAGTATTATTAATCATTGTTAATCTTTAATTGCTTTTTAAGTAACTTTTTAATAAAAAAGGAATCTTGAGAACATATTTTAGATTTAAATTTGTGGAGTTTTTATTTGTGAGTCTTCATTCAATGCATGGGTTTCTTTTTATTAACTTCTTTTAAAATGAATCTTGATACTTTATTTTTTTTGAAAGGCCAATTTATATAGAAGAAAAAAGAACGGACAACTTACAAGCCGCAAGAGTCCACACAAGGTACATGAACAAAAACAAAACGAAAGAAACTAACACAAACACACTATAATGAAAAATTGACAAAGTTGAACCTACACCAATCCTCCCAATCCAAGCTCGACCGTCTCATCCGATGTTTCACCCACAAGAACGAAGTTGCTTTGATGTCGTTAATTACCTTTCCCACCGACACCGGTAAATTTTTGAAGATCCTATCGTTTCGAGTTCTCCATATCATCCAACACGTTATAAATGATATTGCTTGAATGATTAAAATTACCTCCTTTTTGTCCTTGTGTTCTTTTGAGAGATCCAACAAATCTAAAACCGATTCATAATGTGTAGGCACCGGTGTTTTTACCCAATTATGAATAATCGACCAAATCCATTTGGCCACCCGGCACTTAACCATTAAATGCTCCGACGATTCAGGGAACAAACCGCAAAGCACACAAGTATCGTTTCCGATGTTTATACGTCTTTCAAGTAATGCGGTTTTCGTAACGATGCGATCTAGTAATAATCTCCACATAAAACAATTTACTTTAATCGGTACCCATTGTATCCAAAAGTTTTGTTCTACCAATGGGTATTTGAAGTTATCTAATTCCCATCTTAAGGCTTTCACTAGGAAAGTGTTTTCCTTACCCTCAATATCTTTCCATACCCAAACATCCGGTACCATCTTCACCCGAGCAAGCGAAATTAACTCTAAACACCTACCAAGTTCCTCTCTAAGAGTTCTCGTGTTCGGCCCTCTGTTCCATCTCCAAAGCCATTTCACTTCATTATTAACCCAATAGTAGCAATCCTGCACCATTATATCTTTTTGTTTTTCCAATAAAAATAAGGATGGAAATAAAACTTTTAACGGTAGCTCACTCACCCAATTATCTAGCCAAAACATTGTTTTGTCTCCCATCCCTAAGTTAATCTGTAGACGATCACCCAACTTCATATTTTCCAAATCATCATCCTTCTCCAAACACCCAATTTTATTCCACGTTCCACCTAAAGATTTTTTAACCGGAAATGAACGCCACTCTTGAATATTTGTATGGTCTGCAGTTATAACCCTTACCCATAGGGCTGACCTACTGTTTTTGTATTTGAACCACCATTTAGCAAGTAGAGCCACATTCGCCGCTTTTAGGCTTCCAACACTAAGGCCTCCTCTATTCTTGTCTAAGATGATTTTTTGCCATGCCACCCAACTAATTTTGTCTTTCTCATCGTTACCCCCCCCCCCATAGGAATCTCCTCCTCTTTGATTCCAATTGCTTTAGAACATTTCCAGGTGATTTAAAGAGCGAGAAATAATAAACCCCCAAGCTTTCAAGGACTGATTTCAACAGCGTCAAACGACCACCAAACGACAAGGTTTTAGCTTTCCATTTTGACAATTTGCTATCAAATTTATCAAATATAGGTTTCCAGTTTTTACTAAGGCCCATACTTGCACCAACCGGTAGTCCGAGATGAATAAAAGGAAGTTTACCCGATTTACATCTGAAGGCCGCATCCATTGTAGCAACCTGATCAGAATCAACTTTTACCCCATACATCGTGCTCTTTTGTAGATTCACCTTCAAACCTGATGTAATATGGAAGCATCTTAAAATCGGGATAAATTTTCAAGGTTTGATTTACTACACTCCCCAACAAAGATCGCATCATCCGCGTAGAAAAGGTGTGAGATCATGGGGCCATTTCTTGGAGTTTGTATCCCTTTAAATAAACCTTCCGCACACGTCGTTCTTAGAGCAATATGTAGCGCTTCCATTGCTATAATAAACAAAAAAGGTGACAAAGCATCACCTTGGCGGACCCCCGTCCGATATCAAACTCGGATGTTGGTGACCCGTTGACTAGAACCGATGATCTAGCAGAATAAGTGTGCCCTTAACTTATTTCTGCTAGATCATCGATTCTAGTCAACGGGTCACCAACATCCGAGTTTAATTAAACACTTTGTATATTAGGTTTCGGGTTAGTGTCAAAATGAATGTTGATACTTTATTGAGAGCTATATTTAATTAAACACTTTGTATATTGGGTTTAAAATTTCTTTTGTCCAAGTGATGGGCAATGATCACATGGCATGTCTCCAAACGACATTTTTTTGTGCTAAGTTGGTTTAGACCACTAAGGTTCAACAAAAGGTGCTAATTCTTTATTGAATAAGATAATAATTATATATTTAACTTCCATATACTTCATGATATACAAGTTATATTGTAAAATCTATCATTTTATTATGTATAATTTTGAATATAATATTGTTATACCTTTAAAAGATGACTTAACTAAAAAAACCTATTGTAATTTGTGTAATTATATATATGGTTGCATAGTAGCGATAGATATCTGATGGATTTTCAGTCGGGTATACCTTAAACCTGATTGGTAATCACTCAATAAATAGTCGACAAGTTTTGAATGAGCTCTACTAACCCGGTATAGATTTGAATGACTAAACATGTTCCAAGCTGAACCCATTGTCATCCCTACCTATATAAATTATATACCCCATAGTCATCCCTACCTATATATATTATATACCGGGTTGGAGGTGAAGGTGGGGGATGCTAGAGGAAGAAGTTGATGATGGTGGTTACACTTACATCTAGGGGTGACAATCTTGACCCAAACCCTTTCAAATGAGTCAATTTGAGTTGTTTTAAAAGTTAAATAATTTTTTTGGGTAAAAGGTTTTAACTAAATGAGTCAAAATGAGTCATATGAAATATCATCCTTTTATTTTCGGGTCAAAATGGGTCGACAAGTTCAAAGAAATGGGTCGATGTGGGTTAGTGGCCTAAGGAAATGTGACATGTTTCGGATCGGAACGGGTTTTCGTACAAGACAGGTTTTGGCACGAAACGGGTTTCATATTGGAACGGGTTCGGTTCAGGTTTCAAGACAACACGAGTTTTCACCCGTGACGTGTTGGGTTTTGGTTTCTTTTGTTTCTTTCTGGTCGATTCCGGACTTGTTTTTGTTCGTTTTTTCAGTTTTGTTTTTGTTCGGTTTGAATTTTTTTAGTTTTGTGTTGATTGATTTTTTCGATTTCAATTGATGTGGTCCGGTTTTGACTTTTTGTTTCTTTGTTTCATTTTCGTCGATTCTTTCGGTTTCGGTTCGATTCTAGGTGTTTTTTTTTTTTTTTAGGAACGAGGAAAACATAGGAAACATTATAGTGTTTTTACTTTTTTTGTTTATGATTTATATTTTGATTTATAATTTTTTTATTATTATTTTTGAATATTTTTTTGAGGGCTTTTGATCTTAATAGAAAACCCCTCAACAAAAATTCAAAAAAAATAATAAAAAAAATCATACCTTAAAATATAAAAAAAAAACGAAAAATCTAAAAAAACTAAAATGTTTCCGCCGTTATTCTCGTTCCCAAAAAAAATTCTCAAAACCCTGTTTGACTCTAACCTATTTCGACCCAAACCAAAACAACCCTTTTTTTAATTGACTTATTTTGACCCAAACTCATTCTAACTCATACTCGTTTTGACCCATAACTCATTTCAACTCATGACTCGTTCGACCCAACCCAACCCATTTACCACCTCTACTTACACCCCATGATAATTTAGGGCGGGTCTCCGTTTACCACAATATCCACTTGCTTTGTTTTCATTTAGATTCTTTTTTACTATTTGGAAAATATCTTCACTTAATAATAATAATAATGAAAAGCCAGAATATTCATTAATATTTATAGGTGAGTTTCAAATATCCATCTAATGTATTTCCGTAATGAGTAAACGACTAACAAAGCCTGGCCATCGGAGTACATTTGTTGGCAAAAGGTCACCCACACATGCGATCACTGACAATGCTGATGGCCTGACCCACTACCAATTCTCAGAGAAACTCTCCGCTCGAAAGCCAATTGTGGTAAAATCTATGGCTCACCACTCACGCACGACATTTTGTCACGAACGAGATTTGAACAAGTTCCCTCCTTAAAAAAAATCACTGGGACATCACTAGAGCACTGCTCATTTGGTATATCCATCTAAACTTTAAAATATTGTTTTATTCTAAAACACTAGTTTTCAATCTATAATAGCATAGTATGATGAAAAAAATATATGAAATTATATCATATTTTATATATTAGACAAGTATATAGTATTTTAAACTTTTTGGTATGGGTGGGTTTAAGTGTGGGTTTTCCATGGTGCCATCCAACGTGTGTGTGTTTCCCCTTTTGGTCGAAAGCAACTTTCCGTTGGCCACACATGATGTGCCTACCTTCGGCAACCAAATCCTATAATTTAGCCTTATGTTGTCTACCTTCCTTCATATGGGGCATGAATGGCATCCATAAATTCATATTTTATTATCCATTTTCTTATACTATTAAAAAAAAGTAAAAAAAGAAATCTTGAATATTAGTGTTAGATCAATACAGTACATACCCTAATTGTAGTTAGTCGCATATTTGCCTCAATAATAGCTGCATCAATTTAAGACTCACCCTAATTTTATTTAGGTCTTATAGTGTTATGATTTTGTTTAGGGAAACAGATACGCTATTATTTTGTCTTAGTATTGTGGATTGGAATTTCATTTGAATTGGGTAGCATGGCACAAAAACAATAGCATGTAATTTTTATTCTATGCATGGGTATTGTTTTTATTACAAGTTTGGCTTTAAAAAAAATAAAGTATTGTGGATTGAAAAACTTATAGATTGTTCTTGATACATAATCAAAATCAAAAGTTACCTTAACCGGCTAAATTATCCAAAAATATAAATTTCAAGAAGCACGATATTTTCTTAAAATTTCATGATAAGAAAATTAATAAATGAGGATTGATAACATCCATAACCTCAGGGTCTATTGGTATGGTCCGCCTCATAAATATAAGGTTACGGGTTCAAATCGTTGCAGGGACAAGGAACTAGGTAAAAGGTTGAATTTTGATAGTTAAAAAAATCGTATACCTTGTTCTTTATGTCTCTTTAACGTTGACTTATTGATCCTGACATTTGTTAACATTTATATATTTTATATTTTTATATTTACATAATTGGCTGTCTTTATCATAATCTTTATAAGATCCTAAGCAATGATAAAACGGTGCAATCTTCAACAATAAAGTTGAAATTGATAGCTTATTTGACCAAGAAAATTTTGCAATGAAATCACCAACTACCCTTTTTTTTATGTTGCTACGGTGCTACCTACAATATACAAATAGATACAAATCTTGAGATCGGAAATTTAAAATTGGCAAAATTGGGTCAACCTTTTATAGTGGGCTCTGGTCCATCTTAAGTCTTAACTCGGCCCACCAGACTGGCTCTAACGGGTTTCTGTGATGCCTACGGCCCAAATTTGAGCTCATTTATTCTCACGAAAGTTCGTTCATTTAAATTCGTTTATGTTCGTTCTTACTGTTTACGTTTTTAAATTTTGTTAGCTTACATTCGTTACTATATTCATTTTAGTTTTTTTTGATCAATTACAACTTATTCTAGTTTTAATAACTTATTAGGCCCAACACATTGTTTTTTCACATTACCTTTTAACAAGTTTAGCACATATGTTGGTTCATTTATGTTAAGTTATGTTTGTTCGTTTACGTTCGTGAATCGTTCGTTTGTACCGTTAACGAATGGACATAAACGAGCATTAACATGTTCATTTTCTTAACGAATGAACACGAACAAGAAATCTGTATTCATTTAATTGCTCTATCCAATCATTTGTTCAACTAAAGTTAAATGAACAAACACGAGCATGTGCCGTTCAATATGTTACAAGCCTTGTTTCACGCTTACGACTTCTTAATGGAATTAAGCATGGACCGTACGCCATAGGCCCATAACCTTGACTGTGATTCTTTGATTAAAGTTTAATGAACGACAACAGTTTATTTTCTCGGATTATAACATAATTTCATAAACCCTTTGGCTAAATATGGTCCAACAATTTAGGTAGTGGAACAAAATTACAAACTGTCAGTCATGTTACAAATAAAAAAAAGCAAGTCATGTTGATGAAAATTTGATACAGTCTATAAGTATTATCATTAAGCTTCTTTGAGATCATAGCTCGCTTTTGTCGTCTCCAGCAACACCTTTTCCATTAACTGCAATAAGCTCTGTGTCGAATATAAGCGTGGCCCCACCTGTGCAGTAATCAGAATATTATTTGATTAGAAATTATAAAACTATCAGATCCTAGAACACATCAAACAGTTCAGTTTAGCTTTAGCCCAACCCGACCCGAAAATACTTTTTTTATTACTTTCTCTGTATTTTATAATAACAGAAGCATTGGTTATGAACTTATGATTGTCAAAACTATATTATTACAATAATAATCTAAACCATTTATTCTATAATCACGTTATTATTACATTTTGGATGACTTTTGGCCCGTTTGAGCCTTCTGACACGTTAAGTTGAATCTTTTTAGCTTAACCTATTTGACCAATTTGAATTTGCCCAACATTGGATGAATGCAAGTTACATTTTCACTGAACCTCACAAAAAAGAATATTTATTTGAGCTTTGACACGATATGTTACGAATTAACGAGCAAACTTAGTTCTTTTTAATTTTTCTAAATTGTTCTTTTTATGGGTTTCTAAAAAACTAAAAGAATGCTTTATTACCTGGGATTTTAGGAGATGAACCCCGCTCTCCATAGCCCATTTTGGCAGGTATCTTCAGTTTACGCTTCTCTCCAACGCAAGCTCCCAACAGTCCTTGGTCCCACCCTGCAAATTTAATCAGTTAAACAACAATTCACTTGAAATATAAAAAATATATAAATGAAATGGTTGATATATAGATTCACTTATATAGATAAGCTTGATCACCATTAGATTACAAACACCTTTCACAGTAATGCAGAATAGAAGCAAACACAGTTTTTGTTATAACAGAATAGTTTCTAGGGATAAATGTTTGACCGAAACTTCTAAATTAATGGAAGTTAGCAGATTTCCTACCTTTAATCACTTGACCACTGCCAAGCTCAAATTCAAATGGTGTTCCCCTTTCGAAACTGGAATCGAAAACAGTGCCATCAGTAAGTTTTCCCTGTAAAACGAGTGCAAGTTAAAATCTGCTTATTTGGATGTGTTTACAGTGGCATAATCATCTACCACTGAGTTTTACAACATAACATAGATCAACCAAAAAGACAAAAGGGAAAAGAGAGAATGAAAAATGATATAACATATTCTCACCCGATAATGAACCTTGATCTTATCACCCTTGTGTGCTTGTATTTCGCAAGATGCAGGCTTATGCTGTAATAAGAGTAGATTCAAGGTTCAGGAAGATCAAATACATTAAAAGGTGTGTGCTACTCATGCATCATTATGGAATTAACCCCCAAGGCGTTACTAGTTTACAACCATAAGGCATCATCAAAGAAGAAACTAAACCAAATCACCAGCTTTATATAGGTAACAAAAAGATCATATTGAATGAATAACGCTAGTAAAAATGTCACAAGTTCATCCTAATGGAAGGTGAGGGTGTGAGGTATTATAGCCAATTAACAAATCATACATCATTACTGTAAGTATGTAAATCTTTACCTTCCTCGTTTGTTAGTTTTCAAATTACACTTTGAAGAACACCAGCTAGGTGCCCTAGATCTATAGCCTATAGGTGCATTCAATTTCATAGGGGTGCAAACGAGCCAAGCAGCTATTGACAAAAAGCTCGAAACAACCCAAGCTAGTTTGAGCTTGAGCCGTGCCTGAGCCTCAAATAAAGCTCATTTAGTTATCGAGCCCGAGCTCGAGCCTTAATGAGCTTTGTGTTTTTTTAAGTTGCATATCTTTTGGACTTCTGTGCATTAGTGTCACACTAAACAGCCAAGCTTTAGCCATTTAAGGTACTACACGAGCTAGACCGTGCTTAGGCTCGTTTAAGGTTTTCACAAAACTAAAAGAATATAATTAAAAACGTATAAAAATTAATTAATAAATAATAAACGAGCCGAACTTGTAACTAATAAACTCATTTACACTCACAATTTCAATATGAATCTAGAGATCTATTCTGTTCTCTTGCTCAATCAATAACAGATCCGAACTAAAATATCACCTTAATCCTAAACAATCATACCAAATCATAATTTAATTAATCAATTAATCAACAAAAATCGACATATTTTGAATGCAATACATAACGCACATCAATATAATAATGAAGGATGGATGCAAGTCGGTAGTGTTTGTTACCTTGACGCCGATCTGCAACTCCGTCACATCTCCGGACTTCGCTGAAACTGTTTAATTAATTAGAATACATCAAATTGTTGTTATTAATTAATTAATTAATAATAATAATGTGATTCAGTTTCGATTATATATACGCACGCACCTAGTGTAGCTGCGATAAGTAGGATTAATATTAATATTGAGCTTGCCTTCATAGCAGAATTAAGACGCAAATTCGCCATTTGAGAGTCAACTCGTCAAGTTAGTCTGACTCGATCTTGTATATGAGTATATCTCAGATGATTGAAACTTGATGACGAGTATTGTTCAATCAGGTGCAGCCACGTCAGCCTTCCGAAATAAAAATACAGCCACGTCAGAATCGGAGACCTAGAATTTAGCTGGCTGGATACGGCAGCATATACGGTGGATATGTATTTTTCAATATATTCACTATTAGTTAAGTATTGATATAACCATTGGTAATTTGGTATGGTGAGTGATCATGTCGGCCGAGGGTTCGAAACCGGTTTTCAAGTAAGATGAGTTCGAGTTAAAGCGAGCATGTAAAGACTTTACATATAGGTAGGTAAGAAATAGGTTCTTTTAAAATTTTGACTAATGTTTGTATTGTGTTTACTAACAAGGGGTTATAGTAGTGAGTGGGTGTTCAAAAATTATACTAACAATGTCTAACTAGGTAAAAGTATTGCTCAACTTTGCAAGTCTAACTAACTAAATAGGGTAGTGAGTGCTTTTACATATGTATCATGAGTGGCCGTCTTTTAAATCGTTTCACTAAAAAGTAGTGATCATATCTTGAACATCTCACTAAGGAAATGATCACGTCTTCACTTCTCATTAGTTGGGTAGTGATCACCCTTACATATCTCCTCTAATCTATAAAGGATTCTAAATCTCTAGATATGAGTAAAGATATTACAATGAATTTATCAAACATTCATATTTTTGTCGTTGAATATTGATATTAGATACGAACACCAAAGAGTATGATAATATATTAATATTTCAAGTTTGAATATGCAAGAAGGCAGTTAAGATATTGAAGAAATAGAGACTTCAATACCTAAGAGGATAGTTGATGACACGGTCAAGCCCGAGTAAACCATGATACCAAAACCCGAGCAAACCATGGGTTGGCTGGTGAAACAAATTTTATTTTGGAGTTTTGGTTTTACAAATTCTAATTCATTAAAAAATTATAAGTAAACAAACTATTAAAACCCATCTAAATTAAAAGAAAATTCCTTCACTTAAGTAAACCCATTACCAACCACCCATTAAAGTAACCTTAATAAGCCTATTTTTTAAGGTCAAACTAATTTTAACCCTATTCCTTTAACCATATTGACAGAACTCAATGCCCCTCCCAGTCTCCCACGGCCACTACACACCAGTCAAAACCGCTTATTTTGTTCTCAAATATACTAAACGAACGAAAAGAAATGACTTGAAAAAAAAAAGGTGAAGAGCAAGATATAAAGTGATTTTGTGTTTAAACTTAAAAGTGCATAGAGAAATTACATATATTAGTTGAAAGGAAAAAAAATTAATAAGTTTACCCTATGCTTTTAATAGTTGTTTGAGGACAATTTAGAAAGTTTTAAGAGTTAGAGTTTGATAAGACTAATTATATTTCAAATTAAGAGGATGAAAATTGGTATCACTTTTTCATAGTCTATCCCTTAAGTAAAAAAAAACTGTAAAAGGTTTGGAATATGACTTTTATTTCGCCTCCTTCTAATTTCGCTCAATTTTTCCCATCTATTGAAGAACAAAGCGTTAAGAAAAACCCTACCCATCTCATACCAAATGCCTCATTATATGGAAGATAGTGAAAAATCAAGTCCATATACTAGCCAACCAGTCTTTTAGAAGTTCTTAGGGTGATAAAAATATGCACCGAAAGAACATTTCAAAATTTGTTGATGAAGATATACATTGATTAGTCGTGAAGAATAAAAGCATACATGAAAGGTCCCTAGCATATCATTTATGGTCGATCTAAAGTAGTTAAAATTAATATGTAAATTCGTTATTGTTTTCTTTGTAAGAACTGAAAGTAAAAATGGATCCATTTTTTAATGTACATTCCTTCTCACGCTACTTTTAGAATGCATTGTTTTAGTAAAGTACTTTTTTCTTCTCTCTCTTTTTTTTTTTTTTTTTGACAAAATGACAAAACTCGTCCTTTATATTTGCACGTTTTTTCAGTAGTTGTCTTTTAGAAAACTTAATGACAGAAAACATCCTTTATGCATAAAACCCTTATCATATTACGTCCTTTAATCCTAACGCAGTTAACATTTTCTCGTTAAATCCAGTCATGTGCAAGGCACATGAGGGTATTTTAGTAAATTTACATATTTATTTAATAATTAGAAATATATAATAAAAATATATCTTCTTCCACCATCTTTAAACAACCATTGTCCACCCATTCTCTTCTTCCTCTCTCACACCACAAAACCATCACCAACCAAACAATCGACCCACCTCCACAACCTCCCAAACCACACCAGACCAACAACTGTCAGGGACCTCACCACCGTCTACCCCTGACAAAGATGGCGACCTTACCACTGTCAGCGGCCAATAATTGTCGCTCGTCGGAAACCACAACCCGGAAAGTCGATGTTGTTTCTGGAACGCTCGAAATGGTACTTGGTCAGAGGGGAATGCTTGTGCAAGTCTCAATCTATCATTCCCCTAAAGTACCGGGTCTTGATTTTGTCGTTTCTCGCCGGAAAATGCCGACGGCAGGTCGGAGCCCTAGTTTTTGGCCGGAGAAGACGACCACGCCGGAATAACGGGAATTTCATGTTTTCTCCTCCGCTGCCACAAACTTCATCCAAACTCCGACTGGAACTACCTCACCTTATCTTCTACCTCTTCCGTTTACCTCGGAAAAAAACCCACCACCGGTAGATCTAGGGTTTCTGAAATGATGATGATGGTGGCTGATAGTGATGGTGGGTGGTGGGTGCACTGGTGTGTGGTTGTGGTGTTTATGAATACTTGGGGATAAAGATGAGGGTTAAAAAGAGAAAAATGTTTATTTATTCAAAGACCAAAATTTTAAGTTAATTACACAAATAACTCACAGGGGGTAAAAAGACTAAATTGCCCTCACATGATGTGCATATGACTGGATTTAACGAGAAAAACTAACCCTCGTTAGTGAAAAGGACGAACCGTGCAAAGTTTTTTGAACATAAAGGATGCTTTCTGTCATTATGTTTGCTAAAGGACGATAACTGAAAAAACGTACAAACATAAATAACGAGATTTGCCATTTTGTCTTCCTTTTTCCTTTTTTGTAAGTGAAAATTCGCTACTTCAAAAGAGATGCTATAAATCATGCCAACATGTCACCTCTAAATCTCTAATATCTAATAAATTCTTTCTATTTCCAATTAACAATTTACTTACGTCTTATAAGATGATTTTTATTTTTATTTTTATTTTATTTCGGTAAATAAGGTGTTCAAGTGCCATTGTTTCAATGCCCATGAAAACGAGTAAAATGATAAAAATAGAAAATAAAAAAGACATGACATATTGACATGTATACCTTCATGTTTCCGTACAACACTAAATTTCATTAAAATATAGTTAGGTACGTATAAAATAACTATTTTATTTTTTTACACACCTAACGATATGGATGAGGTCGATATTAAACCGGAATCGATTCCACGTTTCCCTAAAACTTGGTATCGGCACCGATATCGAAAATGCTTGTTTCGGTACTAGTACGGTACCAGCACTGGTACGGTAGGCAAAAATAGGAAGATAACCGTAACGATCCCCAAATTTCCCGATCCCAATTTCTCTTAAATGGTACCAGAGGTCCAAAACCATTATCGAAATGCTCATTTCGGTACCGGCTGTAACATCACGGAAATTTCGGGCCAAAAATGTCAACTTTTCAAAGTTAAGGGACTAATCCTGCCAAATTCAAACTCCAAAGTGAAAAATGAAAATTCTGTTTTTTTGTCCTATCGCGCTACGCGATGGGGACAAGGGACAAGCCATCGCGTATCGCGATGGGGCTTGGTCAAACCTTCTGGAAGGGTCAACAGCGATACGCGATTGCTAGTTGAACCTACGTCATCGCGTATCGCGATGATGTGTCCCGACACCTCTGGCACAAGACTACCACGCGTCCACACGTGGCACACCTCTCGCCACGTGGCAACACGTGGCACATCGCCCGCCACGTGTTAACACGTGGCAGACCTACGTGGTGACGATGCAAAGCTACATCGCGCTACGCGATGGGTGACAAGGAGCCTATCGCGTATCGCGATAGGATCCAAATATTTGCCTATAAATAGCAGGTCCGGGGTCTTCACAATTCACACCAAACTCAGCTTACAAACATCTCTCTAAACCTCGAAATTCTTGCCAACGATCCACCTCGAAAACCGTGCCCCGATTCCTCGATAAACGTGTCATACCTCGATATTCGTACCACTCCCCGACGACGTTCCGAGCAAGAAGGTGGTGGCGTTCTTACAACCCGACGATCACCTCGAAGTGCGTGCCGAGAAGATAGGGTGTCTCGATTTGCGTGCCGAAGTGAAGTGACGATCAAGGCGAGTGTTGAAAAGGCTAAGCGGCGTAGAAGTGCTGCTCGAGTATCTAGGGAATAATAAGCCGAGAAAAGGTAAGGCTTACTACCCGACTAAAATAATAATAAAATATTATAAAGGCTTAATGCCCTAAGTCGGAATTATGTTCGATGTTTATGGAAAGAAATTATATAACAAAGAAAAGAAAATAAAGAAATATGGAAGTGTGTGTATATATATATATGTGTGTGTGTGTGTGAAATATATATAATTCCTTGTTATGAATAATATATAAGTAATAAAGGATATTCTTATATGATAAAAGAAAAAGAATACGTTTCTTAGAAAAGAAGAAACGTCGGGTTTTTATAATAAACTAAAGGTTTATAAATATTGCTTTTAAAACAAAAGGTTTTAAAGTAAAAGAAATGAACTAAAGGTTCATCGAGGTAATAAGACTAAAGGTCTTAAGCCGGATTGTATATCCGACTAATAAAAGTTATACTCGTACTATAGGTGCGAGATAGCAAGAAAGATTACGCAAGGACGGTGTTGGAAACCGATCACAATCAAAGGTGAATACGCCCCACTTTTACAAACTTGTTTTCAAATAAATAAACGTTTTATGTGTAAAACTTTACATGAGACTAAGTGTCTCTAAAAACATTATGAATAAGAGTAAAAGCCTAGCCCTCAGGCTGTAGTAAACGTTTGTCTGGATCCTTACATATGTGGTAAAATGCGGTGGGCACATCGCACCACGCCTGGTCACGACCTCCAGCCACGATGGGCCGAACCAAAGTATGTTCGAGTGAGAATGACCTTGTGTATATTAAGTTTGTGATTGTATTCATCGATGACATATTAATTTATTCTAAGTCTAAGGCCGATCATGAGAATCACCTTCGAACGTTACTTGAAACTCTTAAGGTCGAGAAATTGTATGCCAAGTTCCCAAAATGCGAATTTTGGTTGCACGAAGTGCAATTTATTGGTCATATCATCAACGTCAATGGTATTCAAGTAGACCCCGCTAAGATTGAAGCTATCTCGAAGTGGGAGATCCCAAAGTCGCCAACCGAGATTCGAAGCTTCTTAGGATTGGCCGGCTATTATCGAAGGTTCATCTAGAACTTTTCTCGAATCGCTGTTCCCTTAACCTCCTTGACTCGAAAGAACATCAAATACGAATGGGGAACAAAACAACAAGTGATGTTCGATATACTTAAACAAAAGCTTACCCAAGCTCCTATACTGGCCTTGCCAGAAGGTATCAAAGATTTCGTCGTCTTTTACGATGCGTCCCATTCCGGCTTGGGATGTGTATTGATGCAACGAAAGAAAGTAATCGCTTACGCCTCTTGTCAATTGAAAGTACACGAGAAGAATTACACGACTCACGATCTAGAGTTAGGCGCCATAATCTTCGCACTTAAGATATGGAGGCACTATCTCTATGGACTAAGATTTATCGTGTACACCGATCATAAGAGCTTAAAGCATATCTTTGATCAAAAGGAGCTCAACATGCGCCAACGACGCTGGATGGAGACTCTTAACGACTACGACTGCGAAATAGTTTATCATGAAGGTAAAGCCAATGTTGTGGCTGATGCCTTAAGTCGTAAAGAGCACGAAAAGCCAAAAAGAGTCCGAGCGTTAAGGCTAGAACTTCAAATCGATCTTGTTGACCAAATCAAATCCGCCCAAACTCAAGCAATCAACGAGAATCAAATCTCTGATGAAAAACGTAATGGCACCATTGACTCGCTAGTCAAAGGTGACGATGGTATCCTTAGACTTGGCAACAGGATTTGGGTACCAATTGTGGGAGGATTGCGTGAGAAAATCTTAAACGAAGCCCATAGGTCTAAGTACATGATGCATCCCGGGAGTGACATAATGTACCATAACCTCAAGGAGAACTGTTGGTGGAATGGAATGAAGAAAGATGTCGCTTCGCATGTGGCGAAATGTTTGACGTGTTTAAAAGTCATTGCTGAACACCAAAAACCTTCGGATTGCTTCAGCAACCCGAACTTCCCGTATGGAAGTGAGAGTTGATTACTATGGATTTCATTACTAAACTCCCTAAAACGACTCGACAACATAATGCAATCTGGGTAATTGTGGATCGATTAACAAAATCCGCACACTTTATACACATCAACGAGTCTTACTCAATGGACAAATTAGCTCGTATCTATGTAAAAAATATTGTGGCCCTACATGGGGTACCGTTGTCCATCATTTCTGATCGAGATAGTTGTTTCACGTCTCACTTTTGGAAAAGCTTCCAACAAGCACTCCGCACAAAGCTTAACCTTAGCACCGCCTATCATCCACAAACTGATGGGCAAGGCGAAAGGACAATTCAAACGTTGGAGGACATGCTCCGAGCTTGCGTGATAGACTTAGGTGGAAGTTGGGATGATCACTTACCCCTAATGGAATTTTCATATAACAATAGTTATCATGCGAGCATTCAAGCCGCACCGTTTGAGGCGTTGTATGGTCGAAAATGTAGAACGCCCGTGTGTTGGTCTGAAACTGGAGATAACCAATTATCTGGACCCGAGATAGTCCAAGAAACTACCGACAAAGTCCTCCAAATCCGCGAACGACTTAAGACGGCACGTGATCGCCAAAAGAGTTACGCCGATGTTCGTCGTAAGCCGTTAGAATTCAATGTCGGTGATAAAGTTCTTTTGAATGTATCGCCATGGAAAGGCGTAGTCCGCTTAGGCAAGAAAGGAAAGTTAAGTCCTCGATTCGTTGGACCCTTTGAGGTACTTGAACGAATTGGTACCGTCGCATACCGATTGCGACTGCCCGAGGAAATGCAAGGGATACACGATGTATTCCATATCTCGAATCTGCGTAAATGTTTAGCCGATGAATCCCTCTCGATGCCGTTAAAAGATGTTGAAATTAATGAGAACTTAAAATTTGTTGAGTGCCCAATTCAAATCGAAGATTCAAAACTTAAGAAGCTCAAAAGACGAACTTTGAAAATAGTGAAAGTAAAATGGGATTCCCGAAGAGGACCCGAGTATACTTGGGAACGCGAGTCTGAAACGAGAAAGAAATACCCCCACTTATTCTCGTGAAGCAATCTCGAGGACGAGATTTATTTCAAGGTTGGGAGGATGTAACTTCACGGGAATTTTGGGCCAAAATGACAACTCTCCAAAGTTAAGGGACTAATCCTGCCAAATTCAAACTCCAAAGTTAAAAATGAAAAATCTGTTTTCTTGTCCTATCGCGCTACGCGATGGGGACAAGGGACAAGCCATCGCGTATCGCGATGGGGCTTGGTCAAACCTTCTGGAAGGGTCAACAGCGATACGCGATCGCTGGTTGAACCTACGTCATCGCGTATCGCGATTACGTGTCCCGACACCTCTGGCACAAGACTGCCACGCGTCCACACGTGGCACACCTCTCGCCACGTGTCCCGACACGTGGCAACACGTGGCACATCGTTCGCCACGTGTTAACACGTGGCACACCTACGTGGTGACGATGCAAAGCTACATCGCGCTACGCGATGGGTGACAAGGAGTCTATCGCGTATCGCGCTAGGGTCCAAATTTTTGCCTATAAATAGCAGGTCCGGGGTCTTCACAATTCACACCAAACTCAGCCTACAACTCTCTCTCTAAACATCTCTCTACACCTTGAAATTCATGCCAACGATCCACCTCGAAAACCGTGCCCTGATTCCTCGATAAACGTGCCATACCTAGATATTCGTACCACTCCCCGACGACGTTCCGAGCAAGAAGGTGGTGTCATTCTAACAACCCGACAATCACCTCGAAGTGCGTGCCGAGAAGATTGAGTGTCTCGATTTGCATGCCGAAGTGAAGTGACGATCAAGGCGAGTGTTGAAAAGGCTAAGCAGCGTAGAAGTGCTGCTCGAGTATCTAGGGAATAATAAGCCGAGAAAAGGTAAGGCTTACTACCCGACTAAAATAATAATAAAATATTATAAAGGCTTAATGCCCTAAGTCAGAATTATACTCGATGTTTATTAAAAGAAAAGTAATATAACAAAGAAAAGCAATAACGAAAGAAATATGAAAGTATATATATATGTGTGTGTGTGAATTATATATATAATTCTTTGTTATGATTATTATATAAGTAATAAGAATATTCTTATATGATAAAAGAAAAAGAATACGTTTCTTAGAAAAGAAGAAACGTCGGGTTTTTATAATAAACTAAAGGTTTATAAATATCGTTTTTAAAACAAAAGGTTTTAAAGTAAAAGAAATGAACTAAAGGTTCATCGAGGTAATAAGACTAAAGGTCCTAAGCCGGATTGTATATCCGACTAATAAAAGTTATACTCGTACTATAGGTGCGAGATAGCAAGAAAGATTACGCAAGGACGGTGCTGGAAACCGATCCCGATCAAAGGTGAATACGCCCCACTTTTACAAACTTGTTTTCAAATAAATAAACGTGTTATGTGTAAAACTTTACATGAGACTAAGTGTTTCTAAAAACATTATTAATAAGAGTAAAAGCCTAGCCCTCAGGCTGTAGTAAACGTTTGTCTGGATCCTTACATATGTGGTAAAATGCGGTGGGCACATCGCACCACGCCTGGTCACGACCTCCAGCCACGATGGGCTGAACCAAAGTATGTTCGAGTGAGAATGACCTTGTGTATATTTATGGTACCTAAGTACGCCGGGACCCTACGGTGTCTTGCTGGTGTGACCTAGGTAGAGGCTCGAGTTTATAATGATGTTGTTTTAACTTTGTTATTCCTAAGCCAAGATGGGCCGAGGCACGCGTAACCCTCGAGGGGTAACAAAGTAAAAGAAAATGTTTTCGCGTCAGCATATTCACCAGCATTCGTTGCTGACGTATTTTTATAACATTTTGCAGGTAATCAAGATTATAGCTAAGGGACGAAGGCTCAAGAATCCGATGGCTCGGATAATTTTTGTTAAATGTTAATATAACTAAAATGGTGGTTTTGTAAACTTAAAACAAGTAAACACAAATGGAACTTGTTTCCATCTTTTGTAATGTAAATATTTTATAACTTTGATCCTTATATTTTATAAGTCTTCCGCTAATTAACCGTAACTTTGATTTATTTACAAATGTGGTACCAACTATCGAGTCACACGCCTAGGCCTAGTATGGGGTGTGACAGTTTGTCCACGTATGAAATTATGGGGGAGATTATGCTAAACATTTTTGGTTGGATTAAATCTAGGTCCTCTAATTAGGAGATTGTTTGGTTAGATTGGTTTAATTCTCCTTTATCCGTTGTAATATGTTGATGCTTTCGAGTGCTTGGTTTTTTGTTTTGTTGTTGGTTCCTGCTTCCGGCTGGTGGTTCATGTTTTCTTTGTTATAAAACTTGCTTGCAGTTCAAAAGAAAAAAAAATCCATCATTCTAAGACAAAGACTTAAAAGACGATCTATTTTTAATCCAACAGAAGATCAAAGACTTGATCTTCCCCACGACTTCAACCATATAAAGCGTACCGACCCATTCAAGTAGATTAACAATTTAACATTATAATACATTTAATTTAATAAGCTTATAGTTTTAATATAATCTTTTATATAAAACATATAAATGAATTTTTCACAAATGAACCAGAAACTCCGTAGTATACGACAGAACACCTATCAAGATACAAATGAGAAAATATTGTGTGACATGGCCATTCCAAAAAGATGTTAGCTGACCAATCGTAAGGTGACACGTAATACATTTAATCAAATTATATATATCATAAACTAGTACTAAAGTATAAAGAGCATCTTTCTATAAGATATTGTGACATAGGTTATATGCTACAATAAACATGTTGAAAGCAACTGATTCACTAGTTTTACACAACCTGTCAAATGTACTTAACAATTCAGGGGACAAAGTTAATTTTTAAAAGATTGTGAAAATGATGCATGCATGCATAATTACGCTTGGTTGGTGATCAACTACAAGGATGTATGTATCAAGGGTCAACCTCATGGTTGGTGATCTTTGGACCAATCGCGCAATTAACCTTCAAATATTAGTCGGTGGATAAAAGTATGTTTGAAGGTGGCTCATGGTTGCACTTCATGAATATTCTTTCATAAAGTGAGTGTTAGAACAAGTTATAATATCCTTAAAGAATTGTCAGCTCTTAGAGCAACTACAATGAGCTACAAAACCCAAGGATTGAATTCATGTGGCAAGTAAAGAGCGCATCACGTAAAGGGCAGTTTAAATTGGTATGCTTTGTAGTTTTCCGACATATATACCAAGTAAAAATTGAGTTTAATTTGTATGTTTGAACTAGTTGTTTCACAATACGTACATTTGTTATTGTTATTATAGAGATCATAAACCTAACATGGGGTTTACAACTATAGACAATTAAAACATACCTAAGTCCAGATAGTTTTTACTTAGAATCATGAAACATTGTATCCTTCTAAATAACCTAATCAAATTAGCGGTGACAAGTAGCATTTGAGATGTAATGTGTTTGTGTGAGATCTAGAAATGTAACACGATAATTCATTGAACATATGTTCATAACATGGTAACACACCACATGATTCTTTCGGGCCATGTCTTATACGCCTCAATCGCAAGGGTGCGGGGTCTACATACTTGTGCGTCGTCACATGGGAACATTGTAACCTCATACATCTCCGTGATGTAACATCCCAAAGTGTAAAGGATTCATTGTGACAATGGTTCCTCTCCCACACTATTTTTAACGTGTGGACCAGTGGTAACCGCAATAAACACCACAAGTGTAAAAAGTTTAGCCACTTTGTTTACTATTAAAGAGGATCAGTGGTAAAAGCACCATTGGTTGTAAACTGCTGCTTTAGCAGTTTAAAAGTTTGCAACACCTCAATTGTCAATATATGCAACAATTAATTGTATATGATTTATTTAACGTTATTAGTTAAAACCAAATAAATTTATTTAGAAAAGGTGATTTTACGTTATTATCAACATAGCAATGTAGATATAAAAGAATCTATTTTGCCAAAAAAAATGCTATATTTCATATTAAAAGGATGAAAATGTTATAATGTATTTAATATATAACACAAACCGAGCTACATCTGGATAATGGGTAAACGAGCAACAAGCTGCGCCGCTATCCCCTTTTGAATCGCAAAGCCTATTCTACTAAATATAAATCCTTGGTTCATCGGGCTCTACGAGTCACTGTGGACCACCTTCTGCACCCGCTCCAAGAAGCGAACCGCCTCGGGAGCTAGGAATCCAAATGTGTTGAAGGCAAATGGAATGAACACGTGCCGATTATTCAAACACGCTGCCTCATACTTAGCAAATGGAATTGAAAATTATTATAATGTTATAAAAATAAAATTATACAATATTACAGTTTGGTTATGTACATGATGAAAATAATAATTTTTTGTGAGTTTAAAACGAAATTACTTTTTGAACTTAAATTTACGTGCCTTAATAAATTAAAAACAACCAAACGATTTATAATGAAGTGGGAGGTAAGCGGGCAACAAGCTGCGCCGCAACCCCGTTTTGGATAGCAAACTCAATCCTACTAAAAACAAAGTTTCGGTTCTTATGGGACGATAAGTTACTATCCACGACTTTCTGAACTCTATTCAAAAGGTCCACGACATCTGGAGCTAAGAAACCAAAAGTGTCAAAGGCAAAGGGGATAAACACGTGTTAATTCTCCAAACAAGCTCTCTCGTATTTAATAACCTTGCCCTATTTAAACGACACACCACAATCCATAACATAATTATGTTCATGATTGAGTGACTGGAGTTAGGATTTGTCACCCCTATCTAGGGATTCGTCGACCTCAATACAATTGATTGGATACAAAAACACATACTCAAGCAACGACATGATTCAATGAAAGTGATTATTCAACAAAAGATGAGCCGAACATACAACAATAACAATTCTAGGAAAACTCAATGATTTCGAAAAAAAAAATATCATATCAGCTACAACTAAGACAACGAATCATTCTAAGGTGAAACTGATCAATGCTATACGAAATTGAGAAACACCTCTCTAAAGTCAAAAGCAATGCCGCATTGCCGCTGACCAAAGGATGTTAAGTCCACTCCCATAGTCCCATGGGCTTAAGCAAGTAGTTTGTAATCTCTAAGTTGGGCTTAGTCAGACCCAAGAAAGATCTGTCTTAATCAGGCTCAAGAAAAGGCGATGGGGTCGTTAGATATGGTCCTATGGTGAATTGTTGTGGACGTATGAAGCAATTTTTATGGGCTTATTGGCCATGGGGGGTTATTATACCAAGGCCGTGTGGTATTTTTTAAACCATAATAATACTACTTTCCACTAGAGGTGTACAAAACCGGTTTTAAACTCAAACCGAACTGGTTTGGTCAACGGCTGGTCAAAACCGGTTTGACTCAAACCGGTTCGGTTTTAAAACCGATTTGGTAGATATTAAGGGGAACCGGTTCTGAAACTGTCGGTTCGGGTGAAACCGGTTTTAAACCAAAAGCGGCTCGATTCGTTTTGCCTAAAACCGGTCCCAAACCGGTTTTTTTTAACACCTCCACTCTCCACTCCCATTTGCAGACACATTTTTACAAGTAACTACGCACTGATCACACACATTTCTCTCTAGTCGAAGTTGGGAGGAATGTGGAACTAGCAAAAAGAAGTGGCATCGGCAAAATCTTTAGTCCATGCTTCTGAGACCATGACATTGGAAATCAACAAACGGCATCAAATTTTGGAAATCAGTGTTCGATTATTTTTTGTAAGAAAGTGGAGCAAGAGATAGTACCGTTCACCAAGTTACTTCGAAGCGGAGGAATATGTTGACACTTGACAATAATTAACATTAGCAATCGTACCGATAAACATACGCTACAACTGAACATTGAAATGGCAATGCGTTGGAATTGGGAATAGTTTTACTATGTGAAGAGGTATGTACCCGCCTCAACACCAAGCAAGGCGGGTCAACCCACAAGATAAAGACATTATGAAGGCACAAAGCCAAAACCCAGGCGCATGGCGCATACAAAACATGCTCAGGCATCATATGCTCGCGCATCACATATGCGCGCGGCGCATATCACATGCTCTTGCATATCACATATGCTCGCGCGTCACATATGCGCGTGGCGCACCAGCGCGCGGCGCATATCACACGCTCGTGCATATCACACCTGCGCATGAAATATCTGCGCGTGAGAATAAAAAGAAGACTTCGCGCATCCTCAGGATGGGCGCATATCACACGTACACATAATCAACCTCGTCCTTATCCAAATCAGGATCAGGGCAACCTTGATTGTGCACGTCAGACAATCTTCCAGAAGGCATCTTTTTAAGGAGTAAGAATATGCTGATGTTGACAGCTGCCAAATGAAAGGTCGACAACTCAGCATGACACATGTGCTACCACATGATTACAACCAACGAGAAAGCGCCAGGTGTCCCAGAGGACACGTGGCGCAGTGCGATTGGAGGAGGCCAACGAGGCTGAGCCCAACCAGTGGAAACCCTAGCACTATAAATACAGCATCAACTCCACTTTGATGACACATTCATTCACACTCAATCATTGACAGTTACAAGCAGTGATATCACATTCAATCATATTGAATTATATTCACTCAGAGTCAGTTACAGAAAACACACAGTCACACAATCAAGAGTATTCAGCGATTCAGCAATACTCTCGAGATTCACTGACTCACACATTTGTTAGGACATGAAATGTCATATATATGTCCCCAGTTCTATCAGGGTAGGTCGGCGTGAGACTAAAGATAGTGAAACCTAGTTAACGTATTGTAAATGTCAAACGAAAACTGGTTCGATCGAACAAAAGGTTGATTCGATCGAACCAGGCTCATTCGATCGAACAAAGCTTCACTCGATCGAATGAGAGACTCATCCGATCGAATGAGTCTTCGATATATAAACGTTACTTAGGGATTTTCAGAAGAGAGCACACATAACACACATACACAGCCGACCTGTTCCCCGGAAATCCTCTCTGCCCGTCAACCCCTTCGGTCCTTTCCTCCGCACCTGGTCGTCATATCATCCTAGGAATTGCTACCGTTTGTGTCGTTGATTACCACCGAGTCGCCGTGTTAGTAGGATTCCGCACTCTAACACGTTGCCCCCGAGAATCGTTGGGAAACCGTCTCCCGATCGGTCCTAACAAAGTGGTATCAGAGCTGGCTCCAAGGGGGAGTTTGTTAGGACATGAAATGTCATATATATGTCCCCAGTTCTATCAGGGTAGGTCGGCGTGAGACTAAAGATAGTGAAACCTAGTTAACGTATTGTAAATGTCAAACGAAAACTGGTTCGATCGAACAAAAGGTTGATTCGATCGAACCAGGCTCATTCGATCGAACAAAGCTTCACTCGATCGAATGAGAGACTCATCCGATCGAATGAGTCTTCGATATATAAACGTTACTTAGGGATTTTCAGAAGAGAGCACACATAACACACATACACAGCCGACCTGTTCCCCGGAAATCCTCTCTGCCCGTCAACCCCTTCGGTCCTTTCCTCCGCACCTGGTCGTCATATCATCCTAGGAATTGCTACCGTTTGTGTCGTTGATTACCACCGAGTCGCCGTGTTAGTAGGATTCCGCACTCTAACACGTTGCCCCCGAGAATCGTTGGGAAACCGTCTCCCGATCGGTCCTAACAAAGTGGCATCAGAGCCTTTGGTTCTTGATTCTTGGTAGATTCGTGGTAAAAATCGCGTTTTTAGAGTCAAATTCGTTATTCTTACGTAAAATTTCCGGTAAAATCTTGGTTTTTGGTCTTGTGTTCATCGGTTTTGTGTCAAAAACAGTTAATATTGTCATATTTTGGTTTTTGATCAAAGGATTTCGTGTTAAAATTCGGGTTTTCGTCAAGAACGTTCTTCGCGTTCTTCGTGTTCTTCGAGTTTTTGGTTGTTTTGATCCGTTTTTGGGTTGGAATTAAGTTGTGTTTATGTTATAAGTTTAAAAATAGTCATAAAGTGGTCCTCGATCGTCAAGATTTCTTGTTTTTGTTTCAAAATCCGAATTTTCGTCAAAATCTTCTAATTTTGGAAAATACAGATTTCCCGATCGAATCAGTCTATTTTTGGAACCCATTCGATCGAATAGCCCTCCTATTCGATCGAACAAGTTTAAACGTTGACCGAACCAGCTTTTCCCGCCTCAACATACGCTCCCTTCGTTCGATCGAATAAGTCCCAATCATTCGATCGAACCAGTACCCAACCGATCGACTTAGTCACCCATTTGATCAACCCATTCGATCAGTGTCAAATTCGATTGTCATAACCCATCCGATCGACTAAGTCAACATCAGAACCGAACCAAGACCCCATTCGATCGAACTAGTTCCCAATCGATCGAACAAGATACACAACCCGTTTCGTTCGAACCAGATACTTATCCGACCGAACCTAACACCCTATTCGATCGAAAAAGTTCCCATTCGATCGAATCAGCCTCATAACACCAGAACCTTAACCCAAACAGACATTCGATCGAGTCAGCTCACACCCGATCGAATAGACCACTCATCCGATCGAATACAACACATTCGATCAGCAGACTGTTTTTTCAACACTTAGCAAATTTTAAGTGTTTTTCAGTCTTCTCGGTGTTAAGCAAACATGTCTTCAAGTACAAGCTCAACCAAGAGGATCCAGTCAATCCTCGAAAGTGACTCGGAATCGGGAAGCTATAACAAGCCTCCTAAGCTAATGGCGTTAAACGAGTTCAACACTTGGAAGACTAGATTCCAGATTCACATAACCGGTGTGAATCCTGGATTATGGGAAGCTGTTCAGACAGCTTGGGTTCATCCGACCAACGACGATGGTGAAGCTTTAAGCTATTTCAGGCTGTCTGATGAACAGAAGACAGCATTTGAAGCTGAAAAGAAGGCTTTCTCACTACTATCACAAGCCCTTTCCAGCGATTTGTTTCACCAGTTCAACCAATTCACTACAGCGTCAACACTATGGAACGCCTTGGTTGAAAGATGTGAAGGGTCGGATTCACTGAGAGATATTCACGCTAGGGAACTTAAGCGTGAATTCGATTTGTTTGGTCCGGAATCAGGAGAAGATATCGAGTCACTGCTGTCGAGATTTTATCATCTCATGTCTGAGCTCAAGGCCTACAACGTTAGAACTACTGGCACTGAGAAAGTGAGATGTCTAGCACAAGGTCTCCCACCCAGTTGGAGCACCTTTCTAACGGTGATGAGAAGAAGTCACCAACTCGAAACAATTCTTCTCTCTGATTTCATTAAAGAGATCAGACAAGAGGATGCTGAACTGAGAGCCTCCTCAAGAAAGCCAAGATCAACACCTGACAAATCGTTATACATGTCAAAATCTCCGTTGTCAGATGTAAATGATCATGCACCGATCAAGACTGCTTTCGTCTCCTCAGTGTCGAATTCAAAGGGGACTGAAACAAGATCGTCTGTTCCACCACCGTCAACTCCCGGTAATGCAAGTACAAACTCCGGAACCAAGCCCATGGAAAAAGCAACGTTAAATACAGAGGGCTTGGGAGCTGTAACTGTTGAGGTTGCCAAAGAACACATGGCAACTCTGGGTACGATTATAGAGTCATACAGTTTGATGGTAGCTGGAAAGTTGGGAAATAGTCATCTGGACAGCGATGACTACGAACAATTGGATGAAGACGACATGGAACGCATAGATATTATGTGGGCACTTGGCAGTGCGTTCCGAAGGGCCAAGAAATGGACAAAGAAAACCGGTCAGGCCCTCACTATCAACAACAAATCCAAGTTCGGCTTTGACAAAAACAAAGTCAAATGTTACAACTGTGGTGAACTTGGTCACTTCGCCAAGGAGTGTTCGAAGCCCAGACGGGAAGGTCATCAATACCCTTTCCGAACCACTTCTTCAACATCCACTCCTACGGCTGCTGCTGCAAATGTCAATCTTGAGAGACAACAGGTCCCTCAAAACCCAACAGCAACAAACAACATCAACAATGAAACTGCTCTTGCAGTTCAAGGAGATGAGGGTGAAACTTGGAACTTCAACATAAATATGGCTGATCTAGATGGAGACTCAGATTCTGGGTCTGTGGTTTCCTCGAAAAACGAAGCATATATAGTCGAGGAACCAGCTACTGAAGTTCAAGTAGTAGATGCAGAGGCTGAAGTGGTAGTTACGGAGATGAAAGAGGATCATGAGAACGAGTCAAACACTCCTCAAACATCTCAAAGTTCAACAATTCACAAGGAGACTGCTAAAGATGAAGAAGTCAAAGAAGCAGAAATTAAAGTAACTTCTCCATCGTTTTTGGGTAGAGCGGGGAAACTATGCTCCGCGTTCATGGCAGACACTTCAAGTAATGCCAAGGTAAGTTCTAACCCTTCAACTCCTAAATCTGTAAATGTTAAATGTTTAAAATGTGAGTTGTATGAACAAGAAATTCAATCTCTAAAAGAGAGAATTGAAGATCTCGAGGCTTACAAACAAGCAGCCTCAAGATCTTTAATGGAACTGACTGACGCGCTTGCACAGAATAAGGCTTGGAAGCAGAAAGAGTCTGCTTTTAAAGAAAAGATTGATGGCCTTAAGCGTCAGAACAAGGAACTTGAAATATGTGTTCTTAATCAACAAGATTCTATCAATTTTCACATAAATAAGAATAATGTTTTAAAAAAAGAATTGGAAAACTTGAAAGCTGATTTTGAATCATTAAATTTCAAATTAAAAAGTTATTCAAATTCATCTTATTTATTAGAACACATTATTCCCGAGTTCCGAGGCAAAAAGGAAAAAGGAGTGGGATACAACAATGTCCCACCCCCGATCCTGAATCAATTTGCAAGCACACCAGGAGCTGTGCCGGATGATGAATCAAATGATTATATACCCGAGGACACAAACCAAATTTCTAAGTCTAAGGGTAAAGAAGTCATTGACCCGGCTCCTGAGTCCAAACAAAATGTTGATGCCACAGACTTAGGTTCTACAACTAAATCGGGCCCACCACCATCTAAGTCAAAGGCAACAACAACAAGAAGTTCTCAGAAGAAAAAGTTTATTCCTAAATCTGAGAAAGTCTATGTGGAACATAGTACCCAGTTTGTAAAGGAGGGTAACGTTAATGAAAAACATAATTTCCCAAAACACCCTCCTAGACAAACTCCACCCCAAAATGTCAAATCCAGGGGGTACTATGATAACAGACAAAACCAGAGTTATTTCTCTCCACCAAGTCAAAGGGGGAGAAACTACTGTTTTTCGTGTGGAGAGGTAGGGCATATAGCAAGATTTTGCTATAAGTACACGGATCCTAAGCAGTACATATCGACTCCGGATCCGAGGTATGTCAAGTCACCTCCTAGGAGGAGACCGACCATTGACATTCAAGGTCAAGAACGGTTTCACACACCGAGGTCGGTTTCTCCTCGGAAACCTCAGCCAACCTCACCACACCAATCCCCAAACCCCTCAGATCCAAGTGTTTCCACTTCGACAAGTGAAACTCAGTCTTCAACCAGCTATCTCAAACATGTTGAGAAGAAGACTGACTTTTGGAAACCAAAGAAAACTAACACTGTTGATAACAACGTCAAATCTGAAAACAGTGTTAATGAGGGTAAATGGATTGAATTGTTCATTCGTGATGAAGATGGAAAACCCAAGACCTTAAGGGCTTGGGTTTCCAATGATATTTAAACCTTTTGTCTTTGTGTGCAGGTTGCTCGATATGATCCAAGATTCAACATGTGGATCATAGACTCAGGAGCTTCCAGGCACATGACTGGAAACATGAATCTTCTTTCAAATGTCAGACAAATAAAAGGAGGTGCAGTTTCCTTTGCAGGAAATCAAGGAGGTTTTATCACGGCCCAAGGAATTGTGTCTAATGGGCGAGTTTCGTTTGAGAAAGTTAATTTCATCAAAGAGTTGGAGAACAACCTGTTGTCCATAAGTCAAATCTGCGACAAAGGTTTCAAAGTAATGTTTGATGAACGAGACTGCCACATCTTGTCTAAGGACGTCAACTTTCCTGAAGACAAAGTTCTAATGTCAGCCGCACGCCAGAGTGATCTCTACATTCTGGATATGGCTAAGGCAGGGTCATCATCTCCAACTGCAACATGTTTTGTGTCCAAGGCATCCGAACGTGATACTGTCATTTGGCATAAACGGATGGGACACATAAACGTCAGGAACATGAACAAGCTGGTGCACAATAGAATGGTTGAGGGAGTCAATCTAAGAAGTTTTCATCTCCCTGATTCATGCGTTCAGTGTAAAGCCGGAAAACAACGAAAAAGGTCCCACAAGTCTAAGAGTTTCCACTCCATTGATATGCCGTTGGAACTTCTACATATGGATCTTTTTGGCCCAATCAGCGTCAAAAGTATTGCTGGGCACTCATACTGTCTAGTGGTCACTGATGAATATTCAAGATTCTCATGGGTGTTTTTCCTAAAAGCGAAGTCTGAAACTTTTGGGTGTATTAGTCTGCTAGTCACGACTCTTGAGTCGCAATACAAGCTGAAGGTTCGAAGAATTCGGTCAGATAACGGTACAGAGTTTAAGAACGCAAACGTTGATACTTACTGCAAAGAAAAAGGCATCGTTCAAGAATTCAGTGCTCCGTATGTTCCACAAATGAACGGGGTTGCTGAAAGGAAAAACCGTACGTTAATCGAGACAGCAAGAACCATGTTAGCTGACTCAGTGTTGCCAGTCACGTTTTGGAATGAGGCAATTGCCAACGCCTGTTTCACACTGAATCGGGTTGGCATTGTCAAGCGCCACGGCAAGACTAGTTTCGAGCTTCTTCAACGTCGAAGGCCTAACTTAGAGCACCTGGAACCATTTGGGGCTCTTTGCACGTTACTCAAAAGGCAAGTTGATAACAAGTTCGAGGAGAAGATTATTAAGGGTTACTTTCTGGGTTATAGCGTTCCTCTCAAAAGGGTCTACAACCGATCAACAAAATTGGTTGAAGAATGGTACCACGTCGATGTTCAACGCTACACAGAACCAGCCAAAGGGACAGGTGAAGACTGGTTGTTTGACTTTGACAAATGGGTCAAGTCATTCAATCTGAATGATGTTGCTATTCAAATGATGTATGAGGCGCAAAATGCACCTCCTGATGAATCACAGCAACGCTCATCTCATCCTGGTCCGTCAACGTCTTCTTCCACAGAGTCAACAGAACAAGTTCTTGAGTCATCTGATTCCGAATCTGAAGATGAAACACCAACAGACTTTGTACGACCGGCACCGACACATGTTATTTCACAACCGTCCTCGTCAAATCAAGATGTGTCTATCACAGATCCGCCTCTAACGTCTACTTCAGAGGCAGCACCACAAATCGCTCCAGTTCCTGAGCTGAACACAAACAACATGGAACAAACCGCTCCAGTTCCTGAGCCGAACTTAACTAACTTGGAACAAAATGTTGTCGTTCCTGACAATCCGGTTGTTAGGACTGAACGTGATCATCCACAAGACAACATTATAGGGGACATTCAACAGGGTGTCAAAACTCGTCGACAGCTGAATTTTGGTCTCTACACAGAAATGATGGAGTCAGGATTAGTTGCTCTTAATGCCCATGAATGCTTCTTAGCACAAGAAGAACCACACAGCACCACCGATGCGCTGAAAGATCCCAACTGGGTCACAGCCATGCAAGAGGAATTATTGCAGTTTAAAAGACTTGGTGTGTGGAAGCTGGTGGATCTCCCCAAAGGTCAGAAGAAAATTGGCACTAAGTGGGTACTAAAATGTAAACGTGATGATCGTGGAGTGATTGTTCGCAACAAAGCCCGCCTGGTGGTCCAAGGGTTTAGGCAAATCGAAGGCCTAGACTACAATGAGGTATATGCTCCGGTTGCTCGTTTGGAGGCAATCCGGATGTTCTTGGCGTATGCATCTTTCAAGAAATTCAAAGTATATCAGATGGACGTCAAGAGTGCCTTTTTGTACGGTCACATCGAAGAGACCGTATATGTGGCACAACCTCCAGGTTTTGAAGACCCATATCACAAGGACAAAGCTTATCTGCTCAACAAGGCTTTGTACGGTCTTCACCAAGCCCCGAGAGCTTGGTATAAAGAACTATCCAAACACCTTCTGAACAACGGGTTTAGAAGGGGAACCATTGACTGCACGCTATTCACAAAAGAAAAAGAAGGAGATCTAATTATGGTACAAGTGTACGTGGACGACATCATCTTCGGGTCCACGAATAAAACACTTTGTAAGGAGTTCGAACAAGTGATGAAAGAAAAATTTGAAATGAGCTCCATGGGTGAGATGAAGTTCTTCTTAGGACTTCAAGTTGATCAAAAAGATTCCGGTATCTTCATTCACCAGACAAAATACGTCAATGACATCTTGAAACGGTTTGAGATGTTGAGTTCTTCTTCACAGAGAACTCCTTTAGAGGTTAATCACGGGATTAATCCTGACGAGAAGGGTGAATTGATCAATCCAACTCACTATAGAGGGATCATCGGATCTCTAATGTACCTGACTGCTTCTCGGCCAGACATAATGTTTGCTACGTGTCTCTGTGCACGTTATCAGTCAAAGCCGAAGGTCTCCCATCTGATTGCAGTCAAAAGAATTTTGCGTTATCTGAAGGGTACTCCAGATTGGGGTCTTTGGTATCCTTATGATGATAACTTTGATCTACATGCGTATAGTGATTCGGACTATGGTGGTTGTAAACTCGATTACAAATCAACAACAGCAGGATGTCAGTTCTTTGGAAGTCGTTTAGTAACGTGGCAATGCAAAAAGCAGACGTCAGTCTCCACTTCAACAGCTGAGGCGGAATATATTGCGGCTGCCAGTTGCTGTTCTCAAGTTATTTGGATTCAGCAACAAATGCGTGACTACGGTATTGAATGCTCTACTACTCCCATATATATTGATAATTCTGCTGCAATTTCAATTACCAAAAATCCGGTTCATTTTAGCAAAACGAAGCACATCGAAATTCGATATCACTTCCTTCGTGATTGCTACGAAAAGAAGTTAATCGATGTGATAAAAATCCCCACTCAGGAACAACGCGCTGATCTCTTCACTAAAGCATTTGATAAACCACGGTTTTTATATTTACTAGAGATCAACGGCGTTAAACGTATATCAGATGATGTTCCTGAAGATATCATTTAAATTGTTTTCATTTTTTCTTTTCTTAAAAATTTAAAAAATTCAAAAAAAGATTTTGTTTTTTATAAATTCTAGGGGGAGAAAAGGTTCAAGAAAAACCAAAAACAATATAAAATACAAAAACCCAAAAACATTAAAAAAAAAAAAAAAAAAAACTTTCAAAATTTTGAGAAGTTGATCTTGTTACAAGAAAGGTGATAGTACACAGACGCTATCATACTGAGACATCAAAAAGATTTGCTATTTCTGTACAGCTTATTTTCATTTTTCTTATATTAAATTTTTATACATCACTATCGCTTAAAATTATGTCGGTTACCTCAGTTTGATGGACACATTTTCGGATGTGTTTTGGTCCTTATTTCTACTAGTAGATTATGAGGATAGCCATTAACCAGATGACTGAAAGTGATCGGGGCGGGTTTTGATGGGTCTTTATTCTTTCGCTGAAAAATAGTCGGTTATACTTAGTTAGAAGGACACATACTCGTATGTGGTCGGTCCAGTTGATCCATTGGATCTTCAGGATAGCCGTTTACCTGAAGACTTTGACTTGATCGGGGCGAAATAGTGAAAACGGTTTTTTTTTAAAAGACATTCATTTATATTCAGAAAATGAGAAATTGATCCAACCTTGGAAAATGATAGATATACTGATTCTGTGTGCTTAACTAGTGAAGTTATTAGGCTTAAAAGGCTTTAGAATAGTCATTGTGTGTCATGGTAGCTTTTTATGGTGCGTAAAAGTAGATGTGATACAAACTAAATCTACTCGATTTTACGTGGAAACTCCTTAAGAGTTTTGTTTGTCTTCATATATATCTTTCCGAATGATAGGCAGAAAAGCGATTACCCAGTCATACACGAGCCCATAAGTGTTCTGATTCCCGTAAAGATAGTGCATGAAGAAACTGCAGTGATCCAGATTCGGGACTTGCAATTGTTTTACTACTCTGAAGTCTATGTAACATTCAAAAAAAAAAAAAAAAAAAAAAAAAAAAAAAAAAATGATTCTTTATGAGTTATTGAAACATTCTAGAGTTAATAATGTCAAGACTTCTCAATTATGGAGTAAGAAAGAAAACGGGAAGCAGATGAAGACACTTACAACCTTAATCAGACACTATGGGTCAAAGTCAATTCGGGGTGACTTGGGGAAAGCCAAATACGCTTTGAGAATAGATAGGAGGCATCATAATCTCTGAGTTGTTATTCACTTAAATTTTGAGACATAATTGAACCTAACTCGTATCACAGAAACGATGAAAACCATTTTAAGTTATTTTCATGCTCATAACCTGTTTCTTTATGTCATAATACAGCTCAACACGGATCTATGTGACAGTCACTTAATTAGTATGATTCCTGTTCGGATCTTTCTCACAAAAAGAATATTCATTATGTCTTGTTCAACTTCGTATATTAAAAAAAAAAAAAAAAAAAAAAAAAAAAAAAATCTCAAAAAGTCTCAGTAGATAGTCATATACGTCTGTATGATTTCTTATTATAGATCCTTCTCAACCAAAAATAATGTGTTTTAAATTTTTGTACAGATGTTTATTTCAGTCTGAATATTATAAAAAGAAACAAGAAAAAAAAATTCAAAAACATTTTTAATTTGAATTAATTTTTCTTTAATTTTATTCTGCTTTAATGTCGATGAGAAATCATTGTGACAGGTAGTCTGATCCCTGTCCCTCCCTGTAAATAAATAATTAAGATTTTATTTTTGGTTATTTTATTTTATTCTTAATGTTTGAAAGTCGATGAGAAATCATTGTGACAGGTAGTCTGATTCCTGTCTGTTCCTACTAAATGTTTATTCAGTGTGTAGGAATGAAAGAAAAACTCATGCAGGTTGCCAAACGTTTATCTGCGCAACCAAGTGTGTAATGAGAGAAGGAAGAAGTTGCAATAAAACCGAAGTTGGTTGGACCTGATATTTTCTGTGTGTTTACTAACGTTTTATGATCTTTATGTTCTACAGGAACTGAGCTCACAAAATCGGAAAATTTCTATGCTAACTAACCAAATGTCAAAAGTTTAAGTTTTCTTGCAGGTTCAAAAGCACCGTGATCGATGACGGGGAATAAGAAGTTTAAAAGTCAAATTTTTCTAAAACTTTTCCTCATTCGATCGAACATGTAGCCATTCGATCGAGTCAGTCAATCGAATGTGCCAAATCGATCGGATAAGTTATTGTGAAAAATCAGTTTGAGGGAAGAAATCCATCCGATCGAATAGTGTGTCTCATTCGATCGGATGAGTCAAGCGAACAAGTTTATTCGATCGGATGAGTCAAAAATCTGTATAAATAGCAGAAGTCATTCGATCGGACATTTTCATCCGAAAAGAATTTGAAATTTCCCTCTCTAAATCGATCGTGCTAAAACCTCTTTTTGATCCGACCAGTTTATTCACTTTTTCGCGTAGATTTCAAAAATGTAAGTTTTATTGATTTTCGTCCGCGTTTCGATAGGTTTTCGGGCCGTTTTTGGTGTCGGAAACGGTCCCGACAATAAAACTGAGTTTTTTTGAGTTTTCGGGTCATGAGGGTCATTGGAAAACATGTAAACAACATCTTTCAATGTTTCGCACATGTTGATTGTGGTTAATCGGTCGAAAAACCGATTCGGGTCTCGTTGAAATCTGGGTTCTGGTTGAAGGAATCGAATGAGTCCATTCGATCGAACCAGTCTAAATCGATCGAATATATGTCTCACTCGATCGGATGATTAGTTCATTCGATCGAATCCTTTATAATTCGATCGAACCAGTCCAGAAGTTTAAAAAAAAAAAAAAAAAAAAAAAAAAAAAAAAAAAAAAAAAAAAAAAAAAAAATTTTTTTTTTTTTAACAAATTCAGTCTTTTAGATATCTGTCTGTTTTAACATGTCTATGTATACAGATTCAATGGCTGAAGCTGCACAGGTTATTGCTCCGTACAAAACGTCGATCAAACACAACATTGTGGCATTTTTAGATGAAAAATCAAGTCACGGCAAGGACTTTGCGCAGATGATTAAGTTTTTAAAGAGGTCAAGGATATTCATTCCTATCTCAAGGATCGTTGAGCCGATAATGTCGGTTCAACAGGAGTTTTGGAGAAACGCCACGCACGACAAGTCCGTCGAGCCGTCGGTGATACGCTCCACAGTCCGAGGGCATCAAATTGTTGTTTCTGCCCAGATTCTTAGAGATGTCTGCGGGTTTGCAGATACAGACTCTGACCCGACCACATTACATCCTGCAGCAACGAGAGGATGTTTCGCACGCATGAAGTATGACGGCGATCTCAATGCCGGTCTGCTTCTCAAAGCAAATTTGTGCCCAGAATTCAAATATCTGGCGCACGTGGTGATGCACTGTCTGGGTCCTCAACGTACAAGTTTTGATAAGATAAGGGAGAGCATGCAATTCACCGTGGCAGCACTCGTGATGAACCGCCCCTTCAATTTCTCTCAAATGACATTCAGTCACATGGTGGAAAACCTCACCATAAAACAAGGGGCGGGTGAGAAGTTTCTACGGTACCCGAGGTTTGTGCAGATGATAGTTGATGACCAGGCACCGGGGCTGTTGAAAGAGAATGACGGAGATGTGGTAAAGCTAGACCACATGAAGAATGAGACTTTGAACCGTCTCAAGTCGTACAAGGATCGTCCAACAAGGCCCCCACACAAACGTTGTTTTGGGCATGTGGCGAATCCGTTTTATCAGGCTCCACCAAAGAGGAAGTGGAGGAACACCTCAAGTGACTCAGATGTCGAGGACCTTCCGTATCAGAAAACCAGTGATGAATCAGACACTGAAGACGAAGTAGTCCCTGAGGACACCAGGACTGATGCAGAGAAGGAAGCTGATACCTACTTAAATGTTGAAGATTTGGAAACCGGTGAAGAAGTAGTGTTTGAGGAGCAGCCTGCTGATCAACCGACAGGTGAAGAAAGGCCGGCGAAGAGACAAAAGAGGAAGGTTACTCGAAAGTACAGGAATTTATTTCTCAGCCAACCTCGTCCCGCAATGTTACCATCAGTTGGGACCTCTTCTACTGCTCCTCCAGCACAACAAGCTCCTCCTCCAACACCTCAGTCCGCACCGCCACCTCCTCCTCAACCTCAACAGGAGATCTCCCTCCCTCCCAAGGTCGCTTCTGAAATTGCCGACCTGCACAAGGCGATGATGCAGATGTTCATGTTCAGGACACAGCAGGAAGAGCATAACAGAATCAGAGATGAACAAATGGCTCAACTTCAAGCTGACAACGACAGGTTGAAGATTGAGAACACTCAGCTCACTGCTACTGTTGCTGAACAGGGATCTGCTATCACAGAGCTCAAAGAGTCAAATCAAAGCCTGGTAGAGTCCAATAAAAGCCTTGTGGAGTCAAACAGAAACCTTGAAGCTAAGGTGACTGAGCTTAAAGGAGACGTTCTTCGTCTGGAAGGTCCAGCTAATGTTGATGTGGACACCGACGAGCTGAACTCAGATGATGATGAAGGTGAAGGTAACTGAGTGATTTTTGAGTGAATGTAGTGAGGATTTTAATGTTTAAATCTTGTAATCCTTATTTATATTCCATTGTCATATGTAATTGTTTTGTACTTAACGTTTATGATATTACATATGTTTATTTAAAAAAAAAAAAAAAAAAAAAAAAAAAAAATTTTTTTACTGTGTTGTGATTATTAATCAAGCAGGTGATGCTGATACATCAAATGTCCAACCGCTGCAGTCAAAAACAGCAGCGGAGTTTTTCACGTATCTCTTGGAAAACCCAGATGAACAGCAAATCTTCTCAAGTGGAGACTTGGAAGAAGGTGAGATTTCGCACAACTTCACGGAAGAAGAGCTAGAGCAAATGTTCGAGTTTTCAAACGAAGAAACAGGCAAAGTTCTGGCCTTGCCTTCAACAGAATCCACATCTGCTGCAGCTGCTTCAACCGACTCACCATCACCGACGGCCGCTGATCCGACACAAGTCGATCCTCCTCACTTCGAAGATGTCGAAATAGAAGACTTGACAAGGGAAGAATATCCTGAGTACTACACGTCGCAAACTGACGATATTCCCAACTCATCAAGCTTCTTTCAAAACGTAAACGAGGAGGAAGTGCAGAAGAAGGCTGACGAAAGGTCAAATGCTATGAAACAGCCGTCTGAAGCCGATCAAGCCGAATTTAAAGACAAAACAGAAGAATGCAAGAAAGCGTTCAATGCTATTCTTGAAAAGATCAGGTCTAAACGCCAAGCGAAACCGACCATTCCTCACACAAAGTCATATGATACTAAGGGTCGGAGAACCTCTGGAGAAATCCTAGCTTGGGCGTGTCTGAAAGACCTGAACTGCGTAGCTGTCAAAAGGGAAAAGGGGGTTGAGTACTATCAACGAATCACAGACTTGAAGACTCTTCCAACTTACGATCTTAATCGTCTTAATTACCTGGACATGCTATACGCAAGCTCATCTCCATTCGCATCGTACTATCAGAGTGTATTACGAAAGGAATACAACTCAAAATGGAGATTGATTACACCGCAAAGGCCAAAGCGTTATACAAGTAAAAAGGAGATCGATCCGATCACCAACAGGCCGAAAGTCATTTTGAAGTACATGCCACCACTTACAATGAAGAAGATTCCGCTACGAAAGATGAAGCAGGACTTCTACAAATCGTTCAGGCATTGGTACTACGACGGAAGACTACATGAAGCAGTTATAGTGCTCAACGACAATGGTAATTGGAGCACAATCCGCATTTTTGATCCTATGTGGCTCACCAACTTGTCAAGGGAGGATGTTTTTACTCTATACAAGACAGAAATTCTTTATGCCCCCGATGACATGGAGCAAGCGCTAAAGTACAGAAATGTCATTAGGATCTGTTTTGCCTATGACATACATGCAGGATCTAACTGGAAGGAACAACAGAAGAAATATACACAGGGAACCAGTGATTAATTGTTATATGTTTTGTTTATTTGGTTTCTTTGTAATTCAAAGTTTTATCTTCTGGTTGTAAATGTTTTTGGAGTGATTTTAATATACTTTGGAATATTGTGCTAGATTATGCTTTACTTTCATGTTTGATAATCTACTACAACTGTGCTTAAATGTTAATCTTATATTCCATTTGACAGCATCTCATGATATGTGGAACCTATGGTAAGTCTGACGGACTGCACCATTGGATCGTGAGATAACTCCATGAAGACAGGAGTTTGGTGGATGCAATGAGGGCACCACTAGCTTTGAGAACAGAGAGGGAGAGATAACTCCAAGGGGGAGTTGCAGTCGAGCAAGAAATCTCGATTGGTTAAAACATAAATAGAACTGGCTCCAAGGGGGAGTTTGTTAGGACATGAAATGTCATATATATGTCCCCAGTTCTATCAGGGTAGGTCGGCGTGAGACTAAAGATAGTGAAACCTAGTTAACGTATTGTAAATGTCAAACGAAAACTGGTTCGATCGAACAAAAGGTTGATTCGATCGAACCAGGCTCATTCGATCGAACAAAGCTTCACTCGATCGAATGAGAGACTCATCCGATCGAATGAGTCTTCGATATATAAACGTTACTTAGGGATTTTCAGAAGAGAGCACACATAACACACATACACAGCCGACCTGTTCCCCGGAAATCCTCTCTGCCCGTCAACCCCTTCGGTCCTTTCCTCCGCACCTGGTCGTCATATCATCCTAGGAATTGCTACCGTTTGTGTCGTTGATTACCACCGAGTCGCCGTGTTAGTAGGATTCCGCACTCTAACACGTTGCCCCCGAGAATCGTTGGGAAACCGTCTCCCGATCGGTCCTAACAACATTATTATCTTCTCCACAAAGATACTGATTCTCACGCCGGAGGGTTACCCCAAAGAGGACCCCTCTGTCCCTTTCTGAGGGGTAAGTAACGGCGTTGTTCGTTTTGTAGGTGGAAGAACACGGACTCAGAGGAACCATCGGTGAAACAGTTTAATCATACCCGAGGAAAGTAGATCTGCTACCAGTGAGTAGATCCACGTTTCTTCATTGGCGCCATCCACTGTTACAAACGGCAATCAGATCTCATCCAGATCTACAAAAAAATCAATCACCATGGTTTCTGGAGTTCGTAACGTTGATCAAGCTCTGGAGGATATTGAACGTGAGGGTGTTAACGACGGACAGCAGGTTCTGAGGGTTCCGCGTGATTCTACGCGTACCACCAGCAACCGTCCCTTCGTCACAACCCCTCACGGCCAGACTGAAACTCCTCCAGACGATCACACGTTACAAAATATGGCCGGCGCGAAGCTGAAAGGACCAATGGGTCCAGAAGATGAAGCAAATGATCCGAATGAATGGCTCATAAACGAGCAGCGGCGTCTGATTGAAAAGTACAACGAAATGGTCAAGCAGAAGAAGCTAGCCGACCAAGCACAAAGGCAAGCTTTTGATAAGCAGACTACAAAGAGGCCGCGCGCGCCGGAAGAGGGACATTCTGTTCACACTGCACACACTGAGTTCAGTGATGAAGAAGTGCATAGCATGAGGAAGACACGGGATACTCATGCAGGAGGCTCACAGCTTCGCGCGCCTGTGAACATGGCGCCTGGAGCCAGAGCAGATCTGGATCTGCACATGCCGTACAGCCCACCGATCAGAGGGCAAGTGGACGTAACCACGCCCTATAGACCAGCCATCCTGGTAAAACACTCAAAGTTTACTGCGCGCATCGCGCAGGCTCCCATCCAGCACAAGACAAAGATGCCAAGTGGTCTGGGCAAATATGATGGCACAACAGATCCAGATGACTTTTTGCAAGGTTTCTATAACACGGGAAACCTAGAGAGCTGGACGATGCCAACATGGTGTCATATGTTTGCTCGCTGCCTCACGGGCGCAGCACGGGTATGGTTCGAGAGCTTGCCGACAGAGCAGATTGATGGGTTCGAGGAACTATTAGAAAAGTTCCATGCCCACTTCGTACAGCAGCGCAGGCACACGCGCGATCCTGATGACATCATGCACTGCATACGCAGGAATGATGAAACGATTGAAGATTACATCACTCGTTTCAATCAGGAATCCCTGGCAATCGGGGGTATAACTGAGCAGCTCCTGCGCGTGGCCTTTATACAAGGCGCGCGCAGTGATCAACTACGCCGGGCTCTCGTAAGCAAAGATGGTATGCCCACCACGTGGGCCAAGTTAATGGAGGCATCGCGAGTTTTCGCGAGAAATGAGAAACAGATTGCCCAAGATAGGGCAAGAGAAAGAGCGCATCAGGCAGAATCACCGCGCAGCAAAGATAAGAGGGCCAAACAGAACTCTGTATGGTCCAGGTTGCAGCCAACAAGTTTTTCTTCCGCGGAAAAACAAGCGCAACCAACCTCACCACAGCCCCAAAAAGAAGTTCGTAATCGCGGGGAGGGTGACAAGAGGGAGGGCGGCAGAGATCCTAGCAGACCTCTGCCAAGAATATGGACGCCCCTCACTAAAACACCTTCACAGGTGTTAAGTACTGAGAATGTCCAATTCAAGCCCCCCAAACAACTACACTACAAGGGACCGCAAAACAGTGGCAAATATTGTGAATTTCACAGGTCCCCGGGCCACAACACCGATGCATGCCATCATTTAAAGGATGCGATCGAGAAGGATGTAAAGTCAGGCAGGCTGGCTCACTTGGTAAAAAACCAAAGAATAGAAGATGAGCAACCGGAAGGAGCCTCTGCCAACAAGAAATATAAAAGAATCTGTGTGGCTGAGGGGGGACGACAAGGGCAGACGTCAAAAAAAAGAAGCGCGCAAATCCACGGAGATTGGCGCGAGGAGCAAGTCATCTTCCCAAAAATCAGGGGAGGCCCTTCAATAAGCAGTCCTCTCGTCATCACCACATACATTGCTCATTACGAAGTGTCAAAGGTCCTGGTGGACACTGGAAGCGAATCTGACATTATGTATGAGCAGTGTTTCAGAAAGTTAGACCCGGCAGACCAAGCGCGGCTCGAAATTGTGAACGCACCAATCTGTGGTGTCTCAAATGAAATCATACATCCCCTAGGCCAGATTCAGTTTGAACTAACTATGGGGGATGATGAGCACAAGCGAGCCGAAGTTGTCAACTTCTTGGTCTTGCCCGCCATGTCATGCCACAATATGATCCTGGGTAGGGGAACGATTGCCCAATTTAATGCTGTACCGTCGCCAGCGCACGGCGCATTGGGGATCCCTACACCAACAGGCGTAACATTTGTTTACCGCGATCATTTGTGCGCAGTGACAAGCACGCCGCGGGAAGGGAGAATGAAACTTCCAATGGCTGACAATGCGCCAGAGAAGTGGATTTTAAACCCAAAATTCCCAGACCAAACGGTCACAATTGGCGCTACCATTTCAGACGAAACGAGATTGAGAATGAAAAAGTTGCTCACAAAATACACGTCGGTTTTCGCGTGGCAACACTCCGATATGACGGGAGTCCCGCGAGACTTGGCGCAACATTCTCTTAACACGTTCAAGTCGGTGGAGCCAATTGCTCAGAAAAAGAGAATCATGGGGGATGAAAAGGCGAGGGCCATGAATGAGCAAGTGGAGGACCTGTTGCGAGCAAACATCATCCGCCCGATCCGATACCAGACATGGGTAGCCAATCCTGTGATGGTAAAGAAAAGCAACGGGTCATGGAGAATGTGTATTGACTTCAAGGACCTCAACAAAGCATGTCCGAAAGACTGTTACCCCCCTCCCAAACATCGACGCAAAGGTGGACTCCGTGGCGCCATTCAAGCTAAAATGTTTCCTGGATGCCTACAAAGGCTATCACCAGATTCAAATGGCACCACAGGATGAAGACAAGACTGCCTTCAGAACCGACAAGGGTGTTTTTTGTTACACAAAAATGCCCTTTGGTTTAAAGAATGCGGGCGCAACCTACCAGAGACTTATGGATTCGGTTTTCAGTGAACAAATCGGAAGAAATCTAGAAGTCTACGTTGATGATTTGGTGATCAAGAGCAGGGAGGAGAGACAAATGCTCAAAGACATCGAGGAAACTCTTCAGCGCCTAACGGAAGTTAACATGAAGCTCAACCCGAGCAAATGTACTTTCGGCGCAGAAGAGGGGAAATTTCTTGGTGTAATGGTCACTAAGGATGGTTTCACGGTGAACCCTGAAAAGGTGGAAGCCATCCTTGACATGCATTCACCATCCACCATGAAAGAGGTTCAGAAACTGAATGGTAGATTGGTGTCAATCAACAGGTTCCTAGCGAACCACGCCAGCAAATCTACTCCATTCGTTAACACCTTGAGGAACTGTTTGAAGAAGAGCCAATTCAAGTGGACGCCTGAGGCTGAGCAAGCTTTCACTGAGATAAAAGAATGTCTCATAAAGTTGCCAGCGCTCACAGCTCCACTTCCTGGCGAGACCCTTACATTGTACCTGTCAGCTGGAGACCGCGCGATCGGCGCAGTATTATTGGTGGATCGCAAGGGGATACAAACACCGATATACTATGTGAGTCGGGTGCTCACAGACCCTGAGACGCGCTATTCCATCATGGAAAAGTTAGTTTTGTCACTAACACATGCGTCGCGCAAGCTCCATAGATACTTCAATGGTCATCCTATTGAAGTTCTGACTGGTTACAACATCCAGCAAGTCTTGCGACGCCCCGCGCTCTCCGGAAGGCTGACAAAGTGGGCGCTGGAATTAGGTGAACACACGATCACTTATAAGCCCCGTCCAGCGATAAAGGGTCAAGTTTTGGCGGATTTCATCACGGAAATCCCAGAGGGAAAGATTGAAGAAGCTCAGCGCGAGGTAGACCCTCCGCGAGCAAATGATGAAGAAGATGTTTGGAGGCTATTCACTGATGGAGCCTCCAACAGCGAAGGATCCGGCGCAGGCCTCAAACTGGTGGACCCTGATAATCATGAATATACTTATGCTATCAGGTTGGACTTCAAGAGTACCAACAATGAGGCTGAGTATGAAGCCCTGCTGGCTGGTCTGCGCATCGCGCGCAAGTTTGGGGTTAAAAGACTAGAGGCGCATGTTGATTCTTACTTGGTAGCTGCTCAGGTCAACGGCCTATATGACGCCAAGGAGAACACAATGCCTCTGTATCTAGAGCAGGCAAAAAAGCTCGTTGAGCAGTTTGACTTCTTCAGAATCATACACATCTCGCGCAGCGAAAACAAGTCCGCTGACGCGTTGAGTAAAATGGCATCAACTAATTTTGATCACTTTGGCAAAGATGTCAGGGTGGAAATAATGAGCAGCCCGTCAGTGCAAACGCAATCGGTCCTTGTAATTCATACAACTCCTTCATCCTGGATAACTCCAATAATGGAATTCCTGAAGGAGGGGAAGTTACCGGATGATCGCGCACAGGCGAGAAAGATAAGACACAAGGCACAGAACTATGAATTACTTGATAGTACATTATATCGGCGCTCTTATCTTGGACCGCTCATGAAATGCCTGGATGCTGAAGAAGCAACCTATGTGATTAGGGAGATTCATGAAGGAATCTGTGGAATTCACGCTGGTCCGCGCATGGTGGTTGCCAAGGCGATGAGCTCAGGCTACTATTGGCCAGGCATGTACTTGGATGCGCTAAAAGAAATCCAAAAATGCAAGGCATGTCAGAGCTACGCGCCAAACACCATGCGTCCAAAGAACAACTTGATTCCAGTCACCTCCGCATGGCCTTTCCACAAATGGGCCATTGATATTGTGGGGCCCCTGCCGCAAGCGCAAGGGCGAGTGAAATTTTTGGTAGTGGCGATAGACTATTTCACAAAATGGGTTGAAGCCAAGCCACTAGCAAAAATCACAGGTGAGGCGATGAAGCAATTTATCTGGAGCCACATCATTTGCCGTTTTGGCCTTCCTATGGAAATTGTGAGCGATAATGGCAAACAATTCACTGACAGGAAGATATCAAGCTGGCTCAAAGAATTGCACATCAACCAAATCTTCACGTCCGTCTACCACCCTCAGGGGAATGGCCAAGTGGAGCGCGCGAATCAAAGTTTGCTAAATGGGATGAAGAAAAGGTTGGAGGGAGAATCCCATTCTTGGGTCGAAGAGTTACCTAATGTCCTGTGGGCGCACAGGACATTAAGCAAAACTAGCAATGGCGAATCCCCGTTCAGCCTAACCTATGGGACAGAGGCTATGATCCCAGCAGAAATTGGATGCCCATCCCATAGAGTACTCATGATGAGCAAAACTGATAACGAGCGCGAAAGAAGATTGGACCTTAACTTGCTTGAAGGGCGAAGAGAAGCGGCTATCATTAATGAAGCCAGATACAAGAAAAAGCTGGAAAAATATTATAATCAGCGCGTTAAAGAGTGCCACTTCAAGAAAAATGATTTTGTCCTTCGAAACAATGAAGCTAGTCGCGCAATACCCCCAGGAAAAATGTCCCCCAATTGGGAGGGACCTTATCAAATTTCAGAAGATTTGGGGAAAGGCGCGTACACTTTAAAAGATTTGAATGGAAAAAAGATACCGCGCGCGTGGAACGCGGCACAACTTAGAAAATGCTTCATGTAAAAAGTTCAAATTTGTAATCAAGGCTTTTAAGCCATCATGAATGATGATTCGCGCTATCTTTCAATATTTGTCGCGCTATCTTTCAATATTTGTTCTATTACCTTTGCATACATGTTTCACACTTCCTTTATTAAATTGGAACAATATGACAACACTATATTGACTTCAAAACAAAATAAAGTGAAGTAAAACATACATGCGCGAGCCTTAGGTCAAACACGTTAACGAGTCTTAACTCTAAAACGCCAGGGCCTTAGCCCAAACTTACGAGCCTTAGCTCAAACACGTTAATGAGTCTTAACTCTAAAAACGTCAGGGCCTTAGCCCAAAACAAAGAGCCTTAGCTCAAAACACTCACAAACATCCATCTTACATTCCGCGCAGCCTGATCATAAAAATCCTTAAACACAACTAAGGCAAAGTACATGCCATATCATGTTAAGGTCTCAGGTCGAGGCCGCGCGCGGAATCATAGTGGATATCTGAGTAACACAAGCTGACATGTAATGGCTAAACTCATACTTCCATACCGCGCGACAACGACGCGCGAAAAAGAAATAACGAAAAGTTAGCTCGCATGTCAGCATGAGCAAGATACTGCGAAAACCACAAACAAAATAGAACAGAGGTTAAGTGAATAATTTCCTTACAACCTTGTTCTTATTTTAACGTGCAAGCATATCTTATATCTATACAACCAAACATGAAGAGATGAATGGAAATGCGCAAGATATGAAAAGGAGAGAACAAGTTTCATTCCATTGGATCGAAATTTACAAGTATGATGAGTTACAAATTACAAGTATAAAAAATAAATATACAAAATTTGATGAAGGGCTTCTCAAGTCTCCACGTCGACGTCAGCCGCTTCATCACCCTCATCATCTCCCGCAGCATCTGGCGCGGTCTGCTCCTCATCCCCGAACTGACCATAGTCAAGTTCTTCCTCCTCATTGGAGTCTTCGATCACAACGGTGTCAGGAGCAGATTCTTTCGCCGCGCCAGAGCCGGTGGCAGGGGCAACATCCCCCGCGCCACCATCATCGCCACCAGACCTCTCGCAATCATCAAGCAACTTCTTTAGCGCGCCGAGGTCGGGCTGGTCAGCAAGCGCAGCTATCTGTAAATCATTAGAAAAGTAATGAGTACAAAACACTTAGAAAAGTTAGTCAAGTAAAACTCATTAAGATCAAGGTACCTGCATAAGGATGGGGATGGGAGTATTCATATACTTTTCCCCCACCGCGGCCATGTCCGCGCAGGCCGCATCGCTCTTGTAAGGGTACTCGGATGGGTTCTTCCTCAACATGCCATACTCATACCCATCCGTAAACCCTTCAGCTCGGCCCACCAAACGCGCGGCGGCATTGCAGTCCATCAAAAGGGCTTGAAACTCGGCGGAATATTTCATCGCCAAAGCGCAGCGAGCCATGCCCTGTGACACCAGCCATTGGCGATCCTGCGCGAGGCCAGCAACAGACGTCTCGAGGGCAGGAACCTGAGAGTTTAATAACTCAACAGTTTCCTTAGTCTTTTTTAGTTCCTCCTTATCAGACGCTGCTGCCGCCAAAATTTTTTCTTTCTCCGCCTGCGCAGCACCAAGTGCTTCCTGGCTAGACGCCGCCGTCGCCAAGGCCTCATCTCTATCGGCCTGCGCGGCCGCCAAATCCCTTTTCAGGCGCGCAACCTCGCTCTCCAGTGATGATTTCTCAGTGATACTCTGGACGATAGCTTGGTCACGCGCCTCGGCCTGCTGTTCCAAGACACGCACTCTGCGCGCGTACTTGGCAACTTCGGCCTCCGCCAACTGCTGCTTCTCCCGCGCAGCTTGAAGCTCATGCCCGCGCTTGATGTATGCGGTGTTGGCACTTGCTCGGTTTTCACTGAGCTCCGCCTGGAGTTTCTCAGCTCGCGCGCGAGCATCAGACAGGTTCCAGGCGGCCACCTTAGCCTCTCGCTGGGCTTCCACAAGAGCGTCGCGTACTTTAATATAATCACGACGAAGCTCTTGGGAAGCAGCGAAGAAAGCCGACCCAGCGAAAACATGGTCGTTCAGCAAGTCCGCGCGGGTGCGCCCCTCCTGATACCTCCTTTCAGTAGGAGGCACGGCATGAGCCCAGAAGTCCTCGCATACGCCCATGGATTGAAAGGAACTCTCTTCATTAATATTCCATCTCGGGCGGTAAACGTGGTCACCTTCCTGCAAAAACACAAGAAAAGTTCTAAGTCATAAAACATACTTATATGGAGGTACGCGCAGCGGACCAACAAATCAATACATACCTGCGGGGATGAAGCAGGAAAGTCAGCGCCAGCCCCACCAGAAGTCTGCGCTGCGAACACTTGCGGCATCGCAGGGCTGGCGCGGTCTCCCAAGGAGTCTTCAACTTGAACCCCCTCGTCCTCCTCGTCTTCTTCAACAGGCCTCTTCTCCTGCGACCTGGAAGGCTCCAAACCAGCCTCGCGGGGAGGGCTGCGTGCAGGAGGAGGCGAGGGAGGTCTCGACGCCGCCAGTTCGGCGCGCAATACGGTTTCCTGCTCCTTGGTAATCCCAATAAGGGGAGACTCAGCACTAGCAGGAGCAGGACCAGAACCAGCGGCGCCGGCAGCGGCGCCAGGAGTATCACCAGCAACTGTTGCGCCAGCTACAACTCCTATGAACAAATAAACAAGGAAAAATTGTTTATGACTGACTCCAAAGGGAAAAATTCAGAAGACATATGTGCAAAACTTACCTTGGCGCAATTCTGTTCGCGCATCGAACATCGCCATAAAATCCATTCTACCCTTTTCAGAGGGTAGAACAGGGGATTTCGATGGAGTCCCCGGCGCAGCCGTGGCACCTTGTGGTGCCTGCGGCTGATCTGTTACCGTCCCTGCCTCTGCAAACATTTAAAGGAGCAAAGGTTTAATAACAATTCAGCCAGATGAAGATAAATAAAGTATACCTGTTGCAGGCGCGGCACTGCTTCTCTCTTCAGCCGCGCGAAAGGAGGAGGCGACGCCACCATACCTCAAGTGGACAGGAGGTCTGCCCACTCTCACAGGTAGAGAAGCTAAAGAAACCTTTGTGGTAAACACCTGGGTTTCCTTAGGTCCCTTCGTTTGAGCATGGGGATGAGCGACAGGGGTGTCATCTTTCTTCTGTTTCTTACTGGCCCCTGCGCCAGATTTCCCCTTAGCTTTGCGCTTTAGTAGGGGCGCCTCCACTTCCTCCTCCTCCTCTTCCGCGAGCTCTAGCTCGTAGTTTTCAAGCGCATCTACAAAAACAAGCGACAGAACTGTTAATAAACTTGGGTATTCTAAAGGAATGAGCAGGAGTGCGAAGGCTTACCAGGCGCGTCACCGTCAAAGTCAAAATCCAGATCCACTGGGATGAACATGTCATCGAAGCGATCCGGGAAACCAACCTCCCCAGCGCCAAGTTCGACGGAGCCGCCCTCCACATGTTCATCATAAGCGGCAAGGATGTAATCCTTGGTGACTGCGCAAAGACAAGTTAAATGATATCAGCAAAAGAACGATGTTCGCAAAAAAAAAAAAAAAAAAAAAAAAAAAAAAAAAAAAAAAAACTTACACAACCCGTCGACTTGGATAACGGGGCTCAAGCGCGCTGTCGGCCCAGAGCCTGCTCATGCCAACCCCAACCAGCGCCTCCTCGCAAATTTTCTTCGCGGGGGATGGTTCGCCGGTCAGTTTCTTAACCCATGCGCCAGTTGGGTTCTTGAGGACACCCTCATCCGCAGGCGCAGAAGTGATAGAGCGCATGGTCATACGGATGGGGATCACACCGGCCTTAATGTAAAAAAACCTCTCAGACCAGTCATGAAGGCTCTTGAATGAAACAGTGGAGCACTTCACCTTCTGACTGCGAGGAATAAAAGAGATCCAATTGTCTTGGATCTTGGCCTTATAAAAATATTGAAAGCGCCGAGGAGTGGGTTCCTCGCGCTGGGATTTGCACATGAACTCAAAGTGAGTCACGCGCACGAGTCCAAACGGATGGACTTGGGATATGTGAATCCCATAGATCTTCAGCAGTGCACCCACAAACCTTGTCATCGGGAGACGAAGGTTGCAGTGGGTGAAAAAGTGGCTATATAGGGATATATAGCCGGCAGGCGGGTCCACCGCCGTTTGCCCGGACCTAGGCAACATGCAGCCAAACAGGGTGGGAAAGCCCTGAGAGGTGATGAGGTTGTCGAGATCTGCCTGCTTCAATTTGCAGGGGATTTCATTCCACCTTTTGGTGGCCTTGGTCCTCCCTACTTCCTCCGATGTGGTCTCAACAACCTTCTTCCCCTTCCCCTTTTGCTTCAATGTCGACATCACCACAGATTTCACACGGCGTCTTCGAGAGGCAACGGAGGTGATTGAAGGGCTAGACGAGTATGAACTATCAGACATACAACTGTAATAGCCGATAATCGAGGATTCGAATCGATGTAAACACTCAAACCAGAATGTGAAAGCAGAAACTTGAATTTTAGCAACAATGAATATGAAGATAAAAATTTCCTAAGGGCCTGCTTTTATAGGCCCAGGAGAGAGAAATGTGGCAGCTGATCGGATTTCACGCGCCCCCACTCGCAGGGGCAACCCAACGAAGGCGCGACACGTGTCCCTAACAGCTGTGTGAGGGGACAAAAAGATGTAACCGACCTGCCACGGAACAGAGACGCGCCCCCACTCGCAGGTACTAACCAATGCGAGTGCGACACGTGTTCAAGACAGCTGTGTGAGGGGACGTGAAAGGCAACTGTAGCACCTCGAGCACACGAAACGTCTGACACGTTTACGGCGCACGTCATCACCAACCAACCACGTGTTTGGACCTTTCGTTTTCAACCAAATGGATAGAACTTCGCGCGACGATGGAAACAACCAAGAAAACGACAAAACCCCCTATAAAAGGACAATTCAGTGAGTCTAATATCTATCTTACCACGCTCGCGTAAGATAAGACACACATTAGACTGGGGGGGCTTGAAGAGGTATGTACCCGCCTCAACACCAAGCAAGGCGGGTCAACCCACAAGATAAAGACATTATGAAGGCACAAAGCCAAAACCCAGGCGCATGGCGCATACAAAACATGCTCAGGCATCATATGCTCGCGCATCACATATGCGCGCGGCGCATATCACATGCTCTTGCATATCACATATGCTCGCGCGTCACATATGCGCGTGGCGCACCAGCGCGCGGCGCATATCACACGCTCGTGCATATCACACCTGCGCATGAAATATCTGCGCGTGAGAATAAAAAGAAGACTTCGCGCATCCTCAGGATGGGCGCATATCACACGTACACATAATCAACCTCGTCCTTATCCAAATCAGGATCAGGGCAACCTTGATTGTGCACGTCAGACAATCTTCCAGAAGGCATCTTTTTAAGGAGTAAGAATATGCTGATGTTGACAGCTGCCAAATGAAAGGTCGACAACTCAGCATGACACATGTGCTACCACATGATTACAACCAACGAGAAAGCGCCAGGTGTCCCAGAGGACACGTGGCGCAGTGCGATTGGAGGAGGCCAACGAGGCTGAGCCCAACCAGTGGAAACCCTAGCACTATAAATACAGCATCAACTCCACTTTGATGACACATTCATTCACACTCAATCATTGACAGTTACAAGCAGTGATATCACATTCAATCATATTGAATTATATTCACTCAGAGTCAGTTACAGAAAACACACAGTCACACAATCAAGAGTATTCAGCGATTCAGCAATACTCTCGAGATTCACTGACTCACACATTATTATCTTCTCCACAAAGATACTGATTCTCACGCCGGAGGGTTACCCCAAAGAGGACCCCTCTGTCCCTTTCTGAGGGGTAAGTAACGGCGTTGTTCGTTTTGTAGGTGGAAGAACACGGACTCAGAGGAACCATCGGTGAAACAGTTTAATCATACCCGATGAAAGTAGATCTGCTACCAGTGAGTAGATCCACGTTTCTTCACTATGCTTTCACTATATTTTTTTAAATGTTTGAGTAGGTTTTTAATAATTCAAATTATAATTATTTAACTGTTAATTATTAATGAAAGTTTTTAACCATTTTTATTTAGTTGCACCGTAACACCCTTTACGATTCATCATTTGTATTTCTTGATTTAACATTCCTTTGCATGTCTAAAGAAACAAACAAACATAGCAAGTAAAATTCTTTTGCAAGTGTGTATATTTTAAATCAATTTAAGAGAAAAAGAAAGAAAGTTGATGGATTGTCGGTAATTCACTATACCTTATTTGTTGTTCTTTTATATTTATACTAGTTTTTATCCCCCGTATTATGGGGGTTGTTTTATATTGTTTGTTCTAATATTTATTTATTTTTTGAATTTATATTTTTTTTATTGTATGAAAGTTAATAATATATTTATGGTTTGATGATAAATTGTTTCACAAATAAATGAAATGTTATAACCCGGTTTAAAAGCTATATGGTTTTGATAAGACCCAAGACCCGTTTATTTTTTTTACTATAAAATTGATTTTTTAATTATAAATAATATTTATAAAAGTTAAAAATATACTTATGGCTTGATGAGACCCAAGACCCGTTTATTTTTTTACTATCAAATTGGTTTTTTAATTTAAATAATATATATATCTTTTTTAAAATAAATAAGATATTAATTTTAATTATATCCTATTTTATAGGATTTTTACATCAATAACTTGGTGAGAACAATTTTTAATTTTATGAGATGTTATAACCCGTTTAAGGAATATCTGGGTTTAGTAAGACCCATACCCATGAATTCGGGTCAAATGCATGAGAAGCCTCTATTTGAAAATCAAACAAATCTGGTGACTCCCAAAAAAAGGGAACGACCACATCGCGACACGTAAGATTTTTATGTCTTCGTTTATATATATTATAGATAAATAGTATATGACTTTAATGCATACAGATAACAATGCTTATATTTAATTTTATTTATTAATATGAGATGTCATTTTAAACTCTTCATGCTAAATCTTCGAAGATTATATGCCAATGATTAATACATCTTTTACGATGACCCGTTCTCTGGTACACCTATTTGATAATTGTCATATGACTAATGACATTCACCTTAGCTTTTATTATGGGCAATTCTAACCACACCGCCGGTGTGGTTAGAAAACCGCACCAAACGCCACTGTAAGTGCTAACTGTGGCTGTGAGTGCTCAATCAATCAAATCATGGTCAATATCATCTCACCACATCAAATCATCATATTATTATCATTATTATTATTATCATTAATATTAATATTAATATTACTAAGTATAAGATTTTGATATAAATATGTATTTGTTTTAATTAAAGGATTTTGATTTTTATGATAAAAAATGATATATATTTAAATAAATATTTTTTTTAATTATAAGATTTTGATTTTTATGTTTCTGTTAATTATTATAATATATTTATATTTCTATCGAAAAAATATGTGTATGAATTATTAAGTTTTTTTGAGAAATTTTGTAGTTCTTACTTTGTTATAGGTTGTAATGTGATTTTAGTCTATAATATGAGGTGTTGGCTATTTGTTTAAAAAAATATTAAATGAAATATACATCTTCATATTGGTTTGATTTATGGTGTTTTGGAATCCAAGCTTTCGTTGTTTTCTTTTGGTTTGGAAAATACATCTTTTTCATAAGTTATTATGTAGTTAAACTAATATTATGATCTTGTTTATGTTAGTAGTTGGTTGGATTTTAATAATTGTAACCTTACAATATTAAAAAGCATAAAAAGCATAAAACCATGTAATACAAATTATAAAAGTTCATAAGTAGTTCATAACATACAAAATATAAAAGTTCAAAACAAGTTCATAACATAACAAAGTAGTGTAAATCAATATTTACACTACCGTGTCCCCGTCTTCGTCCCCTTCGGTTGAGGTGCCGGCGCCGACCCTTGATGTGCTAGCTTCGTGATCAAAGCGTGGGGGGAGGTAATGTGTAATCCTCACCGCGCTGTCGGCTGGCCTCCCTCTCCATCATCCAATCCATTTGACGTTGCATCCTTAGCACCGCGTCCTCTACTCTCCGTAAGTGTGCATCCGTGGCGTGGTCTAAAATCACAGCGCGATAGGTGCGCGGTGCGTGCTGCGACACCCGTGGCTGACATTAAAATGAGAATTAAACGTTAATATTTAGACATAAACAAATAAATGTAAACGAGTTATAAAAGTAACCTGAACCTGCTCCGTTCCATCCGCCGCCTCATCCTCCCCCTCCCCTCTGTCCTCGTCCCCCGATTGCTCTTCGTGGTTGTCGTCGACGTGCACAACCGGGGCAATCAATGGTGGATGCTCGACTAATGGCACCGGTATGTACGGTGGCATACCGAAGTCCGTGACGAGACGGTTAAATCTTCTCCCGTCGGGGTCCTTAAACTTGAGAACAATACGCATGCCCTGGGCGCTATCACGGGCGAGCTCGCGGGGGGATACTTTTAGGGTCGTAAGGGTAGCTAGCTGTGTTTCAAGTCCCAAATAATGCGTGATGCGCGTCACGTAGGGGCCACCGAGCAACGATCCTCTTCCCTGCCTGTGCGGGTATGTGGCGATGTAGTAGGCGAAGCCATGGCGAGGTTGCAATCGATCCCCGTCAGAAGGCACCGCAAAAAAAACAAGTCTGAGAGTTTGCAGTGGTCAGCACCCAGATATCGACCTTGTATTGACGAGGCTATCAGCCTGTGTAGGTACCTGCACAACGAAATATAATATAAGGTAAATATAATATAATGTAACGTAATATATTGCAATGTAACGTAATGTAAAGTAACATATGTTCACGTACCTGTACAACGGGTCAATGATGCATGAGGCTTTTTCTTGGCTACCTTTTGGGAAAGGCTTACTCGCAATCGCGCGCCACCAAACGCGCAGATAATTGTCCGCGGCCCTGCGGACGCTCGCCGTGTAGATTGGCTGCCGGACCTCCTCATCGGTGTAAAAGCCGATCGCCACGGCTAACTCCTCCAATGAAAAGTACCGGTTGACCCCAAACATCTTGAACGAAACCTCCCACGCCCGACCCTCAGGGTTCTGATCCTTCATCGGCACCTCTGGCCTCCCCGCCTCCCGTGGCCTGAAATAAAATAAACAATTTGTTTTGAATATATTAAAGTAATGTGTAGGCGGTAAACAAAGTTAAAGTAAAAAGAAAAAAACCTGAAACGGAATGTTGAATAAACCTCTAGCGTAAACTCCCGGTGTGCGGGATAGTTCATCGTAAACATCCTCATCCACGGCGTGTCCTTGCCGACATACTCATAGAGTCTGTTGTCCGCGCCAACTGAATCCATAAAACTGATGCTTAAAATGGTATTCGGCATAGGGTTCATCAATCGGAGCTGGAGGTATCGGTCATGCTTGAGTGTCCCTTGAACAAACTGCGTGTGTTGGTAACCCGCCAACACATCATCCCCTTCAATAGGTTTTGGCGGCTGTTCTCTCCGCCGCCTCCGTCGTGGCCGCTGATCAGCCTCCTCCTCCTCCTCCTCATCCTGCTGGTAGATGATGTCTTCCTCTACGATGTCCATCTGTTTATCATATATATATTAAAAGCCACATTTTAGTTTTCTCAAAAAACACAACTGTTGATGGATATTTTAAACAAATAAGATAATGGTTTCAAATTTTCAAACCGACCGTATAAAACCGTACCGGACGAAAGATTTAATCGTATATATTAACTGTTTAATATTTCATAATATATTGTATTTCTTTAAGTTTATTAAAAAAAGGTGCATTGTGTAAACCCCAAACCGTGAAACCAAACCGGAACGAAACCGTTAATAACGGTTCGGTTTGGTTCGGTTTTAAATCTCAATGGTCCAGTTATTAGTTTTGGATAATGCCAAACCGTTTTGGTTCGGTTTGACCCGAAAACCGTCAAAACCGGGCCTTGAACACCCCGAGTTGAGTCGTCTAACTAGGTCAACACAGTCATGATTATCAAACCTATATAACTTGATTATCAAACCCTTAAATAAACCGCTCAAGTAAACCTATATAACTTGATTATCAAACCCTAACCCGATTAAATACTCGAATATATACGAGAGTGAACCCATACAAACTTCAACATAATCATTTAACAAACTTCAACATAATCATTCTTACTAATTGTAATTTTAGTAAACAAAAAAATAATAATTGAACCAAAACATTAAAACATACCTTATTGGTGAAGACTGGAGTGAAGGAGAGATGGATAATAGGGATTGAAAGGAAGGCTGCGGACGGTGTGGTTGAAAGAGAGACGGCCGGCGGTGGACTGCGGCGGTGGTGGGTGGTTAGGGTTTGACCTGGAGTTGTGGTTGGGAAGGGAAGTTGTGTTAGGTTTTTGTTTTTTATCGGTGGGTAAAAATAAATAACCTAACTTGCTGGGTAAAAAAAAGGAAAAAAAACTGGAAATAAAAAAATAAGGCGCTGCAAATGAGAGTCGAACCCGGGTTGACAGGAGGGTTGGCTGGATTAAAAGGAGGAGTATTACCACCAGACCAGACTTCCAGATTGTATAAGAGTCCACTCGCAAAATATAAATGGGTTCACTCTCACATATATGAAACAAATTTTGAGATGAACTTCCTTTGTATATTAATTATGGAAACCGATTCTTTATGCACGTCGCCTTATGGCCTGCTGATTAACACTTGAAGCTTTGTGGGTAGAGGTCACGGGTTCGACCCCTCTGCACCCCTTTTTTATTGGAAATTTATGTTTTTATTTCCTTTAAGCCACAATTAATCATTTTATTAATAATAATGACTAAATATGAATTATTTCACTAAAACCCGAATCTGTAAATACCGTTTAACCCGACTAAATATGAATAATGACTAAATATAATTATATTATGTTTTTATTAATTAATTTATTATATTTATAATAACCATAATAAATCCCATCCGGGCCGATTGCAGACATAGTGAACTCCATTCAACATCATAACATCATCAGCATCATCATAACATCAGCATCATCATATCATTATCATCATGATCATAACATCATCATCAGAATATCATCATCATCATTATATCATCATATCATCATCATCATCAGCATCATCATATCATCATCATCATATCATTATCATCATGATCATAACATCATCATCAGAATATCATCATCATCATCATAACATCATCATCATCATATCATCATCATCATCAAAACATCATTGTCATAATATTAGTTTCATATCATCATCATCATCATGATATCATTATCATATTGTCATCATATCATCATCATCATAATCATAATATCATCATCATCATCATCATAACATCATCATCATCATCATTATATCATCATCATCATAATATTAGTTTCATATCATCATCATCATCATATCATTATGATATTGTCATCATATCATCATCATCATAATTGTTTATTGTAACGCGCCTTTGTTTATATTTTGGAATCTAAAGATTAGATGTTAGCACAATGACCTGTCTAATTTGTTTAAAAATTGTTGGCACTGTTATTGATTTTATAATTTCTTACACTATCTTCATTTACAAACCAACCAAACCACTATTTTTAGTATAAAACTAATATCTCTCTTTTCCACCAATTTAATCCAACAAGTTCAAACTTCATTATTTTTTATTAAATAAATAATTAATAAAAATATTTTTATTAATAATTTTTAAAAAAGTGTTTAAAATAAGTTAAACTAATGGTCTTTATTTAAAAATAAACAATACATATTTAATATAAAAAAATATTTATATTCCTTAGACTGTGTTTTATATAAAAAGAAAAAAGATTTTTTAAACAAACTCCATTTTTAACAAAATTTATACCGGAATGCTCACAAAAAAAAAAAAAACTAAGTAAGACTGTGTTTTTAGATTTTATTAAAAAGTCATATATAATAAGTTATAAAACAAAACCCAAATACACCCAACATAATTGTAATGGTTGTAGTCTTAGAACAATTAAATGGACAATTTCATTGTCAACGGTCGCCGTCCTCCTACACCGCGGTAAACGCTTACCGGGACGGTGAACACGCTCCTCTTGCAGTAGTTGACAGCCTTTTACAGCTTTATGGGATTTCGAGTAACCATCATAAACAGCGTTACGGTCTAACCGCGGCGTTTAGAACACCACAGAAACCACTATATAAACAGGCGATATCAATAGGCTCCATACAACAAAAAATTGTTAATCCCCCACCCATACATCACCGTAATAATATGGAAAATAATAACAATGGAGCCCGAAAATTGCATCTACACAGCCATGAAAATTTCGGTTTGAGATAAACAAGAAAATTGTGGCTGTGTGAATGCAATTTTGGGGTCCATTATTATTAGTATAGAAAACGGTCTCATCGGTCTACGATTTAAGTCCGCTCATCAATATATTGCCTTGGAAACTAATAACGATGGAGCCCGAAAATAGCATCTACACAGCCACTATAAATTCGGTCTGAATTTAAGAAGATAATTGGGGCTGTGTGAATGCTATTTTGGAGTCCATTATTATTAATATAGAATACAGTCTCGTCGGTCAATTTAACGTGGTTGGTCGAGTGGATCTTGGTGGCTGTGTAGATGCTATTTTGGAGTCTTTATTAAAATCAATATAAAACGAGGGGGGTGAACGTGTCTAGAGGGCCCCCTTCATGAATCCCAACAGTCCCGAAAATCCCAAAAGGTTTAAGGGATTTTGAAATTCGGTCAGATAGGAGTAATGACTGGTGTGCGTTGTCACACCCCAACCAACGGCGGAAATGTCGGGGTGTGATCTGATTGTCACAGCTCACAAGGTTACTATCATGCAACTGTAAAGCGACAATATCTAATTAACTTATTAATTGTCAACAAACATTTAAGTACAACAAAAATAGAGAAAATTACAATACAAAACCAACTATTCTTGTTTATGTTTAACATCCTAAGGTCATCTCTACATGAGCTTCAGTTCGATAAGCAATCCAGTCTATAACCTGCAAATGCGTACAAAAAATATATATTTGTCAACAACACATGTTGAGTGAGTAGATTCATCAGTTTTGACACAAACAAAATGATAATATATAATGATATAAATAATAGAGTAAAAATAAGCAAAACTGTTATCTGTGAGTATAAACAATAAAAGTGTTAAGCAAGTAATGAGTGTCGGTGAAACCATTGTCAATGCGATCGGGCTCCGGCCACTACGACGGTCGTATGATCATACTATAATGAGATTATGTTGGACCTCTCCGAATGCGATTCAAGTAAGCAAGTAAGCAAATAACAAGTAACAAACAGTCATTCAGTTGATACACAACACAAAGATCACAGTTTGCGTTTGAGAAATAATAAAGTAAATAGCTTGATATATAAATGGTACGCAAGTGTCCCCAAAACATTTGAAAACAAGTAAAATAGGGGAGTGATTACTCACCTGATTAGATGAACGGAATATAAGTGATGATGGGAGAGAGATGAACCCTTCGGGATACACCGACAATGATTCCTAGTTAAATGTAAGTGATAAGAATTAATTATAAACGATATAACATGATTTAATAAAATTAAGGCTTTGATGTGAATTGAGTTAGGTTTGGAATTGGAATGTTTATTAATCAATCGATGGATTTCTTCAATAATTATTATTGTAAAGATTAATTTATTGTTTGTCATACATTTAAAGGATAATTAATTATTATCATTTATAAAATACAATTGATTATTCTTGATAAAATATAAAATCTATTTACACAAATAACTTTAAAGAATTACGATATACGATATGCTTACAATAATAATATCTACATGAATATATAATTAAATATACAAATTAAATAAAATAATCCGATTACTATAAATTAGATATAATATTAACGTAAATATGATATAAATACATAATACTTTAAATAAATAATTATAAAATAAACGTTTTTAAATACGTAATTTTAATAATAATATTTAAACAAATTTGCATTTTAAAACGTTAACGAAATATATATATATATATACACACACACATACATACATACGACAAGTTTGCAAAACTTTTGGTTACGAGGAAACGCGAATTAAAAGTGTCGGTTAAATAAAATGGTATTTATTTGATATTATAATGGTTTTTAAATTTGTTAACCTTTAAAACAAAAATAAAGGAAAGAAAGAATCAAGACTGGGCTGGCCAAGGCTCATACCTGCGTCCCTGGCCGTCTCAGACGATGGACACACAAACAATTGAACCAACTGCGCTGTGATGATTGTTTGTTAAAGTGTTAGAAAATTAATTTAATTACAGTACACAGGAAAAACCCCCAATCCATATGAACCCTAGAATTGAAATCGCGAAATCCGTTCAATGTTCGATAAATTAAACTTAGGGTTAATATCCCACTGATTAATGCGACCTATAAACATATAACAGTTACCCGTTTAAGATGCAAACTGATGGTGGACGGCGCACATAACCCGACGGCTATATAGGTCTTTAAACACCATGCAGACGATGACGACAGTCAAATTAGATAAGGAGGATCAATAGGCGCCGTCTAGGGTGTCCTATATGCGAGGTTAATTGAATTATGGTGGTCGTTTTCGTGTATTATGATGAACGGGTTTCACAGCTAGGTACAATAAGCAATACGCGTTATAACTGCTCAGGTTTCCTAATTACAATTGTCGGTAAGGACGTTTTTGGTATGAGAATCAAACACACTAATCAATTCCAAGTATAACGCGATAATTAAGGTCCAAGAAAAAAAAGGTTTACGGATTCGGGTCTTGGGTACGGGTTCCGGGTATGGGTTCCTGGTTGAACCATGTTTGAGTTATAAAATGATATATTTGCATCCAGGTCCTTACAGTTTATAAGTGAAATCAGTTAAGAATAATAGTTTAGTCTAGGGTAATAATCGTAATATCTTGAAAGTTGTATATATATATAATAAGTAAATAATCAAAAATCATATTATAATTAAATAGCTCAATATTTTATTGATAAAGTTTTCCCGAGTATAAAAGTTGTTACAATCTCCTATACTTTTAGGAATTTCGTCCCGAAATTAAAGGAAAAAGATATATATATATCTTTTTTTAAAAATATATCATAACACGAAGCCTTGAATAGTTAAAACAACGCTCCAAATGAAAATCCGATAAGGACACTTATATATAGGATGTACCAGCGGCGTATCCACCATGTCCTTATCATCTCTACATTTGTACCGTTATCCCAACTACTTTCGATTCTATATTATGACACACAATTGTACCTTACCACGGTTACCCCTACAACTACATGTCACCACAAAATAGCGTCTACACAACCACTATATGGTTTTAAGCATATTGGCTTGAATAACTTAAATATGGTCGATGATTTTTGAATAAATTGTATGTCGAGAAGGAAATATCGTTGGTAAGAAACATTTTTTAGGGGGGTATGGTAGACTAAAGTGTTTGTGTAAATGGTTGATGGTAGTATTTTTTATAGCCAAAAGTTAGTCGGCGCGTTAAGGTCTTAAGGGGACGGTAAGTGTTACCGACGACATCGTTATACGTCGCGGTTGTAACTTAACGCAGAGGTTATCACCGACATTATTTTTGCATGCTTTGCATACTTTTTAAGAGTTGCTTCAGTCGTCATAGTTGTTACAGGCTTTTCAGTCGTCATGTTGACTCGTATGTCGGAACACACGTAGCTGACGGCAAACAAGACCGAGGAGGAGAAGTACGACAGACTAGTTTTCCTCCGTTTACCTGTCTCTCGGAACACCAGTAGATGACTGCTGGAACCACCGAGGAGGAGAAGTACGTCAGACAGGTCCCCTCCGTTGTCCTGTCTGTCGGAGCAGTAGTAGATGTTGCTCTAGAACGACAGGAGGAGGAGAAGTATGATAGACAAGTCTCTTCCGTTGGTAGCATTACTAGTTGAGATCTACAACGACCTCAATTTGGCTGCTACGTTAGGCCACAACAACCCTCACCACCACATGTAACTACAAAATAGCGTCTACACGGCCAACATCTGCCTTTAATAGTATCCGACTTCATGAGTTAAACATGAAGGTGTAATGAACAATTTTGGTGTGCTGACAGAAATGTATAGAGGAAACATGGAGGAGTGTTTTATGATAAACATGGAGTATGGTGTGTTTTATGTTTAAGTTTTGTGTTAGAAAAAATAGTTAATCGGAGGGTGTGTTTGTAGACAAAAATGTTTAGTGTTTGAAAAAATGGTGAAACCTAGTGGGGTTTTTGTAGACAAAAATTTTGGTTCACAACACGCCGCGTTAACACCATAATGGGACGTATATATGCGCCTCTTCTTTGCACAATCTCAGATGATTTGTCATTCCAGTACTTTTTATTAAATAAATATAATTTTATAATTATTTTTTTATTAATAATAGTTTTAATTATTTAAAGTGATTAGAAATATAAAAAAAACTTCTTTATTTAAAAATAAACAATATATATTTAATATCAAAATAATTATATTCACCAAAAACACTTAAATAAAGTTGATTGTTGACTATAAAATTACAATTGTTGCCTAACGTTTGAGACCTACCGACAATATCATTCTACGCCATGGTTGTGACATAACGCAGAGGTTGTCACCGACATTATTTGCGCAGGCTTTTCAGGCTTTAAAGGCTTTTCAGGCTTTTTCAGGTGTTATACGCCGCGGTAATCCCTCAACGTAGCGGTAAGACCGACTTTAATTTTGCATGCTTTGCAGAGAGGTTGAATACACTTCCGACACTTTGTAGATTTCCATGTTACCCATATACGCCGAGGTGTGATCTTAGACTACCCACTACAATGATTTTTCTTCACAATTGTTTGCCATGTGGAGAAAAAGACAAAGTTCTTTAATAATTAAAAAAATTAAAATGGCATTATTGTTTACGACCGGTTCGTTCCAACAACTATGGGTTGCAAGTGGTTGTAGAATTTTAAAATATATATATATATATTGTACTTTTTAATATTCTTTAAACTATTATTTTTATGTATTATTTATAGTATTATTACTTTATTTATATTATACTACTATTTTTACCTTTTATGTTTGATTATGTTTAATGTTATGTGATTTTTTAATGTTTTTTAATTTTATAGTAATTTATTTATTTTTAAAACATATATATGTTTTTATATTAAATATAAAAATTAATTAGTTTAAAAAATTTGTTTTTTTTATTATGTTTAATCTTTATTATATAATAAACAATAATTATAATCATATTTACTATAAAATATTAGTTTAGGTTGGGTTGTGATAGTGAGTGAAATGTTGGATTGGGTTGGGTTGTGTTAATGGAAGAGAGAGAAATTAGTTTTTTAATAAAAAGTTAGGTTGGGTTGGGTTGACTTGGGTTGTGATAGTGGATAGTCTTAACGCAGAGGTAAAGGCCGATTGAAACCATCTATAAAACATTTAATAAACTACAAGCTAGGCGCAAAACTTGTCAATCCCATACATCACCACACCCATACAACACGATTTAATTCCTTATCATAGACATAATACCATGGCAAAAATAATACAGAATATGTGTACGTCGATTTCGAAATTGGAGCAGTGGCTGTTGTCTTCAAATTTGTGTAGATGCTGTTTTGAAGTCGTTCTTAATTCTCATTTAGTTGTTTACTGTAACACTTTTAAAATATTTTGTAATTTAAAGATTAGATATGTATTGTTTAATTTTAAATAAAGAAATTATTTTTTATATTGTTAAACACTCTTAAAAAAACACAACAATTATTAATAAAAAAATTAAACACTTATATAACTGAAGATTGGTTTAGGGTTGGTTTGTGAATGGGGGTGGTAAACATAAGTCAATAAAATGTGAACATAATACTACAATCAAATACAACGCCATCTATAAAGTTGGTTTGCCATGTGATGACGGTATCTAACACAAGCCTCTTCAACGTCATCTTCTATCAGCAGAGATTTGTTTCTAACAAGGTTTTCCATCATCATGCAAACAAGAACCCCGGCAGTAGAAACATTACCGTTATCCTAAGGAACATCTATCTCAACCAAACCAACAGACATTTCATACTTCATGTGGTGAGTAGACCTGGTCAATAGTGAATAGCATCAAGAAACCACGCGAAAAACAAAGTTATCATCTCCATGTAGTACGCAACATAACGTCTTTTTTCGTTCCTCCACCTCGTGTCGGTCCAATACTGGGTAATTACCATGGTCCGCATATCAATACGAACGAGGAGCCAGTCCGATTGTTGAATCCATAATGGGAGATAAACGTAATCAACCTCCCAAAATGGAGGGTACAGTTCTTTATCACCGGCCATCTCCCTAGCGGCTAACGAGTTCGCATCTTTCATATGAACGTAGAAATCAGGAGGCAACACCGTCCAACGTTGTTCTTCGCTTGGATATTTTAATAGCCTTGACTGTCTAACACGCATCAATCTAAGTGTCCACGCTTCAACATGTTGTACAATTTCGTGATATAAAAATAATACGTAACAATAATACATGGTCTATATAATATGTTGTAATATAATTTAAATTTAAATAGTCACTCACAACAGATGACAAACACCCGTTGGACTCGAAACCTAGCAGGGCACCCCAAAAGTTACGATCCAAAGGTTTTGTGATGAAACGAGTATGGCAAAACGGTGCATCCCCGTTGTTATAAAAATCAACGGCATCCTTCGACTAGTTCCTAGACTCTTCAACTTCAACCGCAAATATCTTTGTTTGTTGGGGGCGTTCGACAGGATCTACTTCTTCTGGACCTCCCGAATGAGTACATGACGACGTGCCTGAAACGTCTACGATAGACGGCCTCCTAACACGCCTCCAATTTTTGTCCGTGATTTTTGCAGATTTTGGAGCCGGTTGAGAACAGAAAAACCCGTCGTTATTTTTCTCCATATTTTGGGTTTTTTTGGTGTGTTGGATGTAATGGGCATGTTGGTATATATGTTACACACAAAAGTCGGGGTGAACAAAGTATGTTAACATACTATACGCCGTGTTAGAAACATACCGTGATGTTAAACGTACATCAGACAGGCTTTCAGTACTGGAAGATTCCTGACATGTCGGAGACCAGTGGACCAAATATACGCAGTGTTATGCTCTATACGTACCGGTTAAATATATTTTATAATTTAATGTAAATCAGCAACTCAACATATAAACATATACGCAACTCCAAAAATTGGTAGTCCCTAAGGAAAAAACTTGGTACGTTGATTTCGATGTTCGAGCAGTGGTCGTTGACATCAAATTTGTGTTGATGCTATTTTGAAGTTGTTAATTCTCTTTACTTGTTTATCATAACACTTTTATTAGATCTTGTAATTTAAATATTATATTTAAAAATCATAACACATTACACAAGAACACAATAATATTTTCTTATCAAACGCAATTCTTTCGTACATATTTTGAAAGTGAAGTCACGACAACCATCATCGTCTTCACTGTCATCAACTCTCAGTTATAAAGGTACAGGACCTTAGAAACATTCTTAATTTACAACACAATACAAATATTATATTCAAAAAATAGCATTTACACAACATAATATTACATTTATAGATGTTGTCGACATATACGAAAATGTTCTTTTAAAGAAATTCACTCATCTTTATGGCGCCTCTCGGGTGGTTCTTTTAGGTGTTCATTGGTACCCGTCTGTAGAAATGCCCAAACTCTTCCCTCCATCATTTAATGGCGGCCACAGTGCCTGTAAACGGCGCTGTTGAGATTTATGACGAGGGAAACCTAACATTCCGATCGGGCAACGACAACCCTACCCCTGCATGTCACTCAAAATAACATCTACACAACCAACAATAAGTTTTAATAGTAACCGAGCCCATGAAACAATGTGAAAGGCGTTATTGAAAACATTAATGAGGGTGTGGTTGAACGAATGGTAATGAATTCGGAGAGGCTTTTGTAGACAAAATTTGGAGGTAGTATACGCCACGTTAGGTACGAAACATGGCGGTTTAGGACGACAGGTTACTACATGTTGGCAGATTTTATATGTACTTTGTTATCTTTATACGTCGCTTTAAGTGCTATACGCGCCTTTGTTTCACAAAATAATCCATTATAAATTAACCCCGAAACCTCACTAACCCTATATCCATCCAATATATAGATAATTATTATGATCACCCCACCTCTAATTTCAATGATTAGGAGGAAAATAAGTGTCAACCGAAAGAGAGAACGCTGGTCGAGTAGATGTTATTTTGGTCTAGTTATTATTGTTTGGGATAGAAGCTGTCATTAAGATCAACAGTGGGGTGTTGGCATTAAGTTGTTGGAAGATCAACAAGAAAAGAAGAACAGAAAGAGTGCATTGCCATGACCCCGTAATTGACGTGCCATTAGATTACCAAGGAAAGAAGGTGACGAGACGAGGCTGCGTAGATGTTATTTTAAACTACAATATGTTATAATATCTTGTTGTACTAGTTTTGTCTATTGTAATCGTTTGTAAATTTTAAGCAACGATTATCATGTTTTTTTCATGCCGGTATGATATATAAATTTTTAACAATAGTATTTTCTAATGTAATCGTTTAGAAATTTATAACAAATTTTTTGCCGACCCCGTTCTATTCAATATTGGAGTAACCATTATACGCCGCGTTAATTGCATACCGCTGCCCATAACACGCTCCTGCTGTAGCCTTTTCATACTTTGTCGCTTTCGAGTTACCCTCATACGTCCCGTCAAAGCCTGAACGTGGCGGATAAGGGACTCAGAGACCAACTATATAACAACCGATAATCTATGGCTCAATACCACAATAAATCGTTAGTCCTCAACACCACTCCACCCATTCAACAATATATTACCCTGCAAAATAATAACAATGTAGCCCGAAAATAGCTTCTACGCAGCCACAGAAATTTAGGCGTGAAATAAACGATAAAATTGTGGATGTGTGGATGCTATTTTGGAGTACATTATTATTAATATATAATACGGTCTCGTCGGTCAACTTTACGGCGGGTGTCCAGCAGATATCGGTAGCTGTGTAGATGCTATTTTGGAATCTTTATTAATATTAATATAAAACTAGGGGATGAAGATGCCTAGATGGCCCCCTTTATAATTTACAAAAGTGACCCAAAACCCCAAAAGGAAATAAAATGAGGGTATCTAACATCCAAGGCTAGCTATGAGTAAAGACTGGTGTCTGATATTACTATTACCTGTTGACTAGAAATTTGCAGGCGGATTTCGAAATTTAAGAAATTGTTGTTTATATCCGTCATGTGTAGATGCTATTTTGTTACTGCAATGTCTATCTCAATGTTTAATTTGTTTTAAAACTAGTTTGCACCACCTACCCGTTTGCTTCAATTTCTTTGTTTTTTTTTATTTTTTTTAATTCAAATAGTAAACAAACTACTCAAAGTTTGCTAATGGGAGTAGTCTAAAGATTACAGTATCGTTATATACTACGTAAACGTGGCATCTTGAAACGAGGTCATGTTTATCGGCATTTATTATTGGAATACAATGTATATATATCGCATTAACAATGAACGATATCGATAAAAATAGGGTTAAAAATACCCAACAAATATCATATTCGAAATAATATGTTGTCATACATATTTTTAAAGACAGAACTCGACAACCTTTATCGTCTCCACTGTCATCAAATCTGAACTACAAATTTAAAGGAATATCTTTCTTTGCAACTTTTTTAGGGGTAAAAAATTTTATTATCATTTCACCAAGCGTTTAGGTCTAAACGTGGCGGTTAAGACCTACATTATTTTCCACATGCAAACGCAGGGTTTCTCTTCAAAGTGAATAGTCGACTTACAGGCTTTTCAGAGTTTGTAGATTTGCCCCCTTACCTAAATACGCGACGTTAAGTAGTTAATGTAACGGTTAAAGATATTTAGGCAATCAATATACGTAAAGGTAAGAGCTTTACGTAGAGGTAAATGCCGACAATATTTTTTTGAATATAGTATGTATATAATATAATAAGTTATACCAGGTACATCGGGTATACAATCGGGTAAATGGGTTTATGTTATCCGGTAATCGGGTATATGTTACCAGGTACTCAAATTTTCATACTCATTCACAAACCAACCCAACTAATTATTTTTTATTATACCTATATATAATATGATTAGTTTTTATCTCATATAAGAAATATAAAACAAAACTGTATATTCAGATTTTTTAGAAAGGTTAAATATTATAAATTATTGACAAAATATCAATTTATAGGTGAAATATAATAAATTATTGCCAAACATTAATTTTGATTTTTATTTAATTATAGATGCCAACCAAACTAGTAAAAGGTTCACGAACGAGAATGGTCTTATAAATGACCTCCGTAGCAACAACATCCATCCTTATTTTCATCAACGCAATAGATTCAACATAGAGATGATTACACAATAACATTCGTCACGTGGATTAAAAGACAAAAAATCATTATTAATTAAAAATTAGAAATTCATTTTTTCTCATGGCCACTTCGTTTCACTATACCCTGTTTGCAAACGGTTGATGATTATTTTAATATAAATACGATACCTAGAAAATCATACAAACATTACAACACATTTAAACATGCCAAATTTAAGTAACACATTACAGTACATAAAGCATCACAAACCAAGTACAATACTACTTCCAATGACAATCATCGTTTGACCAGTCAGAATCCCACACCGGATCATTTTCATATGGATCATGATAGTAATCTTCCTCCGGCTGACTGGTGTAGTCGAAAGCTGCCTTCAAAACCTCAGGGTCATAATCATCATCCGGATCTATTTCATGCTCTTCACTTGGTCTAAATAATTCATCCTCTTGCACCAAATAAGCAATCAACTCATATTCTCCCAATTGACATTCTTTGTCTTCCATTTGACTTGCTTCATTGTCAAACTGAACTACATTCACAACATTCTCAACATTCTCAATTTGATCCTTCTCATTTTCATCATGGCTGCAACATAACTGATAATGTGGAAAGTAAATAGATAAAACACGAAACTCTAAACATTAAACAACAACAACAAAGATTACAGTATCCAATACTACAAATACAATGTTATCAGCTAGTCAATAAACACAAACATAAACAAAGAACAAAAACCAACTAATTGCTAGCAACATCTTCAAGCTTGTTACTTATTTGGTTTTCATTCTTGCAAACTCATCTTTCTTGTTCATCATATTCACCATTGCTTGAATTACCTTTTCACAACTAGGGCATGTGGGATCATCGGCCCATTTTAGCCATCCACAACTCCCCTTCTGTAATGGACTTAATATATCAACAAACAAAAACCCCTAATTCGATTAACAGACTAAGAACACTAACACCTAAATATGACCTAAGCCAAATTAAAGGAATCAGCGTTGATTAACAGACATAAACCCTAATTCGTTAGTAATTAAAGACTTACACAGCACAGGAATCGACGACCAGGGTTTGCATCGGTCCTGGATATCCGGTAACATGTGGCGGCTCCACATGGGCATCTCACACAAAGGTCATCTGCACGGGTGGGCTTGGAAGATGACCCAGAGGAGTGTTGACTAGACTTGGATTGAGACATCCGTCAAACAGTCGCCGAAAGGTGGAATAATACGGGGAAGAGGGGAATCGGTCACCTGAACAAGAAATATACACTAAAAGCGGGGGAAACAATATTTGGCAGGCTAAAAATACGGGAACACTACCGCCACGTCAAGGACTGTACGTGGGGTTATTGGTACTGCAAGATTCAGGACATGTCGGAAAATAATGGGATAAAACCGTCTGGTATACCTCTTAACGTGGCGGTTATAGATTTTTTTTCCAGTTTACAAAGCCAATACATTTAAAGCATCTGAACAACCTCTCCCCCCACCCCCACCACCTCATAAACCATATATCACCAAAAACAACAGTGTATGACACCTCTCTCCCAAACTCATTCACCAAGTTTCACCAAAACAAATACCAAACGTTTTCAAATAAACTAGGTGTGAATGTTACAAGAATATTTCACCCGTCGAACATTCTAAAACGGGTGCGAAGACTACTAACGGTGGACGTGTGGATGCTATTTTGGACAACTGTGTCATCGTGTTCGATTGTTCTTCATATTTAATGATATTCGATTAGTACATAAAATTACATATTTTTATGTTAACTTAATCGCACAGTGCGTATAATATGTGGCTGTGATACATCGATTTAAATACTCAATCAAGCGGTTAAATCAACTGGATCACATTCGACTCGCCAACTTGACATGATTCTAACATAGTCGTTTATACAATTTTCATACAAGGCCCTCCAGCCGTAAGCCTCTTCTTTTGCAAATCTTGGCCAAGTACTAACCGGCAAAGGCACCGGGAAATCCCCTTCAAGTTGTATATATAGCCATTGAGTATCTGTAACATTAGCAACGGCCAGTACCGGATGACCACGAAACAGATCTGGTCCCTCTCTCATCGGGAAAAGGTCTGGCTGCTATGCGGCTCCATGAGAATCAGAACGCAATTAAATGCTTGAGCAACGACGTATCCATGGGCGGGTAACTGAAACCAACAGTTGCGAGGCGCATCTTGGACCGTTTCCAAAAAATCTAACCGGCTACGGGTCGTCTCAAAAAACTCCTGGTGCTCCGTATTTAATCTTGCCCTCCACCAATCTGGGTTTCTATCCATCTCATTCTTCATGGCAACCCTAACCTCCCTCAAACTATTTTGACCCATTACTAAACCCTCCGCAATTGCCCGAAAACCGTAGTTACCGTCAGGCTTTACGTCTATGATCCTTGAGATGTAAGGGTAACTCCAGCTTGGAACAAGGCCCTTATACCGATTTACCGCTGCAACATCTTCCGTATAAACAACTAAAGGAAAACCTATGGCAGCTCCAGTCTCCTTTTTCTTAGACGACCGTTTTGAAGGTTTAGGAGGGGGCATCTTAAGCTGTGAATGGGACTGCGACCGCGAACGCTCCAAGAAAGAGGGGGTTTGGTCAGTGTTCTGTGAGGACGAAGTGGGGTACGAGGAAGGGATATACGAGCTGTGCCTGGCGGCCTCAACCTTTTTTGCTTGCTGGTTTAGGTTTGGGCACCCGCGAGGGTCCTCCCGTTTCTCTGGCCCTTTTATATTTGAGTTGCCGGGAAGAACGGGCCAAATCTTCGATAAAAGACTTCTTTTCTGTTTTCGATCTTTACGTATCAAAACCGTCTGTTTAAGCTCTTCCATTTCTGCCTTGAAGTCTTCTTCTTCTACCTGTGGGACCACTGGATCGAAGTCAAGCTTCCTCCAGAACTGGTCTATCGATTTTAGTGGAATAGGTACCAAAGTATCAAGGTGACGCTCCACCTCACAAGCACACGACAACCCCATAGACGTTCGCAACTGGTGTCGGCACGTATGTCCCGACTCGATCATCTTGTCAAGCTTTCCATACCCCTTTTCTAGTAGTGTAAGAGCCTTAATCGACACTTTATAATGTAGCTTGTAAAAACCTGAAGGTTATGGTCTCTCTTCAACGTAATCCGGGATTTTTCAAATGTTGCTCCGATTTCAATCTTCTGGGCTTCTATAAGCTCAAGGGTATAAGCCGCAAGTGCGTGGAGGATGTTGTTAGCCCCGTTAAGGTTCCTTTTCAAGTTCGCGTGCTGACTCTCGACTCGGTTTGTTGTACTCTCGCCGAAGTTTAACCGATCGGCCATCCAGCAAGATACAAAATTTTCCTTGTCTCGTAACAGCCAGCTATCATGGATATAGTCCCATACCTCTGAAAACGAAACAATAATAAAGTTATGAAATGTACTACTAGATTAACACTTATTGTATATTAATAATCAGAATGACTTACTTTCTTTCCCAATTTTGAATAACATTTCTTGCAACTTTAAGCAGTTATATTCGTATTCATCGAACGTGGGAGACTCACACAAGACCGTCCATAATAGAGCGAAATCTTCTCTTGCCTCGCTGTCATAGATACCCTTCCACTTTTTCTTTATATTCTCACGTATGTGCCACCGGCATAGGTTTCTGGTAGCATTCGGGAATACTTGTGTACAAGAATTCATCAGGGCCGAGTCTTTGTCGGTGACTATGACGCGCGGCTCAATAGAATCCTCGAGCATACCTTTAAGGTGCTCGAGGGCCCATGTGAAATCCGTCTGGCGTTCCCTAAGTAGAACCGCGTGCGCGATACAGAACGACTTCGACGTCGACGTCACGCCAATATACTGAACAAACGACCACTTGTACATGTTTGTGTTGTACGTGGTGTCAATCAGCAGCAAATGGGGGAACGCACGCCACATTTTATGCGACGTGTTATGACAAAAGAATACGTCCTCTACGCTGTTTGTGGCAGGGTTCTCCCTTGTGTGATAAACGAACCCGTTATTAATCAGGAAGCTTTCAAATACCTGCAACCGGTTTTATTTGACGTTAATATATTTTTTTGAACATCCATTGCAACAATTCAAATTCAAAAACGTGAACCTTCATTGGGGTATCGCCAACTGTATTTTCTCTTCTCCATCTCTCTATAAGATTGTGTATGTCCTTGTCAATAACGCAGGCTTCGGGAAACTGTCTGCGTAACAGTGGACCTATTTTTAATGTCTTCAAGCCATCCACGTGTAACCTCGCAACCATATCAACCATCTCGTCGGTCATTCTCCTTAGATACGCGTGACCCTCCTTAAAGACGAACGGGTCGTGGTTGTGCGTCTCGTTTACAACCTCAAGCTTCCAAAAATTACCAACACGGTTGTGCCTTCCTTTTAGCTTAAACGGACAGCCCTTCTTGATACTGCCTGTACGCCTGATTGTGGCGGTGAGTTTTGGTTCGCCGCCGCGATTGCATCCAAGATCCACGGCTCTTGGCCTAGACCGCTGGACAACAACACACCCATGCTCCCGACCTCTTTTCTTCGCCCACTCCTCCAATTCCTCATGGGAAGAAAATAACTGAAACAGTATTAACGTCAAATTTAAAACAAGTTCAAGCCAACTACTAATTACAAAATATTTTTATTAAACAAAACAAATTGGCTCGTACGATATCCGTTTTATATGACACCCTAGCCTCGCGAATGTAATTATCACCATCGTCGTCAGAATTATGTGTGCCGTAATCTTCATCAACATTCTCGTGGGGGGTTTCAAGAATATGGTCTGGTTTTGGTTGTGACCGATACGCATCACCTACTGGTAATGGGTACGAACGTTGACTACATGAATACGGCTCCTCGGTATTAAAATGGTACGAAGGCTGGGCAACGTAATGCGGGTCTCCTGATAAATGGTATGACGGTTGACCGTAATCATGTTTAGGCTGTGACAAGTACGAACTGCTGCTAGGCACCAAATACCAATCCGGTTGGTCGTACACAAAATATTCCTAACAAAATATATTGTTAACAAATCTAATTTCAGAAATTAATGACGACATGTAACCCAAATAAACATGTGACGATACATGGTTCAAATTTGGTAACCCCCCCCCCCCCCCCCCGTCATAATCTACAAACCCCGGCGGCGCCAGATTCAAATCCGGTATTCTTGCCTCGTCGTTTGTCCTCGGCGGGCTCGGAAAATAACCATCGAACATCCACGACATTTTCTTGAGTTGGGAATCTGGACACTTTGTATGTAATGTATCCAAAATTTTATGTTTGCATGCTAATGTATACCACCACAAGTCTGGGAATCAACCTAAATAATTGAGGGATGTAAATGCACCGTTAAGGTCTAAACGGGGCTATTTGTGGACAACGACAGACTTCACCAATCAAATCATCCGTCGACGTCGTCAAATCAGTCACATCGAATAAACCGCCACGGTAAGGTCTAAACGCGACGTCTTGTGGGGTGTGAGGTGTGATTAGGAGGACCCTTTATTATTGTCTTCTCTCTGTTTTTTTTTTCTGATAAAAGCCACCCTGTCATTTTTTATGACCACTTCATGTGCACATGACTTGACTTATTCTTAAAACTAATAAAAATGTCGAAAATCACAATTCAAGCCAAAATTAACCAAACTCATAAGATTAATTTTAAGAAAAAACATCTTCGAACATACTGAAAACCCAAAAATAAAACAAGGCCTAATAAACTGCGATCTGTACGTAAGCGGTAAATGTAAATGGAGTGTTTAGCATACGAAGAAGTACTTGTAATTATATTTTATAGTGAAAGTAGTTACATCTGTTTAAGTGAATTTGCACGGATTTGTTATAATGAGTTTGATGCACTATTGTAATTATGCACTTCAATCATCAGCCAAACAAAACGAAATTAGATGCATCGTTACACTTAGTTTAAATGCATCGTCATAACTAATTTAGACGATGATGGTGCGTCCAAACTAACTATAATGAATTGATGATGATGAATTAACTAAACGATTTACAATGATGTGTCCAATATGCTAGTAGGTCTGTAACTTTTGGGATTCCAACCCCCACTTTATATATAAAAAATGAGTTATCCTGAACACACTTATTTTTGTTTTAAAGGTGCAAATGTTTTTAATTTTTTATTATTTTTATAGATGGATGAGGAGCCGTTGGCAAGATGAGGACATAGTGGAGTTATCCGGTTTATGTCAAGGAAAGCTTAAACGCAATCATAATTCCGTATTCCCAAATTGCAATAAAAAACATTATCTTCTCTCTTTTTTTCTTGTCTTCTACAATAACATTTTTCATAAATAATAACATGATTTCAACAAGAAAAATCCTAAACCGATTATATTTGAGATGGATATTCGGGTATACGACTGGATACTATATTACTTTTAAAAATTTTACAGGTTTGAGATGGTTGTGATATTAGGTGATATACGTGTCTAACTGCACGAACTCATTTACTCGCTATATTAATATATATGACATACCCTTAAAAATAAATAGTATGTTAAATATCTTGTAGACATGGAATTATCAACTCCGTTACAATATTGTGTACTTGGTAAGCTGGTTTTCAAGATAATTTTAAGATCCAATTTGAGTAGTGGCATTTAACAGCTAATATTTTTTTATTATCAAATAAGACTATAGATGAGTTACATGAGTATATCCGCAAAGCCAATCGAATATGAATAGGAGCATCTGACAACATAAGATAGAATATTGAAGAGGTAGGTCCCAGCAGAGCCCAGTTGGACCCGCAAGACTCACCTTAAACAGGGACGTCTGCGCAGAGACCAACTGGATCCGCAGGACCAACCATGCTCAGAGACGTGACGTCCTTACGCGCAGTACGCAAGCTGGTCCCGCAGGAAATGCCTCCCAATGGTGAAGGACTCCGCCTGTCCCCGCAGCCTCGGATACAAGCCATTAGGGAAGGCCACCCGCGCAGCATGGCTACACGCACAAGGCACTTAGCTCTCGATCATTCAGTGTCACCTGAAGGAATGAGCCAAGCCGGGAGCAATCCCGCACAGAGGCGGGAGGGGGAATACTCCCGCCCAAATAAGTCAGTCCGTATACTGAAGGATCTTTTACTGTACCTGACGAGGTATGGGCGAAAGATCTGATCAGAGATACGACAGCTCACTGATACAGTATGGCGAGCAGCATGCTCCTGTACTGTATCACTATTAGCCGCTGCCTACTCACCAACTACTGCCATACCACGTGCGTAGCCGTCAGTTGGTGGAACAGGAATAGTATACAGCAGGCCTGGTCACTATCAGCCGCTACCTACCCACCAACTACCAGCAGGGCACGTGCGTAGGCTACTGTTGGTGGAACAGGAACACTGTTGCAGCCGGCCATACCTCTTTGGAAACCTACCTTCGGCTATAAATACCATAAATGGTATGACCATCTCATCTTACCTTGTATGATCATCTTACTACATTATCATCATATTATACCTGATATCTGCTCTAGCAATCTCTTAATATACTTTTATATTTAAAGAGCAATCTAGTCTGATTCTCACGCCGGAGGGTGGTCACAAGGAGGAACCCCCCCCCCTTCTCAGTGACGAGCTCACGGTGTCTGTTTTGCAGGTTATCAGAAGAACCATCTTCCAAGGGTCTAACCCCTCGTGGGAAACAGCTATCCAACCCCCAGGTTACCAGTAATCTGTCCGGGGTCCGGTTAGTGTTTCTTCATTGGCGCCATCCGTGCATAAAGCTAGAACTTTATTTTTCTCCAGTTTTTTCAAACTTCTACAAAGATGGTTAGAGAAATTCCGGTAACCACAACCCCAGCTACTAGGGGGAATACCGGCAACACAGTTTTTACGAACACTACCCCGGCTACCGAAGCCGGGGCAAGTGAAGTAAATTTTACGAACACTACCCCACTTACCAAAGCTGGGGCAAGTGCAGTAAATGATCGCCTACTGGGATCCACCGATACCCAGTTTGAGAAACGAAGACTCCCCCGCCAGACTCTCGATGAAGTTAAGGCATGGGCGGAGGCACGACAAAAGGAATTCCAGGCTGAGTTAGACGAACGCTTGCGTTCCGTGCAACAGGCCGACGAATTCGAGTACTGGGAGGATGACTCGGAGGAATCCGACTCCGACGCGAACCCTCGCCATAGGGCAAAAGGGAAGCGTAAGGAAACGGAATCCCAACCGAAAAGGCATTTTGGACAAGCCTTCAAACCAAAAAGCACAGGTGGAAGTCCACGAGACTTCTCTAAAACGTTCAGACCAAACGTTGCAAATGCAGGAACGTCCAAATTTGCAAGGGACATTGCTGAAGCAATCGCCCCAAAGAGTGCCAAACAAATGCCCAACATAGGCACATATGACGGTATATCTGATCCAGACGATCATTTGAACAGGTTCATAGCGGGGGCAACCGTCAGCAATTGGACGGAACCCACGTGGTGTTACATGTTCCAAATGACGCTGGTGGGGGCTGCTAGAGCTTGGTTTGATCGTCTACCGGTCAACCACATCTACGACTGGGCAGACTTCCAACAGAAGTTTAGCCAACACTTCAGCCAGCAACGGAAGTATACCGAGGAGCAATGGACAATCCTCAAATGCATACGAGAGGAAGATGAATCTCTGCCAAACTTCATCACTCGCTTCAACTCAAAGAAGCTAAGTTTGGGCAATATCAGCGAAGATCTTGTTCGCGCTGCCTTCATCCAGGGCGCACATGACCCAGAGCTCATCCGCACCCTAACGGGTAAAGATGGCATGCCATCCACATGGGATGGCATCATGACAGCAGCAAAACGCTATGCGGAAACGGAGAAGCAACTGGGTAGAGATCTCCCACAGAGCACAAACCTCTACACTCAGAAGACGAGAGAAGACAACGTCCTCACCGCCAGACTAAATAAAAAGCGAAAGCTAGGCATTTGGCAGTCAAGGGTAAACTTTGACACCTCATCCGGCTTGCAACATCGAGTGGGCGGAAGGGATAATGTACAGCCGCACCGAAACTCCAGATGGACGCCACTCACCAAAAGCGTCACTGAGATATTCGCCACTGAAGAGCTCCCGTGGCCAAAACCTCCGATAATCCGACATCGTCACGATGCTGATCGGAGCAAATACTGTGACTTTCACAAGACAAAGGGCCACAACACTGAAGAATGCATAGATGTAAAAGACATGGTCGAAGCATTTGTCAGAGATGGGACGCTCGCGCACCTCGTGGCGCAATAAAGGCTGAGCAGGCGGATGCGTGTAGAACCCCAGCTGGGGAAAACGAATAAAAATTCCAGCTTCAACATTGAGACTACATGCTGCGTAAAGAACGAGATTCCGAACCAGGTGCGTATCGGCTCGATGGCGCTCCCATCCCAACATGGAATGGAGCTCATTTTCACAGTTTGCATGTAAATCAATTCCAATTTGTAAAGAAAAGGTCAAGAGCCACTTCTAATGGAAATGATTCTCTTTTAAGAACATCGAAGCTGATGATTTTACATTTATACTTTTCTGAACACAAATATGCCGGTTTTCACCGCATAATTACGTGAGGTCATTGCATGGGAAGGCGGTCCTACCCGCACGAACCCAAAAAACGTGACAAACCTTCACGCAACCGCGCGTCGAACGGTTAAACTATGCAACACTGGTGACGGCATTCACATTACGTGAAGTCGTTGCGTGGGAAGGCGGTCCTACCCGCACGAACCCAATAACGTGGCAAACCTTCACGCAGGTCAGTTGAAGGAAAAGTTCAATTCTCCCATTAAATGAAAGTGCCGGTCTATCCGCATGAATCATGAAAGGAAACTGAACACTAACCTATCGACAACCGCGCGTCGAATGATCAAAAACAAAATTCTTAAAAGGATAAGGAAAACCTACACGCAGGTCAGATAAGGGTAAAGTTTTGCCATCCTACTAAGTGCAAGTGACGGTTCTACCCGCGCAATCACGAAAGAGGAAGCAAAACTTCACACCTATTATCAACCACGTTCAAAGGTTAACTTATCCTCAAAAGATGAGGAAAACCTACACGCAGGTCAGATAAGGGTAAAGTTTTGCCATCCTACTAAGTGCAAGTGACGGTTCTACCCGCACAATCACGAAAGAGGAAGCAAAACTTCACACCTATTATCAACCACGTTCAAAGGTTAACTTATCCTCAAAAGATGAGGAAAACCTACACGCAGGTCAGATGAAGGTTAAAGTTTTGCCATCCTACTAAGTGCAAGTGACGGTTCTACCCGCACAATCACGAAAGAGGAAGCAAAACTTCACACCTATTATCAACCACGTTCAAAGGTTAACTTATCTTAATGCCTTAAGAAATTTCGAAAAGGAAAACCTACACGCAGGTCAGATGAAGGCTAAAGTTTAGCCATCCTACCAAGTGCAAGTGACGGTTCTACCCGCACAATCACGAAGGAGGAAGCGAAACTTTAACCCATTATCAACCACGTTCAAAGGTTCTTATTCTAAACACTTGGAAAATTGCTAATTTAAACTAAGTATGCAAGTCATAAGTTTATAAAGCAAGGAACCCAGAGAAGGAAATAACAATCTTAGCAAAAAGATTAATATTCCAAATAATATATTACAAGAATGGTCGGGTAACTACCCGCCTAAAAGAATAAAACTATACAAGTCTATCTTAGCAATGGGAAGGGATCTTCAGGATCAAGCTTCAGGGCCGCTTCCACTTGGACCCGCTCCGTCAGAAGAACGGGGTGGTTCGAGGAACGCTTTGAGGACAGCTAACCCATCATCAGCAGCAGCTACTTCGTCCACCTTCTCCACCACTGGATGCGGGAAGGCGGCGTATTGATTCAATGCTTGGTCATAAATGGCTTCGGTATCCACATCGAACAAAGGGAAGTTGGAAGGCGGGACGCCTTTCTCAACAAACCCTAGACCAAGCAGGAAGCCGGCCTTTTCCCCATCCTCATGAGAAGCGTTGAGGGCTGCGGTCATAGCATCATCGTAAGAGGTCTCTGAAAAGACCCGACGCACAACCTACAAAGAAAAAACACAAGTATTAGAACCTTTTCTTACAAAAGAAAAGCGTGAAGATAAAACTAAACATACCTGAGGCAACGCTTCTCGAAGAAGCCATTGGAGGGCAGCTTGAGCTTCTTTATGGGCGCGTTCGGCTTCGCTCTTGTTAAGGTTGGCAAGTAAAACTTCCTTTGCGGCAGCCTCTTCGACGCCCTTAAGCTTCCGCTCGGTGTGGTCAAGCACCCCCCTCTGGTCCAGGATTTCCTGGAGTTTCTTGGCATCTTCCATTGCCAAGGCATCATGAGCGCGTTGGAGAGCCTCTAATTTGGCCTTGAGCTCCTCATTCTCCACACGCAAAGGCTCAGCAACGGCTTCAGCCTTGGCAGCCCTCTCGGTTGCGTTTCGCGCAGTCTCCCTGGCCAGCCGAAGCTGTTCATTCACAGCTTGGGCAGCCTTGGAGCGGGCCTCGAGTCGCGCCTGAACTTCAACCTCGAGGGCCTTGAAGGCCTTCTCCTTGTCAGCGGCAGCTGCCGCCAGCTGTTGGTTCTCCTCCCGAAGAGCACGCGCCTCAGATATGTCCTTGGCGCGAGCTGCTTTCAACTTGTCGTTTTCACGACAAAGCAGCTCGACGCGCGGCTGCATCCGGGCCTGGAGAACCCGAAGCTCATTAGTTAGCCTACCCTCCTGGTAGCTAACCATGGCTTCCCCCAACGCACCCGGAGGAGCAGCGTGGCGAGCCCAGTCCACGCACTCCACAGGTGTGCGAAGGGTTGTTCCTCGGCGTATGTTCCATCGTGGAACATACACTTCATTGGAATCCGACACTGCAAAAGAAACAAAGGCAGTAAGGAAAAGATGATAAAAAACATAAGAAAAGAAAGGAACCCTACGCACCTGTAGGGTCAATGACAGGCCGATAGCCGCCAAACCCATCACCTGAACCTAAAGGAAATCCATCCAACAGGTCAGGCAGACGGGAAGGTGGCAAAGATCGGCGGGAAGCCCTGCGCGTACCTGATGGTCCGGCCATCGGTGCCGGTGGCGCAGGCATGGTGGCAGCCGCCGAGGTCGCCGTTGTGGTCGCCGCCGCGGTCGCCGCCTCGTAGGCAGCAGCAGTAACCGCCGGCTCTGTGAAGAATGCTGTAAAAATCGCACTCACAACCGGCGGTGACGTCATCTCAGCTGGAACAGTCTGCTCAGAGGGAACAACTGAACCAGCGGTAGCAGGCGCAGGCACCTGGGTCGACGCCTCAGGTAGGCTGACCAAGCCTACCGTCATTGGCGGAAGGGTACTCCTCTGCGCTTCACCCCGGAATGCGTCAACATCCACGCCTGCACAAAGAAGAAAGTGTTAAGATAAATTTATGAAGTAATAAATCTACAAAGACAAACTATGATTGTACTTACGGGTTTTCTTGACCCTGAACGTACGGGCGGGCGGGGAGGAACCCGATGGAGCCGGCCTCTTGGTACCGGTCACCGTCGTCTTCGTTGGTTCTCCGGAGGTAACGGTCGTAGCCTCCGGAGCAGTGGTCTTCTCACCACCGGGCTCCCCCGCCACCTCTTCACTATCTGACTCCGAGTCAGATAGAACAACTGGATCAGCTGTGGAGGCCTTCTCCTTCCCCTTCACGCCGGCAGCAGCCTTCTTCTTCCGCACAAGGGGAGGACCATCTGCGGATTCCTCAGAAGAAGATAGGATGTAAGGATTTCCAGCAACGGGTACAGCATTGAGGGGTTCAGGATAGAATATCTCCTTACCTGGCCGCCGGTGGCTCAGGATCTCTTGGCCCGGCGGATAGACCTCCACAAACCTATCCGCCGTTTGCTCCAGGATGGGCAACTCATTGTCGTCCAGAGCACGAGTGCCCACCCGCACGGGACTGTCAGCTTCCCGCGGGAACAGGAGCGACTCCAAATTATTCCCCTCTGAATGAAAAAGAAACAGTTAGAAAATTAACTAATATCAGCAAGAAAGACAAGACATACCATAAGGAATAGAGTTCAAACCGTATTCAAGAAGGATGGGAAACCGGGAAGCATCCTTCCATACCCGGCTCATCCCCAGCAGCACCATCCCGGACTCCGCAAACCGGTAAACCGGAGATTGGACCCGGGATATCTTCGCGAACCATTCCGCCTCCTGGTAGCTGGAAGCGTGAAGGCTCGGAAGCGCTTGACCCTTCTTGAACTTCATAGCAATGGGGATGGCGCGGACAGAGATGTAGAAGAACTCCCGCTTCCACGATCGGAGACTGCGCTCGGTCACGCAGATCTTCAAACCCTTGATACGGGTTGTCAGGGTGTACCACCCCTGGACGCACCTCCAAGTATAGAAGGTCATCAGGCGGTCCACGTAGGGCTCAATACCCAGAATCCGACACACCCACTCGAAGTGCCGGACCTTGGCAATCGCCATCGGATGCACCTCGGTCAGGTGCACCCCGTGCCTCTCCAGGACACGGTACACAAACTTTGTCAATGGGAACCTAAGGTTCCCATAAACAAAGAATGCAGCATATACCCCGATCTTGCCACTGGGGGCATCGTACACAGTCTGGTGGGATTCAGGAAACTCAGGCTCGAGAGACTCGAGCATGAACTTCCTGACGATGTACTGGTACTGATCGACAGGTAGAGCACACTGGCATTCGCCAGCAGTACTCCTATCGTCGGCTACAGCTTCAGCATCATGAGAAGACATTTTTGCAGAAAGAAGAGTGATTTCGGGAAAATGCTTGCCTGAAAAAGGGGAGTATTTGCCGGAAATCACTAAGAAGAAGAAGAGAGGTGAAAGTGTGGATTACAAAGAGGCCTCTCCCCCTTTATATACTAATCGCAATTAATGCGGTGAATTTAATGCGGAGGAGAGAGAAATCGACGGTGCAATGAAACTATGACACGTGGCAAAAAGCAAGCTGGCAACAGCTGTAGAAAGGACGTGTGCCAGTAATTTCGCGGCCACGCGCCCGAAAAATCGCGCCCACGCGCCTGAAAAAGCGACTGGAATGACCATGTTCTGTCACGTCACCATAACTTCCTGCACGTCCTGACACAGTCAGAAGAAACCGTCGCACGACGTTTCAGAGGTTTGGACTTATCTTTTCACCAACTCTTCGAATTTCAAAATTCAAAATTCGAAAATATTAAAAAGTAAGCGGGAAAATACCCCTTACCCCTTGGCAAGCAAGTAACCGTAAGACGGATGCGGGTACAGTGTTAAGGCAAAACCCTTCACATACCTAGCACCCGCAGGGAATTGAAGCCAAATAAACCTTGGCAAACAAGTAACCGTAAGACGGCTGCGGGTACAGTGTTAAGGCAAAACCCTACACATACCTAGCACCCGCAGGGAATTGAAGCCAAGAAAACCTTGGTGAACAAGTAACCGTAAGACGGATGCGGGTACAGTGTTAAGGCAAAACCCTTCACATACCTAGCACCCGCAGGGAATTGAAGCCAAGTACCTCGGCAACCAAGTAACTATAAGACGGGTGCGGGTACAGTGTAAAGGCAAAACCCTTCACATACCTAGCACCCGCAGGGAATTGACGCCAGGAATACCTTGGAAGTAAAGTAACCGTAAGACGAGCGCAGGTACAGTGTTAAGGCAAAACCCTTCACATACCTAGCGCTCCGCTGGGAATTGAAACCAAGAAGGATCTTCTGGGCAATGCTTGCGGAAACGGAAATAACATCCCCGCATAGCGGGAACGTCGAGAACTACGTTGTTTGAAGCTCCAGGATGGAATTGGTGGTCTTAACATAATTGATCACTATGTTCAAAACTACCAAAACCTCATGGAAAATACATACAACTGGGACTCAATGCTCCTGACTTGCGAGGAGGTTACAGACCTACCCGCATCATACCCAAAGACCAAGCAGGAAACTCGGGCATTTCTGCAAGTGACAAGGACTTCCGCGGAAAGAATCCCCATGGAAAACCTTACAAAACCCTTTTCAAAACCCTTTGCTCAAGTCCAAAAGTTCACCTCACTTTATTAAACACTCATGAGAAGAACATTGGACTGGGGGGACTTGAAGAGGTAGGTCCCAGCAGAGCCCAGTTGGACCCGCAAGACTCACCTTAAACAGGGACGTCTGCGCAGAGACCAACTGGATCCGCAGGACCAACCATGCTCAGAGACGTGACGTCCTTACGCGCAGTACGCAAGCTGGTCCCGCAGGAAATGCCTCCCAATGGTGAAGGACTCCGCCTGTCCCCGCAGCCTCGGATACAAGCCATTAGGGAAGGCCACCCGCGCAGCATGGCTACACGCACAAGGCACTTAGCTCTCGATCATTCAGTGTCACCTGAAGGAATGAGCCAAGCCGGGAGCAATCCCGCACAGAGGCGGGAGGGGGAATACTCCCGCCCAAATAAGTCAGTCCGTATACTGAAGGATCTTTTACTGTACCTGACGAGGTATGGGCGAAAGATCTGATCAGAGATACGACAGCTCACTGATACAGTATGGCGAGCAGCATGCTCCTGTACTGTATCACTATTAGCCGCTGCCTACTCACCAACTACTGCCATACCACGTGCGTAGCCGTCAGTTGGTGGAACATGAATAGTATACAGCAGGCCTGGTCACTATCAGCCGCTACCTACCCACCAACTACCAGCAGGGCACGTGCGTAGGCTACTGTTGGTGGAACAGGAACACTGTTGCAGCCGGCCATACCTCTTTGGAAACCTACCTTCGGCTATAAATACCACAAATGGTATGACCATCTCATCTTACCTTGTATGATCATCTTACTACATTATCATCATATTATACCTGATATCTGCTCTAGCAATCTCTTAATATACTTTTATATTTAAAGAGCAATCTAGTCTGATTCTCACGCCGGAGGGTGGTCACAAGGAGGAACCCCCCCTTCTCAGTGACGAGCTCACGGTGTCTGTTTTGCAGGTTATCAGAAGAACCATCTTCCAAGGGTCTAACCCCTCGTGGGAAACAGCTATCCAACCCCCAGGTTACCAGTAATCTGTCCGGGGTCCGGTTAGTGTTTCTTCAAATATCCAACTATACGAGTATGTAATCAGAAATGAGATACACTCACATGCCTTACCTAACACATGATATTTACTTGATCTCACATGTCATATGGACAATTTTTATATATATATTTAGGTTACAATAATCTAAACGAGGTCAAATCTAGATACGTAATTGGCTAATTAGAAAAGCATGTTCTTTAATAATTTAAAAATACTTTTATACCATGGATTAAAACACACAAATACTTTTTTATATGCAATTAGCTACATGTAACAATCATTCAGAACTAAGTTTAATCCATTTTTATATCATAAGTTCAATTGCATGAAATAATTATTAAATCGTTGATCTATAACGATACACGAGACACTGAAATAAGAAAAAAATTCTTCTATGTATTATGTATTTGTGCATCACGAATAATAAATAGAAATAAAAATTAACACCATGAATAATATATACACGTCAATACGTCGTATGATCTCTAGTCAATCACTCTATTAATCTATAGTGACAAAGTCATGTATAGGTGGATACGCTAATGTTCAAGAATGACAACATATCACTTGTGAAAACAGCCTCTTGCATTGACACATAGTAGACTAATTAGTTAAGAAAACTATTTGAAAATGACTCCTCAAAATACACCAAAAGAGACGTTAAACAACTGTATGATATTTTATCCATTAAGTGTTATTTGTATAAAATGTTTATATAAGTTCAAAAGATTTTTCTTGTCGTAAGTGTTATAAGAAATAAAAATTAGTAAAAAAGTGTTTGATGCTACTTTAAATGAAAATTTAAAATAACAAATTACTTGTATACTTTTTGTCTAGTTCCTTGATCGGCATTTGGTTTTACATACATGCCACTGTTTCCCAAAAAATAAAATATTTAAATTACAATTATAACTTGATTAAGTTGAAAGAAAGAAAAGTAAAACGATAAAAAATGATACATTGTTGTCTCATAACTGAACTAGACTTGTTAGTTGACCATAGTTCAGGGCCGGCTCAACGTCCTCAGAGGCCTAAAACTAACTGAAATGTTAAGACATTTTTCTTTTCTTTTCTTTATGCGTATAACGTTAGAGAGTATACAAGAATTATAGAATATGGATGATATGCAGTGATAATTGATATGAAACAATCATTCTTAGCTTGTGGCTCATTAATGAGTTACTAATTTAAAAATAACTCTACTTTCGTAATCTCATAAAAACTCTTATTTAAGATGGAGACCCTATAAAACAGGAGGCCTAAAGCCACCGCCTCATTTAGCTTACCCACGAGACGGCCCTGCCATAGTTCTTGGACTGGCTATATATTCGGGTCGGTTGAGTCTAGTCACTCTAGTGTACGTAGTAAATCAGTTTAAGATGAATGAGAACAAAATCTATTGTTATGTAGTGTTAACATAACATCCCATTCGAGCCAAGCGTGTGGACAAACCTCAACCCTCATCTGGATTCTGGACCAAGCATTCGAACTATCGCTCAGACCATCACACTTCTAGATGAATGATGAATTGATGATCATGAAAAATCAGCATGTCATCATGTATGGACCACATTTTAAATATATCTTGATAATGCATGCATAGTTGCATACTCTTCAAAAGTAGACAAACAAATAGGTGAACATGTAATTACTACAATGCATTACTACAAGTCTACAACCTGCATCTGAAACTATAAATACATGAAGAAACTAACAGATAAGGGTATTGAATGCAAATTACACAACTTTTTTTTTATACATAGCCTATTAGCAAGGCCTTATCCTAAAGAGGCATATAGAATCTCTTAGCCTGATGCTATTTTGTAACAAAAACAAATAAAACCTATGGATTGAAGCAAATGATTTGTACATTAAAAAAATACTAGAAAGTGATAAAAAAAACTAATGAAATCTTTATAGACATGTTAGTTAGAGTAACTTCCTAGACGTCGAAACAGAAAAGCTAGCTAACGCTTTGTTTAAGCTAGATTTGATAGCGTTCACAGACATCGCAAAACAAGTGTTAGTTAAGGTTTTGGAAGGAAGTTCCATTACTTCCTAAAAAGATCTATTTCAAGATCACAAACTTACGGATCAATCAAAAGAAGCACAAAAGGTCGATATCATATTATGGATATATAAAGGGATATGCGGTGTTCATCAAGCAGTGAGTCACTACAAGCAAACTACATCATATGGAAATCCACATGCGAATATGTGGTGTTCATTGGGGCCAAGATTGATAGAGATGAGTATGATTTTCATCTTGTAGTGTGAGTCTTGAAATATATGGATAAATTAGATTTATGTTAGTTGGGATCAACTTTACAAAATAGATCGAAACAAAACCTTTAATTAGTAGTAAGATCATATGTAGTGGAACATTTTGGGCTCCATAACTCTCCCCAAAACGCCACCCACACCGCCCCCTCCTAAGTTTTGGTCCAATTTTTGGTTGGAGATTTATGTAGATAACGCTAGTTTGTGAGAGAAAAATAATTAAGTTGTATTGATTGCATGAAAGTTATGGCTTCTTATTATTTTGTGAGAGAAAAATAATTAAGTTGTATTGATTGCATGAAAGTTATGGCTTCTTATTATTACACAGCTTTTTACATAACTCTTAAATGTTGACTGAACCGTCACGTGTCGCAAAACGCATAAATTTAAAAAAATTATAACCATAGATGGTCTAAGAAAACTTATATAATTTTACTAAAGTGGAGCATTTTCCACATTTATTTCATAACAAAGTTCTTGTGGGAAGTCAATGATTTATAATTATTATAGCTAATATTGAGATAACTAAAACGGGAAACAAGGGTAGTTCATTTGTAAATATAAAATAGGATTTTTGACACGTATCATCCATACATCAACCTCCCCTTTTATTTTCACTCTTCGTAATTCTGACACCTGGCTTCACCATCGTTTAATTTAGGAGACTACAATTCAAAACTCAATTGTAAATATAAAATAGGATTTTTGACACGTATCATCCATACATCAACCTCCCCTTTTATTTTCACTCTTCGTAATTCTGACACCTGGCTTCACCATCGTTTAATTTAGGAGACTACAATTCAAAACTCAATTGTAAATATAAAATAGGATTTTTGACACGTATCATCCATACATCAACCTCCCCTTTTATTTTCACTCTACGTAATTCTGACACCTGGCTTCACCATCGTTTAATTTAGGAGACTACAATTCAAAACTCAATTATTCTAACATCTTCCCTCTAACTGAACAGTTAATTAACTGATCCTTAATCGAACCGCTCCTTCTTCTCCCCAGTGATTATCTTCTCGCTAATCTCATTATCACCGTGAGTTTGATCTGTTGTAATCCCCAAATATCGACTAATTAGTTTCTTCTATATCTACATGCTGATTGTTTCAATGATTTGAGTTGCTCTGTATCGTTTTATATTACAAGGTTGAAGCGGCAGAGAAGCATCCGTTTGATTTACACTCAAGTAAATGTATCCTGTGATGGTACACTTGATCTTCAATTCTAACTTTTAGTGTTAACTTTTGCTTAATAACTTACATGTGATAACTTTTGCGATGATGATCTTTTCTTTTATTCACATTTACATCAAGTGGTAGGTTTGGCCTCAGGGTGGATAGCACCTTTGAAATTGATGTCCATCTTTGTGATTATGTAAAATTTTTCAGTTATATTGCTACCTTTTTTATAAAATGTTATGTTTGAAATATCATATGATCTCTTAAAGAGTTAAATTTCCTTCATTCCAGGATAGTAATAATTCTAACTTTTTTACTTGATTTGAAATTTCAAACCTTACACCACAGTTCATTTATCAAGTATGCATCTGATTACTTTGAAATTTGTGAACTTTAGGTTTGAGATGGCAGAAGAATGCTAAGATGATGATGACAATGTTTAGATCAATTGTGCAGGTAAGATCAAGAAGAAGTAGCAATCAGTTGATTCAGTTACAAATGCATGTATTTATGTTTCTCTCTCGGATTGAAATTAGTATCTTTGTGTTTTAATCATGTTAACTGTATTTATTTTCAAGTTTTTATTTACCAAGAAGGTTTATTTTTCAAAATGATACCTGACTCGAAAAAATGGCAGTAGTGTTTTTAATGGGATAATTACTTCAATTAGAAGTTGGTTCATGCTTCAAAAATACCGCGGTAACTAACTAGAAATCAAATTTTGACAGCCGTTATCGGTTTACTACATAGACAACAACAGCTCACCTATATCTCAAATCCAAAAAAAATGCAGGTATGTTAACGCAACATCGAAGTCGCTGCTTCTCCTTGGCAACTTCTACACATACTTGGGTTTCCATAGGAATTGGACATTAATATTGTCAAGGCCACAAATCATGTTGGGCGCTCGGCGAAAGAAAAGCAAAACGTGGTGAGTATTTAGTTTCCAATGGACTTCTTATTTAAGGCATCTCAATGGTATTTTTACTTTTACATTATTTATACTAGGGGTGTTCATTGGTTTAGGTTATTCCATTTGGGTTGGTTTTCGTTATAATGCGATGATATTGCTATATTTTCTTTAATAGAAGCTAGAAATAAAAATGAAGCTATGATTGCCACATTGGAATGAATTACTCATGTAGTCATGTGTGTTCTTGTGTGTTCTTTAGAATGTGAGAATATTGAGGCGGTTTTGATGATTGTTGTGAATTTAATTTCAAAACAAAGGTTGTCCTCAAAATGTTTTAAAGATTAGTAAGCATGTATTCATGATACTTGATTGTTGTCATTGTATTAACTAAGAGACTTTCATACTTGACATTTTGCTAACATTATTAACTCATTTCATGTTGCCAATTTGTGTAATTGTATTAATGTTATTATAGTGTTGTAGATTTTTGAACAAATGATTTCAGATGTATTATTTACAGAATAAACGTTGTGGGCGAATAATGATATGTTTGTCTTCAGTTCAGAATTGAGACCTTAAGTGGATATGGTTTGTATTGAAGAAATGATCTTGAATTCATGGGTTCTGTTTGCCAAATAATATAACTTCCTTCCACTTATTGTTCGTGGGTCTATCAAGTATTACTCAATTTCCCCCTATTATCTTTAAATTATTATTGCAACACATGAAAGTTAACAACTTAAATGGAATGCTATTTTTTAGCACTTAAGTATATGTTGTTGATTACAGAATTCAACCTGTGTATGTTGTTGATATCGCTTTGCCAGTTGGTTTTTTTATGTATTAATATGTATTTGAATTGTCACTTACACTTTGTTATTGATGTTAAACGACAAGCATGATAATAAATACATGTATACTCACCAAGAATTCTTAATTTAAAATGTGCCTAAAAGATTAGTAGTAGTAGAGATATCGACGAATTTGGGCATAGAAAGAAACAGAATCACTTATATTTTGACTTGATATAAATTGGGCTTTTCGATATTAATTCGATGAAGATACATTGCATAGCGTATGTGATAATTCCAAATACTTGTAAATTGTTTTCGGATGTTATAGATAACATTAATAACATGTGGCCAATTGAACAACAATAACTTTAAACCTTCACGTTATCAAATGCTTTATATTTATATATTCTAACTTTTATTTAAGTATAATTCGATCATGTTATTTGATAATGTTCTTTTGTCAATATATGTTAAACATAATTGATGGTGTTAAGTTAAAAGTTTTTGTACCCAGCCCCGTGTAGTACACGGGTTATAACCTAGTTAATCTATATAATGTTATTTAAAAATACATTATTCGTATAGTCTATAATAGGGACCTACAAATGTTTGTACCGTGTCCATCTTTTGAAAATAAATTAGATTTATTATATGTATGTTACAAGTAAATATGATTATCAGGTACTAGATGATACAAAAAGAAGTTACTCAACCTCCTTTGCATAGTGTCATGATGTGAATTGTAAAAATGAATAATGCTAATAACGCAAAACGTTCTTCATTATCCTAAACTTGGAACGCCTTGTCTCCTTGCATAGTTTGATGATGGTGTATTTCACAATTTAGTTTCCCCCTGCATTCCTTATATAGACATAAAGTATATGCTATTATTGCCAATGTGATCAATATCAATAATAACTTTCACTTTAGTTGTCGAGGACAATATTATTTTAATTAAAAATCAGCGTCGTGTGTTCTTAATGAAAAATTAGCTGATGTTTATCTCAATCCAAATCTTATACATTGTTTACGTCACATAAATAGAAGTTGAAAACAAACAAAGTTACCTTTGTCTCAAAACAAAATTTCTATAGATGATGAAAATAAAAGTTAGAAATATAATTGATTTCTTTAATTTGAATTAATAAAACACGAGTTTTTTACCAAACTAGTGTAGTTAGTAAAATTATTTACCAATCTAGTATAGTTTTAAGCATATTTACCAAAATGAGTATTTTTAGTGGGACCCACCACCCACTCACTTCATCTTCTTCCTTCTAACCTAACCACTCTTTCTCTCTCTATCTAGACCACCACCATACCACCACCATGTTCTTGACAATCTCCGGCGGCCTCCGATGCCTCCGCCGGAAATATAATACATGATGCCATGGTGGCGTGCCGAGACAGACATCCTTGAAGTACTCGCCGGATCCTAGGATTGCACCAGACTTTAGTGTACCCATAAGTTTTCCGGCGTATGTATCCGCCGGCGCCGGCGATTCAGATTCTGCAGATTTGGATTTTTCGGCGTGGATGATTCTTTTGTGGGTTTGAATTTCAGTGAAATCACTAACGGCGGAGTTGAATAATGAGCTCTTAGGTGAATATCTTTACGCAAAAATTGAAAGAAAATGATGAAATCGTTGAGTTTGATTATTTTGATGAATAATCTTTTCTCGGCAGATTATTTTATAAATAATTGATGTATTCATCGTGTTTTCTATTAATCTTTTCACCACGGCATCATGTACTATATTTCCAGCAGAGGTATCGGAGGCCGTCAGAGATTGTCAAGAACATGGTGGTGGTATGGTGGTGGTCTAGATAGAGAGAGAAAGAGTGGTTAGGTTAAAAGGAAGAAGATGAAGTGAGTGGGTGGTGGGTCCTATTAAAAATACTCATTTTGGTAAATATGTTTAAACTATAGTAGATTGGTAAATAATTTTACAAACTACACTAGTTTGATAAAAAACTCAATAAAACACTATATAAATAATTTTAACTATATACCTCATGATTAATTTTAACTTTGACTTAAGTCCTAATGATAAGGGTTAAGGGCTAGAAATAGTCCTTAAAATTGAAGACTCATCGGTAGGAGGTGACCCCTTTCTTGGAACCCAAGCCTCTAGAATGCACCACCCTTGGTGAACCCAAGAGCCACCACCACCTGGGGCTGGGCCCACCTCCATTTTCATTTTCTCTCTCTGACACGTGCTCATCACGCTGGTCCCACGCATTCCTCGTATAAACGACACGTGATTCTCTGATCTATTCTCCACATCACACTTCCCTTTTCCACCCATATTATTATGATTTAACATCCTATTTCAAACTACTTGAACTATAAAGTTTACACGTTTCAAATTGTTACTTTAAAGTCTTCTATATTAGTTTGATAACGTTATTTTAAATTTAATATATATAAAGCGTGTTTCATGCTCAGTATAATTACATTACCTAATGGTTAGTAGATACAATGATAGGGAAAAAGAAAGTGAAGTACTAGTTACATCTCTCTTGTACTACACAAAAATAAAAAGTACTTAAAACATATTTATCGGAGCTCAACTGCTCGTAGTATTCACCTAACATTTTTGTCAAATGTATAGCATTACAGCCCTTCAAATTCAATTCACGGTCTTTTTAGTTTTGATTTCATTTCTATTTAAAAAGCTATAAGAGTCGTCAGACCTCTTTTTATAAGATATGACACCAACGTTTAGTGTAACAACCCGGTCTCTCGTACCACCAATATTGTCCGTTTTGCCCCCGATGGGTTGCCCATCCGGGAACTCACGGCTTTGTTTTTTGTTGCCCAGGTAGACGGCTTTGTTTTTTGTTGCCCAGGTAGAGAATTCCCAGGTGGTCACCCATCCTAATACTACTTCCACCTAAGCACACTTAACCGTGGAGTTTTCATGTGCTCCACAGACAACTAAGCCCAAAACGCGTTGATGATGTTAAAAGGCAGGACATTACTTATGAACCAAGAATCTCTCTTGTCCACGGCCGATGTGGGATAGCCTAAGAGTGAGACGATGTTGTGTTTGCCAAGGATGTTACATTCAGGACATAGAGATTAGAGGTATGAACCAAAGACGTCCATGAGCGGAGATCATACGAAACAAGGAGTAGTGTGCTTTAAGTTGACATTTTTTTACCCGCAAAGAGTAACTTAGTAAAACGATTAATGTGACGTGAATTTTCGGTTTCATGTAAAGTAATTATAATTATTTAAAAGTATCTTGCTATTGTATATGTTTTTTTTAGTACATTCAATAAACCATTACGAATATCAAATACCATAACAATAAAGTGACACGATTATAATTTACATTTACATATATTATTATTTTGCTACGTCGCGCCAACTAACCATTATTCGTTATTTGGTTACTGTTGGAATAAACTTTTATCTACTATGGATATGCCTATAGCTTAAATTTGAATAAACTTGTACCGTACAACATGCTACTGCGCCATCTCATAATCTTGTTTAGATACTTTATTAAAGGAACTGTCATGATAACGTTGAATTATTGATTAAAACCATTTCATTTTTTTATTAAATTAAATCCATTTCAAAAATCGAATATTCTAGATCAAATACCTTCCATTTCATCTATAAATTTAAACCAAAAATCGTTCTAAGTTTCTGTAACACATCACAGTACAACATTCAACAGAAAATAATAATAATAATAATAATAATAATAATAATGCCTGTATTTACCAGAACAAAACGAGTCACTGACCCGCTAGACGACCGAGTCAAGGATCGGATCGTCGGGCGGGATATACCACAACCGGCGTACGTTAGCAGCGGCAGCGAACACAGTGGACACGAAGACGACGACACATTATCGGAACTACTCGATTGTTTCCTCCACCACGCCGGAGAAAACGACGGCGATGGCGACGGTTACGATGGAGAACATCGTAATCCTAACTCCGATGACGATAACGATTCAGATCTGGAATGTGATTCCGATTCCGATCGTACGGACGTTATAATTTCGAATTTGATGTCAGTTTTTAATAATCAAAACGTTGATAGGTTTAGAAACGCGTTGTTAGCTAATCTATTAACAGCGAATGAGCTTTTTCAATCCACAAACCCTAACAGACAGATCCGTAACAGAAACGTGATGTTATATCTTCAAAACAACGGCTATAACGCAGCGATAAGTAAAACGAAGTGGAATACCTGCGGCGGACTTACCTCCGGTAACTACGAGTTCATCGACGTCGTCCGTACGGATTCCGGCACTCGCTACTACGTCGATCTGAGCTTCGCCGGAGAATTCGACATCGCGAGAGAAACGCCACACTTCCGCCGGTTGTTACGTCACATTCCGGCGGTTTTCGTCGGAAAAAGTGAAGATCTGAAGCAGATCGTGAAGTTGTTAAGCGATGAGACGAAACGGTCGTTGAGAAGCAGAGGATTACTCCTCCCGCCGTGGAGAAAAAACCGGTTCATGCAGAACAAGTGGTTCGGTCCGTACCGGCGGACGGTTAACTACACTCCGACGAACGTATCGTCGCCGTCAACGGAACTGAAACAATTACCTACTGCTGTGAAATGCCGTTTCGATTGGATTTAACGCCGTTAGTAATAGTAACGGGACGTTATTTCCCGCGGTGACACGAACAAGATAAACTAAAATAATGAGTAACCACGTAAGTCGTATATAAGTTTTTTATTATTATTACTATGATAAAGAGAGTTAATATTATTTTGTAATAGAGTTGCACGTTTTTCTCGGGGTGTAAGCTGAGTCCAGGTGTGTGTGACATCTGCCGTTGATTTAAGATGACCAGTTCAAGTATAACATCAACGGTTCAGATTTAGGGCTTAGATGTGCAAGTAATCGTAACTACGCGAACTTAATCTCTAATCACCATGCATACAGTATTAGAATGTAGAAGATATAATTTGATTGATAAATCAAGCTAAGGCGTAATTCAATTTGTTAACAAGATTCATAACAATAGAGAGATTGTAAAATGTAGAAAGTGGTGTATAATATACGTTGGAAACTAATAATGAGGGACATAGGTGTGTGACTGTGTTAAACCGTAACCGTGAAAATCGAATCAACCAACCCACACAAAAAGGCAGTGGTTTGAATATATGTTTATGTAAAAACTGATTTTTCAGTTCCATCTTGCATGTAATTAAAATCGTCGTAACCAAACCAAATTCATAGATTTTCATTTTTAATTTGCGTGTTAAGTAATTTATAACAAATTAATAGTAAAGTAACTTAAATATTTAATCCAAATGTGTAATAACTAGTTTTTACGGTTTTCAACAAACTAAAAGGCCATTTTTTTTTTGTTCAGTTTAAACTCAAAACCGACTCATAGTATTCCTTTCTTCTCAAGGGGAGTACTTATGGTGTTTCGAAAACTTCATGATGATAGTGTAGCTTGTTTAATGTTGTTATAGCTATAATGTAAGCTTGCTGATAGGCATCAAAGGTACTATCTATAAGATAATAACAAATGCTGGTACCTTGTGGTGTACGAATATACATCCGCCCACGGATTATCATCACACGTTTAACTGTTGTTTCGGATTAAAAATGGTTTGGCTAATTGTTAACTAACGCAAACCATATCTTGCTATTGTAAACATCTAGTTGGTTGTTGTTGTCCAAACTCCAAACCCTCATAGCTGCTTAAAAAGGTGGTTACTTCATCATGTCCTCTAAGCCCACATTATACTAGCGTTGTAATCATCATATTAAACTTCCAAGTTTTCTTTTTATATGATCTCTTACTCAACAGTGTATAGAGAAAGAGTGGCATACGACCATTGGATAGGTATATGTTGTTGTAATGATGGATAAAAGAAAAACGTTTAGATAGGTATATGTGTCGACGTATTAATGGACCGTTTGAAATCTAAGTCTAGGCCGTTAACATTAACGACACATGACATATGATTATTGACTTAATCTAGTTCTTCTAGTTTCAGCCAGAAGATGAATAATATGCCACGATCTATATTTATATCGAAGTTTTCTTTTTTTAGTATGATGGATTTCCTCTTCTCAGTTTATGTTAATGTGATCGAGTATTGTAGAGTTACCTCTCGACTAGCTCGATTGATGGCTACACTTTGAAGCGATAATGTTCAAAATGGTATTCCCTTCTTTCCCGGTCTATAAAATTTTACAACTTGGGTAATGTCATTATGTCAATGACATAGAAAAATTACGAGTTGTGAAATATTAAAACTATGGCTTGTAAAATTGATTACTCCCTAGGAGTATGCCTCTAATATGTGTGATTGTAGTTTTTTTTCATGTATTGTGTGTTAATTGTTAATTGTTAGTCTTACTAAAGGATGATGTACTGTGAGGCTTTTTATTTATGCCACGGTGAGTCGATTACCGTATGATCCACGTGTGTTTTCCGGGCATGGCAAACCTACAGTGATACATCTAGATTTATATTTTCTTTGATAACACTTTTACATTATTGCAAATATACAAAAACAAACTATGCTTAAAAATAACATAATTAATAAACCCTTTCTTATTATCAAAACACTTGAAAACTTGATATCATAGTTAACTGGAATTTTGTTTTTGAGTCTGATTTTATTTTTGAAGACATTTAGTTAGCACATAAATTTCACATTATATATACTATATAGTAAAACCGTCGGTGTCACAAGATGGATTTCAAGGTTTTTTTTGTTGTTTTTTTTTTGCTATTTTTTTTTGCAATTTACCTTTTTTTAATTGTATTTTCTTTTTTATTTGCAACAAGAATAATTTTAAGTTTTGTTATTATTTATTTTTTTTGTTTTTTGCAAGTTAACTTTATAATTGTTTTTTTATACCAACCGATGTCGCACTCGTTTACCTTATTAAATACATGATGCATCTACAACTACAAGTCTACAATAACAAAATGATTTCACGGATTCTAATATTATATTGTATATGACTTTTATGTTAACTTTATAAAACTTATATGTAATTACCATTTTTACCACATTAAGTTTATCTATTAAAAGAAGGTAAATGTACAAATTGAGAGAAAACCAAACAATTGTGTATTCAGTGGCGAGGTTAGTGAGGGCGGTGCCCCCCCCCCCCCCCCTCCTGGTTTTTTTACGTAATAGTGTAAATTACCTGTTTTGGTCCAAAAATTTTTATACGCAGTGTAAATTTAGCCGTTTTCGGTCAAAAATTTGAGCCCGCCACCTCCGTTTTTTGAAATTCTTTATACATTTTGAGTCCTCTCCGGTATCTTAGTTCAAGTTTCGCCATCGTATGTATTGAAATATTATTTACATGAAGGCGTGGGGGACGAATTGTAGTTGGTAAGCATTTATTGAAATTTTGGAATTGTGTGTTGTGTAGTGATCGATCGCTAATCAATTTCATGGATAAGATGTGACAACTTGTATGATGTTGACCCATTTTTTCCCTTGTTTTTTAGGTCCAATAATGATATATCAAACTTATGGATAAAGTAAGGACACATGGAAAAATATTCTGTGTTTTCCGTTACTAGAAGACTTCACACGATCTTTTATTTGATTAATAATTTTTTTCAGTAAGTTGAGGGACCAATTAATCGATAAACCCTAGATCCCGCCAATAACTTACTAAGGCTGAGGGGTGTGGGGGGCGCGAGAGGGGGCGCGAGTGGGGGCGCCAGCCAATAATATTGTGACGTGTGGCAGAGAGAGAAAGTTGATAAGATGGGTGTTGGTAGTGGTGCTCGCGCCCCGGGACATGGTGTGGAGGGGCGCGAGAGGGGGCGCGAGTGGTTTTTTTTTTAATTTTTTTATAAATGTATTAAAAAAACGTATTATTAAAAAAACTCATAAATTATTTAAAAAAACACACATTAATTAAAAAAACACATTAATATCTAAAAAAAATTAAAGTATTAAAAAAAACATTATTCTTATTAATCGGCTTGGTCTTCTTCGATCAACCTCTTCCGGATACGTTCCTTTTGTTTTTCCATCAGCATTTGGTCGACCGGATTTAGGTTACTGAAGTCTCTTGTAAGGAATTCCAAATCTCTCATTCTTTTTTTTTCCTTTTTGTCATTAGAGACCACCTCCATGGTTTTGTTGAATTTATTGAGGGATTCAACAAGATCGTTGATGTTTACGGCTTCCCCCTCAGCCGGTTTTTTGCCCCTGGCGTCCCTTCCCAATGGCCGCCTTCTCGGCGGTGAAGACGTTTCCTCCCCCGCAACGTTTAGGTCGAATCCAACCCGGCAATCCGACCCGGCGGAAGTGCTGTACGCTCCAGACGAACTAGTTTTAGTCCGTTTCGGCCCTACTTCCGCATCAACGTCCGGCGCCACCAGCTCAACCCACTTAGAACACCTTCTCAACCTCTCCCACACCTTTACATCGTCCCACGTCTTCACCGTCCCATACCTCCGCAGGCACTCCTGCCTCCACTCTTCGACAGTGAAATTATAAACCGCCAAATCGTCACTGCCACTTGGTCTCATACGACCGGCGTTCCTGTTGAACAGATTAGTAAACAAGCCGACAAATTTTCTGATTTCGGTCCACCGACCCGAAATCATATCGGCGTTCCTCTCTGTACTCCCAACGAGCGAATAGAACGTCTCCCTAACATTTGTCCAAAAGACCTTGCTCTTTTGGTAGTCCGCTGCAAAATGCATAAATAAATTTGTAAGTCATTTAACTTTTTTATTAAAAATCATTTTTAAAAACGTTAAAACAATTACCGCAACGCCGATCCTCAGAAGTGACTATCCAAGCCCGACACAGGGCTTCCTTCTCATCCGATGACCACGGAGTGATTTTCCGTTTCGTCCTTCCGGTCGAAGCCGAACCCGACCCGTCCGTTGCAATTTGTTTTTTCCGGTGGACGCGTCTTCTTTGTCCCGCAGCTTCACCTTCTGGTTCTTGTGTCTCCGGAACTACAAAGTTAGGAGACGGTTGTATGTTGGATGGTTGAAAGCCGGATGGTTGTTGCGACCCCGAATAAAACATCGCTTGGTCCGGTGCCGACCATAAATCCTCGTAACTGTAATCTGAATCTAGGTTTGGGTACCAATTTCCAGCCATGTTTTTAAAAAAAGGTTTGGAAGATGGGGTGATTTTGGGTTTTGGGTGTGGTATGTGATATTGGTATGTGATATTGGTGTTGGTTTGGGTTTGATATAGGTTGAATAGAGAGAAAAAATCGGGTTTGATTTTGGTTTGATATTGGTTGCAATGTATGTTATTATATAGAGTAAAAAATTTTTTTTTTTTTAATAAAAAACGAGCCCAACGGCTCTTTTCACGCATTCCCAGACCTCCTTCACGCTCCCCCAGCCGCTACCCCACCCGCGCCTGCCTCTTTTTCCGCGCTCGCGCCCCTTTCGCGCCCCTCTCGCGCCTCGGTGGTGTGGTCCTCGCGCCCCGGGGCGCGAGCGTCTCGCCTCTTGCGCCCTTTCTCGCGCTCCGCACCCCTCAGCCTAACCAGACAGGTTAATCGTGACTGGGGCTACATTGGTAGCCTAAGAGGGGGCAGACTCTAATTAATAAGATAGATAGCAGGTTGCTTCCAAGCTTAAATAATTTAAAACGAAATTGCTACTTATTTTAGCTTGTTTTAGTTTGCTCTAACTTCAAAGAATCAAACTTATTTTTTTTTTCTTTTTGCTTAATCTTCTACTTATGTATTAGCTCACCAAATTTATGGCAATTGATTGGTTATTTAGAGTACGCACATTTTGTTTCTTTCTCCATACAATAACACTTATATTTCGGTAGAAGTTGTATGCATTTGGGATTATTTCTCTTAGATTAACTTTAATTTTGACTGAGATTTTATTTAGTTTCTTAAAATCATTTGAACTACACTAACCAAAATTTTTTATTTCATTTTAAAGCGGACTTTGAAGCTTCAAAACCAAACCAATTTTACTAGGTCGTATTATCCAATTTTTATTATTATTATTATTATTTTTTGCAAAGCAAGCAATACAACAAGAAATTAAAATCAGAAAAAGACGAACACAGCAAGCTACATATTTGTAAGAGAAATGGAAATGGGTGGAGTAAAACAAGTTAGTGAAACCTTCTCTCTCTGTCACGTCTGCGCCACATCAGCTTTCACATACTCATTTCACATCCACATTTTTCACTGGAAATACCCTGTGTGAAACAGGGTATGTGAAACCTCAATTATTTTATTATTATTTTTTTAATCTTTTATTTTTTATATTAACTAATAAAAATTTAATTGATTAATAAAAATTACAATACATTCAAAGACTAATAAACATAAATAAAACATTACAAGAAAAGTTACAATAATTTTAAAATAAAAGCATCAATAAAAGTTACATAAATAAACTACCGGAACGAACGTGAATATATTCGATCAAGTCCGCCGTTAATGCGTCATGAATCTCTCGGCTTCGAATTTCTTGACGGTTTCTTCGTTTTTTGTCTTCGTTGATTTCTTTGTACATAGGCACATCCTCATTTGGGTTATATTGACAAATCGTTAACCCGTTGTCCTCTAAAATCATATTATGAAGAATAACACAAGCGTACATAATGTTCCTCATTTTCACTTGATAAAAACACTTGGATGGACGATCCACAATGTGCCACTTAGACTTCAACACCCCGAATGCTCGTTCAATATCCTTTCTTGCCGCGTCATGAGCTTTTTTGTACGTTTGTCGTTTAACGCCAATGGGTTGCGAAAGCCACTTGACAATTGTCGAGTAATCCGGATATATTCCATCGGCAAGGTAATACCCACGCTTGTAAAGCGTCCCTCTAAGCTCAAAAGAGGAGTCTGGGCCCGTCTCGTTGATCCAATCGTCGTATTAGATTGATCAGGTACATTTATGTCGTTGTTTGAGCCGGCAACACCAAAAAATGCATGCCAAAACCATAAGTGTTGGGACGCCACCGCTTCTAGAATAATACTAGGATATGGATGATCACCTCGTGAAAACTGACCATGCCACGCAGTAGGACAATTTTTCCAATTCCAATGCGTGCAATCGATGCTACCAAGCATGTCGACAAAACCGTGTTTTTCGGCATGCTTCGCCTGTAACTGTTCAACCTCACTAGCCGTAGGCTTACGTAAATATCTACTACGATACAACAAAACAATAGCTTTAGAGAATTTGTAGACACATGACCTGATGTGTCGACCCGACATCTTCAAATATTCGTCGAACATATCACTAGCGGTTCCATATGCCATATAACGAATCGCGGCGGTACACTTTTGCAAGGTGGAGAAACCGACTCGACCTCTAGCATCAACCCGTTGGGTAAACCAAGGAACACCTCACGACTCATTCGAAAACGGGTTTTAAACTCTGAGGCCGTGTAAACACACGGGGTGTTAAAATAGTCGTTTCGTAGTGCTTCGTGCGCAGCCGCTCGATCACGGTTTAAACGTTCACGTCGGGTTTCGTGTCGTATTGACGAACCCGAATCTTCTTATTGTTGCCACCACTCATTACACCCCGTTGCGAAAGCACGAAACATAGAAGCGTTTTTTCTTCGCTCGAAGACGAAGAGGAATAAGATGGTGATGACATTTTTGAAAAAATAATAGGGAATTTTTATAGATTATAGAGAGGAAAGAGTAGTTTTATGTGTTTGTTTCTATAAAATGAGAAGGTATTTATAGATAAAAAAAGGAAATGGAAAATTTTTTTATTTATTTAATAGCCAACGGCTATTTTTTAAAAATATTACCGTTTAATGGGGCCCACATGCATCTCTTAACAACGTTAAAGAAGTGGCGGTGGTATAGTCGCGCCCCCTCACGGAGGAAGGGGTGGTGTTTCACGGGTTCACGGTGCACCCGTGAGGGGTATTTCCACTTCTCTAAGGTTGATCTTATTTATATGAATTATGACAATTGGGCTGCATTTTATTAATGATGGGACAAAAAAATGCAAAATACATAGATTTGGCCATTGGGTGCGGTTTCAAGAAAATAACATAGATTTAGGGCTAAAGAACCCGCCAATGGCTTGGAAAGACAACATGACACGTGCAAATCTCATGTATTATTTAAAAATATTCCAACTCATATCTTACTTTTTAATAACAACAATCATTAATTGTTTATGTTATCCTTACCTTTTTGCTTGTATTACTTTACTTTCTAATAGTGTGCATAATATGCCCTCACGTCTAATAACGTGAGTGATGGTTAAAATTTAAGACTCTATAGTCTCAGGCTTAAAATTTGATTTAAAGGAGTTTTCTCAAAATAATGGTTTTCATTCTTAATGGTGTTTCTGGGTAAGTCAATACCGCGTCAAAATCAGTATGGATCGTCAAAATCTCATCTTAAAAATGCTTACTCAGCTATTAAGGGTAATTACAAACGCAATTAGAAAACAAAAAAATAAATAATAATTTGTGTGCAAGGTTGCATATTTTATGCGAGATTTTATCCTTGACAACAATCACTAAAAAGATTTACTTATGATGCACTATTTGTTTATTAGACCATCTCCAACAGTTGTTAGTTCAAACCAGCCACATCATTGTCACGTCAGCTTTCTTAAAAACCCAATATTTTACTCCAATAATACACCATCTCAAACCATCTTTACATTTCCACATCATCACTTACTTTTACAATTATTTTAAATAAAAATTTCAAAATACTATAAATTATTTAATTGTTATTTAAATAAAATAGCAATATAATAAAAATTTAGTACTCTTTACTTTAGTAGGCCATGTTGTAACTTTTTTTCTATGACTTTTTGTTAAGTTTTTCTTTTAAGACTTTGTAATGTCTAATTGTAACGTCTTTTTTCTAAGACTTCTTGTAATGTTTTTTTATTCGAATTAAGCGTTGTAAAATAAATAATAAAATCATTAAAAAATAGCCGTTAAAAACTTTAATCGTTAAAGTTGCCATTGCGTTAGACAAACAAAAAAAATACTTAACTTTTGAAATAAATATAAAAAAAATGTATATATGTATATATGGGAGTATACATGAGATGAAAGATGTAGTGATGGGGCCCACAGTTAGTGGTTTATGGTGGTTTGGAAAACCAAACTTAAAAATTGGTTTTTTGTTTAAACTAAGTTCTCCAATGGTTATTTGGTTTTTGGGTTGGTTTGAACCACACAAAAACCACCATTGAAGATGATCTTAGTAGTCTTTAAGTCTTAACTTAATTAATTACTGTGAACATATAACTAAATTTGTTACTATGATATGGGGTATAGTTGTGTACATTTATACCCCTTAACTTTACTAGCATTGCATCTAGTTTAATTTCGAAATACTTCTTAAGTTATTGTGTGTGTTTGTAGATGATTTTAATACCCATTAAAACTTTAACCCGCATTGCCTTTAAAGCCCCTTAACCTATGGAGTGGTATCCCACTCATTAACCATTGCAAATCAATTTTAATGCCGTAGATGTTAAGGTATACCCAGGGCCGACGTGTAATTTACGAATTGAGAAAGTAATCAAGTTTTAAGTATTTAACTAAAATAACTTAAAACTATTAAGTTCCTCTTAAGATCTAATATCCATAGACGGAAATACAAATTTTGTCTTTTAAACATACCTGATTTACGAATTAGACCTTTTAAAATATTTACTTTCAGACGGTGTATTTTACATGCTATGTTTATTTGATTTTCGTCATTTAAGCTAACTATCATCCAATTCCTTCGTTAAGTTGATGCACGTGAGTAACATGTGAGGGATTTGTGGTCTTTTAACATGTCAATTATCCCTCCTCTTTCTCTTAAACCACGATAAAACACCATATCAATCACACCCAAATATCTTTAACATGTCTACATGTTACTCACGTGCATCAACTTAACGGAGGAATTGGATGACAGTTAGCTTAAAGGACGACAATCAAATAAACATAACATGTACGTAAAGGACATCGTCTAAAAGTATACATTTTAAAGAACCTGATTCGCAAATCAGGTATATTTAAAAGTCAAAATTTGTATTTATGTCATATCCATATAACAAAAGGTGGGACATTGGAAAACTAAACAACATAAACGAACGACGCTAAAATAGTAAGCATTAAGCTACTTATAATAGACAAGTGATGAGAAAGACTATAATATTAATAGATAAAAGATCATAGAGACGAAGTACATGTACGCTTCTCTAAAATTTATACGACGGGATCTCGCTAAGGTATAAAACTGAGGCTAGGCAACTCAAAGTGTATGAAAAGCTAAGGTTCGAAGTAAATTCTAAGACATATTTATACATCTCCTAAAAGTTCATAACCTTTATTTGACGTTTTAAATAACTCATATTGATCTTGTCCTTAGATATGTGTAAGTTTAACAAATCATGTACGTCTAATTCACTATCTTATGCTATTTTGGGTATACCTCTATTTCTCATCTCTTCCACTTAAAGGATTTCCACACTTTTTATTAGCGTTGCAATCTACCTCATTTTTACATGCCTAAACCATCACAATCTCCCCTCCGTTATCCTATCCAAGATGCTTGCTATCCTTGTTTTTTCTTCCAGAAAACTTCATTTCTGATCATGTTCTTGCATGCCTAAATTGTATTTTAAAAATTGTTATATATTATCTACATCTATATGGTACAAAATACATATTATATCAAACTTATGAAAAGTTGCATATCTAAAAGAGCCACATGATACGTCTTATATAAATCAATTACTGAAGAGGTAGGTCCCAGCAGAGCCCAGTTGGACCCGCAAGACTCACCTTAAACAGGGACGTCTGCGCAGAGACCAACTGGATCCGCAGGACCAACCATGCTCAGAGACGTGACGTCCTTACGCGCAGTACGCAAGCTGGTCCCGCAGGAAATGCCTCCCAATGGTGAAGGACTCCGCCTGTCCCCGCAGCCTCGGATACAAGCCATTAGGGAAGGCCACCCGCGCAGCATGGCTACACGCACAAGGCACTTAGCTCTCGATCATTCAGTGTCACCTGAAGGAATGAGCCAAGCCGGGAGCAATCCCGCACAGAGGCGGGAGGGGGAATACTCCCGCCCAAATAAGCCAGTCCGTATACTGAAGGATCTTTTACTGTACCTGACGAGGTATGGGCGAAAGATCTGATCAGAGATACGACAGCCCACTGATACAGTATGGCGAGCAGCATGCTCCTGTACTGTATCACTATTAGCCGCTGCCTACTCACCAACTACTGTCATACCACGTGCATAGCCGGCAGTTGGTGGAAAGGGAATAGTACACAGCAGGCCTGGTCACTATCAGCCGCTGCCTACCCACCAACTACCAGCAGGGCACGTGCGTAGGCTACTGTTGATGAACAGGAACACTGTAGCAGCCGGCCATACCTCCTTGGAAACCTACCTTCGGCTATAAATACCCCAAATGGTATGATCATCACAACATTACATTATCTTATATCATCATAATATACCTGATATCTGCTCTAGCAATCTCTTAATATACTTCTATATTTAAAGAGCAATCTAGTCTGATTCTCACGCCGGAGGGTGGTCACAAGGAGGAACCCCCCCCCCTTCTCAGTGACGAGCTCACGGTGTCTGTTTTGCAGGTTATCAGAAGAACCATCTTCCAAGGGTCTAACCCCTCGTGGGAAACAGCTATCCAACCCCCAGGTTACCAGTAATCTGTCCGGGGTCCGGTTAGTGTTTCTTCATTGGTGCCATCCGTGCGTAAAGCTAGAACTACAATTTTCTCCAGTTTTTTCAAACTTTTACAAAGATGGTTAGAGAAATTCCGGTAACCACAACCCCAGCTACTAGGGGGAATACCGGCAACACAGTTTTTACGAACACTACCCCGGCTACCGAAGCCGGGGCAAGTGAAGTAAATTTTACGAACACTACCCCACTTACCAAAGCTGGGGCAAGTGCAGTAAATGATCGCCTACTGGGATCCACCGATACCCAGTTTGAGAAACGAAGACTCCCCCGCCAGACTCTCGATGAAGTTAAGGCATGGGCGGAGGCACGACAAAAGGAATTCCAGGCTGAGTTGGACGAACGCTTGCGTTCCGTGCAACAGGCCGACGAATTCGAATACTGGGAGGATGACTCGGAGGAATCCGACTCCGACGCGAACCCTCGCCATAGGGCAAAAGGGAAGCGTAAGGAAACGGAATCCCAACCGAAAAGGCATTTTGGACAAGCCTTCAAACCAAAAAGCACAGGTGGAAGTCCACGAGACTTCTCCAAAACGTTCAGACCAAACGTTGCGAATGCAGGAACGTCCAAGTTTGCAAGGGACATTGCGGAAGCAATCGCCCCAAAGAGTGCCAAACAAATGCCTAACATAGGCACATATGACGGTTTATCTGATCCAGACGATCATTTGAACAGGTTCATAGCGGGGGCAACCGTCAGCAATTGGACGGAACCCACGTGGTGCTACATGTTCCAAATGACGCTTGTTGGGGCTGCTAGAGCTTGGTTTGATCGTCTACCGGTCAACCACATCTACGACTGGGCAGACTTCCAACAGAAGTTTAGCCAACACTTCAGCCAACAACGGAAGTATACCGAGGAGCAATGGACAATCCTCAAATGCATACGAGAGGAAGATGAATCTCTGCCAAACTTCATCACTCGCTTCAACTCAAAGAAGCTAAGTTTGGGCAATATCAGCGAAGATCTTGTTCGCGCTGCCTTCATCCAGGGCGCACATGACCCAGAGCTCATCCGCACCCTAACGGGTAAAGATGGCATGCCATCCACATGGGATGGCATCATGACAGCAGCAAAACGCTATGCGGAAACAGAGAAGCAACTGGGTAGAGATCTCCCACAGAGCACAAACCTCTACACTCAGAAGACGAGAGAAGACAACGTCCTCACCGCCAGACTAAATAAAAAGCGAAAGCTAGGCATTTGGCAGTCAAGGGTAAACTTTGACACCTCATCCGGCTTGCAACATCGAGTGGGCGGAAGGGATAATGTACAGTCGCACCGGAACTCCAGATGGACGCCACTCACCAAAAGCGTCACTGAGATATTCGCCACTGAAGAGCTCCCATGGCCAAAGCCTCCAATAATCCGACATCGTCACGATGCTGATCGGAGCAAATACTGTGACTTCCACAAGACAAAAGGCCACAACACTGAAGAATGCATAGACGTAAAGGACATGGTCGAAGCATTTGTCAGAGATGGGACGCTCGCGCACCTCGTGGCACAATAAAGGCTGAGCAGGCGGGTGCGTATAGAACCTCAGCTGGGGAAAACACGAATCAATTCCAGCTTCAAAATCGAGACTACATGCTGCGTAAAGAACGAGATCCCGAACCAGGTGCGTATCGGCTCGATGGCACTCCCATCCCAACATGGAAGGGAGCTCATTTACACAGTCTGCATGTAAATCAATTCCAATTTGTAAAGAAAAGGCCAAGAGCCACTTCTAATGGAAATGATTCTCTTTAAGAACATCGAAGCTGATGATTTTACATTTATACTTTTCTGAACACTAATATGCCGGTTTTCACCGCATAATTACGTGAAGTCATTGCATGGGAAGGCGGTCCTACCCGCACGAACCCAATAACTTGACAAACCTTCACGCAGGTCAGTTGAAGGGGAAGAATTCAATTATCCCATTAAATGAAAGTGCCGGTCTATCCGCATGAATCATTAAAGGAAACTGAGTAATAACCTATCAACAACCGCGCGTCGAACGGTTAAACTATGCAACACTGGTGACGGCGTTCACATTACGTGAAGTCGTTGCGTGGGAAGGCGGTCCTACCCGCACGAACCCAATAACTTGACAAACCTTCACGCAGGTCAGTTGAAGGGGAAGAGTTCAATTATCCTATTAAATGAAAGTGCCAGTCTATCCGCATGAATCATGAAAGGAAACCGATCACTAACCTATCGACAACCGCGCGTCGAACGGTTCAAAACAAAATTCTTAAAAAGGATAAGGAAAACCTACACGCAGGTCAGATATGGGTAAAGTTTTGCCATCCTACTAAGTGCAAGTGACGGTTCTACCCGCACAATCACGAAAGAGGAAGCAAAACTTCACACCTATTATCAACCACGTTCAAAGGTTAACTTATCCTCATAGGATGAGGAAAACCTACACGCAGGTCAGATATGGGTAAAGTTTTGCCATCCTACTAAGTGCAAGTGACGGTTCTACCCGCACAATCACGAAAGAGGAAGCAAGACTTCCTGTTATCAACCACGTTCAAAGGTTAACTTATCCTCAAAAGGTGAGAAAAACCTACACGCAGGTCAGATAAGGGTAAAGTTTTGCCATCCTACTAAGTGCAAGTGACGGTTCTACCCACACAATCACGAAAGAGGAAGCAAAACTTCCTATTATCAACCACGTTCAAAGGTTAACTTATCTTAATGCCTTAGAAATTTCGAAAAGGAAAACCTACACGCAGGTCAGATGAAGGTTAAAGTTTAGCCATCCTACCAAGTGCAAGTGACGGTTCTACCCGCACAATCACGAAGGAGGAAGCGAAACTTTAACCCATTAACCACGTTCAAAGGTTCTTATTCTAAACACTTGGAAAATTGCTAATTTAAACTAAGTATGCAAGTCATAAGTTTATAAAGCAAGGAACCCAAAGAAGGAAATAACAATCTTATACGCAAAAAGATTAATATTTCAAGAATATATTACAAGAATGGCCGGGTAACTACCCGCCTAAGAGAATAAAACTATACAAGTCTTAGCAATGGGAAGGGATCTTCAGGATCAAGCTTCAGGGCCGCTTCCACTTGGACCCGCTCCGTCAGAAGAACGGGGTGGTTCGAGGAACGCTTTGAGGACAGCTAACCCATCATCAGCAGCAGCTACTTCGTCCACCTTTTCCACCACTGGATGCGGGAAGGCGGCGTATTGGTTCAATGCTTGGTCATAAATGGCTTCGGTATCCACATCGAACAAAGGGAAGTTGGAAGGCGGGACGCCTTTCTCAACAAACCCTAGACCAAGCAGGAAGCCGGCCTTTTTCCCATCCTCATGAGAAGCGTTGAGGGCTGCGGTCATAGCATCATCGTAAGAGGTCTCTAAAAAGACCCGACGCACAACCTACAAAGAAAAAATACAAGTATTAGAACCTTTTCTTACAAAAGAAAAGCGAGAAGATAAAGCTAAACATACCTGAGGCAACGCTTCTCGAAGAAGCCATTGGAGGGCAGCTTGAGCTTCGTTATGGGCGCGTTCGGCTTCGCTCTTGTTAAGGTTGGCAAGTAAAACTTCCTTTGCGGCAGCCTCTTCGACGCCCTTAAGCTTCCGCTCGGTGTGGTCAAGCACCCCTCTTTGGTCCAAGATTTCCTGGAGTTTCTTGGCATCTTCCATTGCCAAGGCATCATGAGCGCGTTGGAGAGCCTCTAATTTGGCCTTGAGCTCCTCATTCTCCACACGCAAAGGCTCAGCAACGGCTTCAGCCTTGGCAGCCCTCTCGGTTGCGTTTCGCGCAGTCTCCCTGGCCAGCCGAAGCTGTTCATTCACAGCTTGGGCAGCCTTGGAGCGGGCCTCGAGTCGCGCCTGAACTTCAACCTCGAGGGCCTTGAAGGCCTTCTCCTTGTCGGCGGCAGCTGCCGCCAGCTGTTGGTTCTCCTCCCGAAGAGCACGCGCCTCAGATACGTCCTTGGCGCGAGCTGCTTTCAACTTGTCGTTTTCACGACAAAGCAGCTCGACGCGCGGCTGCATCCGGGCTTGGAGAACCCGAAGCTCATTGGTTAGCCTACCCTCCTGGTAGCTAGCCATGGCTTCCCCCAACGCACCATGAGGAGCAGCGTGGCGAGCCCAGTCCACGCACTCCACAGGGGTACGAAGGGTTGTTCCTCGGCGTATGTTCCATCGCGGAACATACACTTCATTGGAATTCGACACTGCAAAAGAAACAAAGGCAGTAAGGAAAAGATGATAAAAAACATAAGGGAAAAAGAAAGGAACCCTACGCACCTGTAGGGTCAATGACAGGCCGATAGCCGCCAAACCCATCACCTGAACCTAAAGGAAATCCATCCAACAGGTCAGGCAGACGGGAAGGGGGCAAAGATCGGCGGGAAGCCCTGCGCGTACCTGATGGACCGGCCGTAGGTGCCGGTGGCGCGGGCATGGTGGCAGCCGCCGTGATCGCCGTTGTGGTCGCCGCCTCCTCAGCAGCAGCAGTAACCGCCGGCTCCGTGAAGGATGCTGTAAAAATCGCACTCACGGCCGGCGGTGACGTCATCTCGGCCGGAACAGTTGGCTCAAAGGAACGAGCAACTGGACCAGCGGATGCAGGCGCAGGCGCCTGGGTCGACGCCTCAGGAATTCTGACCGAGCCTACCGTCATTGGCGGGGAGGTACTCCCCTGCGCTTCACCCCGGAATGCGTCAACATCCACGCCTGCACAAAGAAGAAAGTGTTAAATTTAAGAAGTAATAAATCTGCAGACATTATGATTGTACTTACGGGTTTTCTTGACCCTGAACGTACGGACGGGCGGGGAGGAACCCGATGGAGCCGGCCTCTTGGTACCGGTCACCGTCGTCTTCGTTGGTTCTCCGGAGGTAACGGTCGTAGCCTCCGGAACAGTGGTCTTCTCACCACCGGGCTTCCCCGCCACCTCTTCACTATCTGACTCCGAGTCAGATAGAACCACCGGACCAGCCGTGGAGGCCTTCTCCTTCCCTTTCCCGCCGGCAGCAGCTTTCTTCTTCCGCACCAATGGAGGAGCATCTGAGGATTCTTCAGAAGAAGACAGGTCAAGAATTCCAACAGCGGGTACAGCATTGAGAGATTGAGGAAAGAATATCGCCTTACCTGGCCGCCGGTGGCTCAGGATCTCGTGGCCCAGCGGATAGACCTCCACAAAACGATCCGCCGTTTGCTCCAGGATGGGCAACTCGCCCTCGTCCAGAGCACGAGTACCCATCCGCGCGGGACCGTCGGTTTCCCGCGGGAACAGAAGCGACTCCAAATTATTTCCCTCTGAAAGAAAAGAAACAGTTAGAAGACAAACTTGTATCAAAAAAGAAAGACAAGACATACCATAGGGAATAGAGTTCAAACCGTATTCGAGAAGGATGGGAACCTGAGACGCATCCTTCCACACCCGGCTCATCCCTAACATGACCATCCCGGACTCCGCAAACCGGTAAACCGGAGATTGGATCCGGGATATCTTCGAGAACCATTCCGCCTCCTGGTAGTTGGGGGCGTGAAGGCTCGGTATCGCTTGGCCATTTTTAAACTTCATGGCAAGGGGGATGGCGCGGGCAGAAATGTAGAAGAATTCCTGCTTCCACGCGCGAAGACTGCGCTCGGTGTCGCAAATCTTCAGACCCTTAATACGGGTCGTCAAGGTGTACCACCCATGGATGCACCTCCAGGTATAGAAGGTCATCAGGAGGTCCACATGGGGCTCGATGCCCAAAATCCGGCACACCCACTCAAAATGGCGAATCTTGGCGATCGCCATGGGGTGCAGCTCGGTCAAATGAACACCGTGCCTCTCAAGGACACGGTAAACAAATTTTGTCAACGGGAATCTAAGATTCCCATAGACAAAAAATGCAGCATAAACCCCGATCTTGCCTCTGGGGGCATCATACACGGTCTGGTGGGATTCAGGAAACTCAGGCTCGAGATGATCGAGCATGAACTTCCTGACAACATACCGGTACTGATCGCCGGGCAGAGCACACTGGCACTTGCCAGCAGTACCCCTGTCGTCAGCTATAGCTTCAGCATCACGAGAAGACATCTTGCAGAGAGAAGAGAACGATTTCGAGAGAATGCTCGATTGAATAAAGGAGTATTCGCCGGAAATCGCCTTAAAGATGAAGAGAAGAGTGAAAAGTGTGAATTGTAAGTAACCCTCTCCCCCTTTATATAGTAATCGCAATTAATGCGGTGAAATTAATGCGGAGGAGAGAGAAATCGAATGTGCAATGAAACTATGACACGTGGCAAAAACCAAGCTGGCAACAGCTGTTGAAAGGACGTATGCCAGTAATTTCGCGGCCACGCGCCCGAAAAATCGCGCCCACGCGCCTGAAAAAGCGACTGGAATGACCATGTTCTGTCACGTCACCATAACTTCCTGCACGTCCTGACACAGTCAGAAGAAACCGTCGCACGACGTTTCAGAGGTTTGGACTGTTCTTATCTTTTCACCAACTCTTCGAATTTCAAAATTCAAAAATTTGAAAATATTAAAAAGTAAGCGGGAAAATACCCCTTACCCCTTGGCAAACAAGTAACCGTAAGACGGATGCGGGTACAGTGTAAAGGCAGAACCCTTCACATACCTAGCACCCGCAGGGAATTGAAGTCAAGAACCTTGGCAAATAAGTAACCGTAAGACGGATGCGGGTACAGTGTAAAGGCAAAACCCTTCACATACCTAGCACCCGCAGGGAATTGACGCCAAGTAAACCTTGGTGAACAAGTAACCGAAAGACGGATGCGGGTACAGTGTTAAGGCAAAACCCTTCACATACCTAGCACCCGCAGGGAATTGAAGCCAAGTACCTCGGCAACCAAGCAACTATAAGACGGCTGCGGGTACAGTGTTAAGGCAAAACCCTTCACATACCTAGCACCCGCAGGGAATTGACGCCAGGAATACCTTGGAAGTAAAGTAACCGTAAGACGAGCGCAGGTACAGTGTTAAGGCAAAACCCTTCACATACCTAGCGCTCCGCTGGGAATTGAAACCAAGAAGGATCTTCTGGGCAATGCTTGCGGAAACGGAAATAACATCCCCGCATAGCGGGAACGTCGAGAACTACGTTGTTTGAAGCTCCAGGATGGAATTGGTGGTCTTAACATAATTGATCACTATGTTCAAAACTACCAAAACCTCATGGAAAATCCATACAACTGGGACTCAATGCTCCTGACCTGCGAGGAGGTTACAGACCTACCCGCATCATACCCAAAGACCAAGCAGGAAACTCGGGCATTTCTGCAAGTGACAAGGACTTCCGCGGAAAGAATCCCCATGGAAAACCTTACAAAACCCTTTTCAAAACCCTTTGCTCAAGTCCAAAAGTTCACCTCACTTTATTAAACACTCAGGAGAAGAACATTGGACTGGGGGGACTTGAAGAGGTAGGTCCCAGCAGAGCCCAGTTGGACCCGCAAGACTCACCTTAAACAGGGACGTCTGCGCAGAGACCAACTGGATCCGCAGGACCAACCATGCTCAGAGACGTGACGTCCTTACGCGCAGTACGCAAGCTGGTCCCGCAGGAAATGCCTCCCAATGGTGAAGGACTCCGCCTGTCCCCGCAACCTCGGATACAAGCCATTAGGGAAGGCCACCCGCGCAGCATGGCTACACGCACAAGGCACTTAGCTCTCGATCATTCAGTGTCACCTGAAGGAATGAGCCAAGCCGGGAGCAATCCCGCACAGAGGCGGGAGGGGGAATACTCCCGCCCAAATAAGCCAGTCCGTATACTGAAGGATCTTTTACTGTACCTGACGAGGTATGGGCGAAAGATCTGATCAGAGATACGACAGCCCACTGATACAGTATGGCGAGCAGCATGCTCCTGTACTGTATCACTATTAGCCGCTGCCTACTCACCAACTACTGTCATACCACGTGCATAGCCGGCAGTTGGTGGAAAGGGAATAGTACACAGCAGGCCTGGTCACTATCAGCCGCTGCCTACCCACCAACTACCAGCAGGGCACGTGCGTAGGCTACTGTTGATGAACAGGAACACTGTAGCAGCCGGCCATACCTCCTTGGAAACCTACCTTCGGCTATAAATACCCCAAATGGTATGATCATCACAACATTACATTATCTTATATCATCATAATATACCTGATATCTGCTCTAGCAATCTCTTAATATACTTCTATATTTAAAGAGCAATCTAGTCTGATTCTCACGCCGGAGGGTGGTCACAAGGAGGAACCCCCCCCCCCCTTCTCAGTGACGAGCTCACGGTGTCTGTTTTGCAGGTTATCAGAAGAACCATCTTCCAAGGGTCTAACCCCTCGTGGGAAACAGCTATCCAACCCCCAGGTTACCAGTAATCTGTCCGGGGTCCGGTTAGTGTTTCTTCAATTACTAAACGGTCACAACTCACAACGTTTTCTAAATTTAATTTACCTGGTAAACATATTACAATAAATATATATATACTCTTTATGTAGTACATTTTTTTGCAATAGGAAGTTAACTGACTACATAACTTATCAGGTTGAGTCCAATATTTGAGCCGAACAATTTCCGGTCAGATTAGACCCAATGATTGAACTAGATTTCAAATTTTCCTTCGAAATCTCATTTTCTAAATTATTTAGCTATAAAAAATATAGGTGAAAATGAGTTTTGCTTCCTCATTAAGTATAAAAATGTACTTTTCACTAACTTTGTTAAAGTAGATATATGTAAGTATGGTTGTTACAAGCATTAAGTTTTTGGCTTTGTGTTACTTAATGAGAGCTCTGCAATGAATTAAATGGTGTTTAAAACGGAGTTAGGGTGAATAAGATATTGAATTATTGATGTTCGAAGGGGGGTGTTTGAAATTGTTTGAACTAAGAGAATTAAAATGAAAATGACTAGGAACTTATAGTAGGTTGGAGAAACCTTGAAATAGTATAACAGTAGAAACCTTCCTCGGTTATTGTTTCTTTTAAACAAAGACACTAGTGTGGAGTGTGGACTATAACTAGCGTACGCGCTTTGGGCACAATATGACACATTGTTGACGCACTTTGCACTTCCAGTGGAGTGCGGTCAACTACTCCGAATGCAAGACACACTAGCTACTAGTGCAGTTGCTACAGAAGTTTCATACTTCCAAAACTTGTACGGTTGGTGTATTGATAAGGTGATTAATTTAGTAACCAATTCGGTTATGAAACATTATTAGTATTATATATTTGTATTATACTGGTACCATCTTTTTTATTTAAGAGATGTATATAATTTATCATATCATATTAATTTTATTTGATATAGCATGATTCATGTCGTGAGTTTCTTATTCATTTGGATTTTGCTACAATTTTTTAAAGTAAAAGAGAGGACGAATATTGGATCATGGTTTTTCAGGTTTTAGCATCATTACTAATCATATATAAATTGTAATTATTGTCTGTCTTCCTATATTATATGTTTTTATATAATATTAAAGCCTAGTTAGATATTGCGTTTGATCTCTATGTTTTTTTAATTCTGTGTTAAAGTATAAAAATGCAGATAATATTTTTTAGAATTAAGGATATGTTTATGTTTTTTGGAAGAATAATAATATAATTATTCTGTATGATGTAATTCACATATATATAAATACATTAAGGTTAATACAAAATTTGAACTTAACTATTATAGTGGATGTCACAGTTTCGAGGCTTGCTCGTGACAAAATGTCATGTGCAACCATGGATTTTACTATGGTGGTTCTTAATTCAGGGTTCGGGCGATGACGATCACCTGGAATTGATGGCGTGCCAGCCGCCAGGTCACTAACACTGTACGCAATCACAAATGTGGGTGACTTATTACCTATAGATGTACCCGGGTGATCAGGATTTGTAAGTCACTACAAAAACAACATATTTTATAAAAAACCCAATAATAAATCATTTGTGTTTATTTTTCATATACCCACTTCATATCTTACTACTTTTGTAAGGGCAACACTATCTAATAATTTCACTTTCTTGTGGGATTTGGATTCTTTCTCACTTATTGAGGCATTATACACCTTAAAATCATTAATACGCTTTAATAATGTTAGGCCAAAGATATGTTGATATCATATTAGTTATTATATTATTGTCTCATATTTATAGGCGGTTTGGTAGTCTTTAACCGTCATTAAAAGAATATCTATTAATGGTTTATAGTCTCTTAATCATTCAGACATAATGTTATCTCTTAACCATTAAGAGGCTATGAATCATTAAGAGGTAGTCGCTTAATGATCGTTAAGAGGCTACCAAACCTCTTAGTTGAATGTATACATCTAAAGTAAAATAATAGTATTTGTATAAATAATGCAATTAATTATTCATGTAAGTAATATGTAAAAAAAAAATCTTTCATACGTGTCGGCTAATCCTGAAAACAAAAATTAACCCGTATTACCTAAACTTTTTTTCTAGATTCGTACTGATTCCAACTATTATAACTTTGGGCTTCGTCTCATTTAAACAGACCCTACGAACTCTTCCCTTATTAGGGTTTTGATAGTTTAATACAAATAAACATGATTAGTAGTCAGTAAAGAAATCTTTTAGATCAGGACAATATAATTGGACAACAGATACTTATTAGAACTATAATATATACATTTTATTACGTGTCTAATAAAATAATAACTTATGATAATTTATTATAGTGATTTGGTTTAATCGGGCCACCAGTCTGCGTACGTGTAACTGTGTAAGGTTAAGCTTCCTAATTGTTGAGTTTAATATCACGTTAAGGAATAAAAAAAGTGGGTTAAATGTTCCATAGCAATATGATAATATAAAGAAAAAATCACGTATAAAGTAATATATTTTAGTACTAGGCTATATGCCCATATGACACACGGGCCCGATAAAAATATATGTGAATATATCAATTTTGAAATTGTAGTATAGATAATGATGTATGATAATAATATTAAAAAAATTATTACAAATTTATAAACACTTCTTTGTACACAACATTTGATGTTGTATTTGAAAGATTACCATCATTATCTAAAACAACAACTTTGATGTCATCTCGTTTTGTAACTCTTGATAATGCAACATACAATTGGCAATGAGTAAAAACTGGTTTTTTCAAAAACATACCAACTCTTGATAGTGACTATCATTGACTTTTGTTTATGGTCATTGCAAAACATACGACAAGGGGGAATTGTCTTCTTTGTAGCTTAATGTGCAGTTTTTTATCAATAGGTATCAAAGTAATTCTTGGAATATAATGACGATCTCCAATGTGACTTCCGGATATAATTTCTACCTGTATAACACGATTGCCCAATGACACCACTTTTAATCTAGTTCCGTTACACATGCCACTTTTTTTGTCAAGATTTCTTAGAAGCATTACAGGAACTCTCACTTTTAATATTAATTTATGGTTTGGCAATCCTGAAGCTTTGATTCCATTAAGAATATCGGGTGAGCACAAACTTTCATCTAAATTCTGATTGATCATCTCTGTTGGACATATACTATCTGAACTTAGATATTCTCGTTGATCACCAGGAAATATTGATAACAACCTATCATTAATTTCTTGAACATCATTTTTCGGAGCCAGTATCGCTCTTTCATGAAAGAAATTTTTCTTGTTGAAATTATCGAGAAAACATGGATATACGAAGTCTATTAGATCCGATATGGGATTGTCTCCTTGATGAGAAGGTCTTCCGGTTGAGACAGCTACCACTGCCGCGCGACCAAGTTCTACGACGGTGACCGGCGTGAAGAGGCCGGCTCCGTCGGGTTCGTCCTCGCCGGTCAGAACCTTCAAGTTGAAGAGAACTCGTAAGTATAAATTAATTTTACCCGCAATTTCTTTCCGCCATTGTTTTTAATATATTGTCTTCATGCAGGCGTGGATGTTACCGCATTCCAAGGTGATGCGGGGAGGAGCAGCTCTGGACCCATGACGGTAGGTTTGGTCAACCTACCCGAGGCCATGACCCAGGCTGCTGCGCCTGTTTGCAGCATTGGTTCAGTTGCTTATTCGATTGAGGCAACTGTTCCAATTGTGACGTCTCCGCCGGCTGTCAGTGCTATATTCACTGCGTCCTTCACTGAGCCGGCGGTGAGTTTTTCTGCGGGTTCCTCCGTAGCGGCGGCCACGGTTGTGAGTTCACCTCCAGTGAGTTCACCACCGGTGGTCTCTACCGCGGCGGCTTCGACCGTGCCTCCGGCACCGGCGCCGGTTCAGCAGGTATGTTTGGGGCTTCTAGCCAATCTCTGCCTCCTTCCCATCTGCCTGACCTCTTGGATGGATATCCGTTAGGTTCAGGTGATGGGTTCGGCGGCTATCGGCCTGTTCTTGACCCTACAGGTGCGTAGGGTTATTTTGGCCTTTTTATATATATTTTTGTTTTTTATCAACTTTTCCTAACTGCTTTTTGTTTTTAGAGTGTCGGATTCCAATGAAGTGTATGTTCCACGTTGGAACATCCGCCGAGGAACAACCCTTCGGACGGCTGTGGACTGCGTCGAGTGGACGCGCCACGCCGCTCCAAGTGGGGCGCTGGGGGAAGCTATGTCGAGCTACCAGGAGGGCAGGCTGACAAACGAGCTTCGAATTCTCCTTGCCCGGATGCAGCCGCGCGTCGAGCTGCTTTGTCGTGAAAGCGACAAGTTAAAGGCGGCTCGTATCCAAGAAGTAGCTCAGGCGCGGGCTATCCGGGAGGAGAACAAGAGACTCTCCGCCGTTGCTGCGGAGAAGGAGAAGGCCTTCAAGGCCCTCGAGGTTGAAGTTCAGGCCCGTCTCGAGGCCCGTTCCAAGGCTACCCAAGCTGTTAATGAACAGCTTCGGTTGGCTAAGGAAACTGCATGGAACGCAACTGAGAGGGCCACCAAGGCTGAAGCTGTTGTTGAGCCTCTACGCACTGAGAATGAAGAGCTCAAAGCCAAATTAGAGAGGCTCCAGCAGGCTCATGATGCCTTGGCCATGGAAGATGCCAAGAAGCTCCAAGAGATCTTGGACCAGAGGGGGATGCTTGACCACACTGAGCGTAAGCTAAAGGGCGTCGAAGAGGCTGCAGCCAAAGATGTGTTGCTTGCCAACCTTACAAAGAACGAAGCCGAACGCGCCCGTAATGAAGCTCAAGCTGCCCTCCAGGAGGCTCTGGTTACCAAGGAATGGCTTCTACGAGAAGCGTTGTCGCAGGTATGCATAGCTTCATAATATCTTTACGCTTTTCTTTGTACTTAGAAAAGGTTTTGATACTTGTATTTTTGTTTTGTAGGATGTGCATCGGGTCTTCACGGACACATCATATGACGATGCCATAAGCGCAGCCCATAACGCTTCTCATGAGGATGGGGAAAAGACTGGCTTCCTGCTTGGTCTAGGGTTCGTTGAGAAGGGCATCCCGCCTTCTAACTTCCCTTTATATGATGTGGATACTGAAGCTGTATATGACCAAGCAGTGATCCAGTATGCCGCCTTCCCGCACCTGGTGGTGGAGAAGGTGAACGAAGTTGCTGCCGCTGATGATGGGCTAACCATTCTCAAGACCTTCCTTGAACCGCCACAGTCAACTGATGGTGCGGGTACAAGTGGTTTTTGAGGGAGTGGCCCTAAAGCTTGATCTTTTAAATCCTTTCCCACTGTTAGGATAGATTTACGTCTTTGTATAGATTTATATTCTTGTAGGCGGGTAGATACCCGGCCATTCTTGTAACAGTTGAATTTTTATGGAATATAAATCTTTTGTGCGGGTAGGACCGTCACTCTTGCTTTATAAACGTTATACGACTTGCTCATGCATATTATAGTTTAATTTGGCACTTGTTTTGCCGCATAAACAATATATGATTCGCTTGTGCATACTTTAGTTTAACTTAGCAATTTCTTAAGTACTTTGGATAAGTTAACCTTTCAACGTGGTAGATAATAGGTTAAAGTTTTGCTTCCTCTTTCGTGATTGTGCGGGTAAGACCATCACTTTCACTTAGTAGGATGGCTAAACTTTACCTATATCTGACCTGCGTGGAGGTTTTCCTCATTTTTTCCTTAAGAGATTTTCTAAGTGTTCTGAATAAGTTAACCTTTCGACGCGCGGTTGTCAATAGGTTAATGTTCAGTTTCCTCTATAATGATTGTGCGGGTAAGACCGTCACTTGCATTTAGTAGGATGACCAAACTTTACCTATGACTGACCTGCGTGAAGGTTTTCCTCATCTTTTCGTTAGAAATTCTTGCCGTTTTTTGTGTTTATGCGGGTTTTGCCGCCTTCCACACGCTACGACCTCTTTTCACACTTATTTATGCGGTGAATACCAGCATATCAGTGTTTTGGATAAGTTAACCGTTCGACGCGCGGTTGTCAATAGGTTAACGTTCAGTTTCCTATATGATGATTGTGCGGGTAGGACTGGCACTTTCATTTAGTGGGATGACCGAATTTCACCTATGACTGACCTGCGTGAAGGTTTGCCGTTTTTTGTGTTTATGCGGGTTTTGCCGCCTTCCACACGCAACGACTTACTTCCCCACTTATGTATGCGGTGAAGACCGGCATATCAGTGTGGAAAGTTCATAAGTATAAATGTAAGATTATCAGCGTCAATGTGATAAGGAGAATCATTTCCATTAGAAGTGGCTCTGGGCCTTTTCTTTACAAGTTTGGAATTGATCTACATGCAGACTGTGTAATTGAGCTCCCTTCCATGTTGTTGGGATGGGAGTGCCATCGAGCCGATATGCACCTGGTTCGGGATCTCGTTGTTTACGCAGTATGTAGTCTCCAACATTGAAGCTGCAGTTTCCTTCTTGTATTCCCCAACCGGGGTTTTACACGCATTGCCTGCTCAGCGTTCATTACGCCACGAGGTGTGCGAGCGTCCCATCTCTGACAATTGCTTCGACGATGTCCTTCAAGTCTAAGCATTCGTCGGTGTTGTGGCCTCTTGTCCTGTGGAAGTCACAGAATTTGCTCTGATCAGCGTTGTGACGCTCTCGGATTATTGGAGCCTTTGGCCATGGGAGCCTCTCGGTGTCAAATATTTCAGTGACGCTTTTGGTGAGTGGCGTCCATCTGGAGTTCCGGTTTGACGACCGCATGTTATCCTTTCCGCCTAACCGAGGGCGAGAGCCGGATGAGGTGTCAAAGTTTACCCTTGACTCCCAAATGCCTAGCTTCCTCTTTTTGTTTAGTCGGGCGGTAAGGACATTGTTTTCTCTTGTTTTCTGGGTGTAGAGGTTTGTGCTCTGGGGCAGATCTCTACCCAGTTGCTTTTCCGTTTCCGCGAAGCGTTTAGCTGCTGTCATGATGGCATCCCATGTGGATGGCATGCCATCTTTACCCGTTAAGGTGAGGATGAGCTCTGGGTCTTTCGCGCCCTGGATGAAAGCAGCGCGAACAAGATCTTCGCTAATATTGCCCAGACTTAGCTTCTTTGAGTTGAAACGAGTGATGAAGTCTAGTAAAGACTCATCTTCCTCTCGGATGCAGGTGAGGATTGTCCATTGCTCTTCAGTGTACTTTCTTTGTTGACTGAAGTGTTGGCTGATATATGGCAGAACGACCTCTTCTTCTCCGCCGCAAAGGAGGTTCAACTGTACGTGGATATCGAAGTTTTACTCTCCGTTTCATTTTTCATTATTTTAACTATCCTTGATTTCATCTCTCTCTATCCTTTAGTTTGATTGAAAACCTGGTTGAAATTAGGTCTTCCAATCTTATTTTACTTTTATATTTGTATTAATTTACCATTCAATCTAGAAACTGATTTCGTTTAAGTTTATAAAAGGCAGTCCGCTTGCAGGAATTGGGTTAGGCAGAAGAGGGAAATGGTTCAATCTGTTGATTTGGATTAACTTTGTACGGAGCTTCAAACAACTTTAAGCACAACAAAGTGGCAGGTTTGTTTATATTATAAACTAATTTAAATTAATTCATCTTTGAACTTCAATTATCGATTTCATTTTGTTGAGTTTTAATGAGCTGTTAGACAAAAGCACAAAATATTAAATTGTTATGCTTAAAGTTTGTGTGGTTTGCGATTATAGTGTTATAGGGGTGTAAACGAGCTCAATTGGTCAAGCCTAAAAATAAGCTTGAATCAGTGTGCTAAAAACTATTTGAAATTTGTAACTAAAGTATATAAAAAATATAAATGCGTGATAATTATTTATTAAGTATTCATTAATGAATAATAAACGAACCAAACTCAAGCTTGAAAACAAGGGTGTAACTGAGCCGAGCCTGAGCCTGTGCTCACTTGTGAGTCATTTTTTCGAACTCTTATTATTTATTTAATTAATTTAGAGTCCTGAGCTAGCCCATGCTCGGCTTGAAGTTGGACTCCCTTTCCATTTTCTTTTGTAATATGAATATTTATTGCTAATGTAGAGTTAATGTGATTTATGTGTCAGGTAGACGAAATGCTGGTCCGATCTGCAGATGAGTTACAAGCACTTCAAGAAGAAATAATGGGTTTTCGGTTAATCCTATATGGTTTGTCGTTTTTTTGTTTGTTCATATAACTTTAACCAAACATGAACACGACCTATTAAACAAATGGTTTTTTTTGTTCATGCTTGTTTAAGAAAATTAACATTCTAAACGGACAGCTTATAAACACAAACAAACATAAACCAAAAAATATAAATGAACATGAACAAGGGAATCTAAACAAACAAATATACATGAATATAAACTAACATAAACAAATGTACATAAACGAGTTAGTGGTGGGTTACTAACATGTTTAATTATCTTTAAAAATTATAAAATTTCATAGTTAAGTTGGTTGAACAAACTTAAAAGTTTCGTGTTGCATTCAGCTCGTCGCAAAGTTTTGTGCAGTTTGTAGGTGATCAATGGAGGTTGTAACTGTAGATGGAAAAATAGTGAAAAGGAGACGATGACTGTCGAGAGAATTGCAGTTTAAATCTCTATTATTGGTTAGTCTTTTGAAAACTTTGACTTTCAAATAGTTAAATTTACATAGATTTAGTTTGCATCAAGAGAAAAGAGATAAGAGAATAATAATTTATTTTGGTCTGTTTATCGTGTCTAAACTGAGTACGATGATATATATCATGTCTAAACTGAACATCTTACCCTCCTCAGACCCTACCATAGCATTGCTATTGGTGGGATATACTGAGTACGATGATATATATCGTGTCTAAACTGAACATGTTTCTGTATTTTTTTTTGTTTTTAAGGTTGCGGGTTGATTAGGAAATAGCCCGGAGGTTCATTCGAAGAGCCGACAACATCTACTAAGGTATTGAATACTATTTTGTTGCATCATAGTTTATGCACATGTGCAGTTTATATGCAAGTATTTCATTAGCAATTGCATAATCAACCCCAATAGCCTTGGTCTTAATTAATATGTAACTATTGTGTGTATAAAAAAGCAGCTTTGGGCAAAATTGCTATGTCAAGTTTGTCAATATTTCTGTCAAAGCGTTTTAGTAGGGGCATTTTGGTCAAAACTGCATAAAAAGATACCTGCTTGTTGTAAGGACATATTTGAAGTTTGGCTGTTAAAAGTCAACATATGGGAGTTCTATTTATTTTGGTTCATGCACAAGAATTGGTCATTTTACATAATGTTTTCATAACAGGATCTTATAATGAACCAACCGCCTTACTGGTTCACTGGTTGGAACCGGTTGTATCGGTTGGACCAGATTCAAGAACTGGATAAAACGTAATTAATTTAAAAAAATTCTTAAAACTTAATCTACTTTTATTATTCTTGCATTTAAACATTTGAATACAGTGGTGTTCATAGACTTTTGTTGTAGTTGTATAACAAAACTTGTAATCTATGGTTTGTTGTGATAAATTGTAAACTAACAGAAGATGAGTGTTGCGATAAATTGTAATCTATGGTTTGTTGTAGTTGTAAAACAAAACTTATAGCAGAACATATAACGGATATTGCAGGGTACTTACGAAATTGACGTTTTTGGTGTGGATTATTGCTACATTTAGTATGTAATTTTGGTATGCACTTTGCTACACTCTGATGTTCATTTTTTGCTGCACTTTTAGTATGCCTTTTGCTGCATGTTTTCTACATTTTGCTACAAATTTAGTATGCCTTTTGCTGCGTTTTTTCTGCAATATTGCATGCATTTTTGTTGCAATTTAAGTATTGTATTTGCTGCAATTTATTATGATTTTAGTGGCATTTAGACTGTAATTTCACCAATTTGATACCATTTTAGGATGCAATTTATGTTGCAGTTCGATTGCATTATGACTACATTTTATTATGATTTTTACTATGGCATTTGGGTTAATTTATAAATCTGTGGATTGAGATTGGTACTTGGCTTCTAATAGGATTGGGTTAGTTTGAAATTATGTGCTTTTGTATTAATTTTTGTTATTATGGATTAACTTTTGGATTATTTATTATTGTGCAATAATTTATTTTTGGAGTTGAAATTGTATTTATATAAAATTATAAGTTAAACTATTCAAACGGTTGAACCCCCGTTATAACCCGGTTCAACTGGTTTTACCCTCTTTAAGCTAAATCCGGTACGAGTAAAAAACTGGTTTTTAAAACATTGTGTGGGTGGCTATCAACTGCTATTGGTTGCAGTGTATCTTTGGGTTGATAGTAAAAAAATCAATCTTGACTTTTTGGTCATTTTGAGGGTAATGCTAAATATTGTATTCCTAATTTTACTATTTGCGGTCTCCACTGAAAGTTTAACTAAGATTAATGAAAATCATTTATTGCCATGTTAAGTTATTGAAAAAATAACTTATTATAAAGAATCGGGCACGTTAATTTGGTCTTCAATCGGGGCTGATTAGCCTAATTAAATAGGTAAGAGCTTGATTTGGTTACTTTCATTTGTAGTTTCATTTTTGGGGAGTGTTTGCTAGCAAGTCATGCCGAACTTGAGCCAATGTAAGCTCGGCTCGTCGGTTCGCTCGTTATGCTTGTTTATCTTGTTTTTTTGGCTTCTTTAGATTAAAGCTTAATTTTTAACATACACATTATAATCGTAAAGTATAAAGTTTAGTGTGTATAAATTATCATTTTTGTGCTGATATGCAGTGTGTTTGTGGTTAGCACGTTTGAAGATGGGAGTTGTCATGGTGGGAATGCTGGAGATGGACGAAAGACACCCGATGGTGATATTTGTGTGATTTGGATTTACAAGTGTTTTGTGATGAAATCATGTGTGTATTTTCTTAGAACAATGTTTTATGTTACTATTAAATCTGCATTTTTCTCTTCATATATAGTTAGATTTATCTTACTGCAAGCTATATTCGGATCTCGCCGCATCGCGCGGGTTACCTGCTAGTAATATAGTATAGATATATATTAAAAGGTTACGCATAGTTAAATCAAGGTTCTATACCATACTTTAAGCTATAAACGTTTACTTTTGGATTGAAGATTAATCCTACCAAAATTCACTTTACATAAAGCTTGACGGATAAAAGAATAGTAGTGTAACGACACGACCACTCCTCCTTCCTCTCGAGCTTGAGACAAATAAGGTTATGGGCTTAACAAGTTATTCTTTTTAATTGAAATGTGGATTAAGTTGTCATGGTTTCTAAGGGTTCGGTATAAAGGTTTCTATGAAGGTGTGATGTCGAAATTAGAGGTGCACAAATCGGGTTCAACTGGAAAACCCGAACCGGTTCGAAACCGGTTTTTTCACACCGGGTTGTAAAATGGCACCGGTTCCAATCAAGAACCGGTTCGGTTCCCGACCCGAACCGATGCCCAGATATGCTAACTTTTAAGAACCGGGTAGGGTATGAACCGGAACCGGTTTTTACGTAAAAACCGGTTCCACCGGTTTTTTTTTGAAATTTAAATATTATAGCCGTTAGGAGCCGGTTCCAACGGCTATATAGCCGTTTTTGACCGTTGGAACCGGTTTTTTAACTATAAATAGGTTATTTTTTTACTCTAAATAGCAAGGTTTGTTTGTGTACTTGTTAAACCACTTCCAAAACTATAAAACACACTCCAAACCACAATTAACCTTAAACCGACAACAAATGGCAACTAATGATGACGTTGTTATAGTGATCGAAACAACAAGATGCCCCGATGTTTGGGTTCATTATGATTTGTGTCTCATGACCGACTCACATGAGTTGGCACGTTGCAAATATTGCTTTAAGTTTCTTAAAGCAGGGTCCAACTCGACATTACGAAAACATACGAATAAGTATTGTCGAGAGAAAAGAAGTTTGGATGCTAAAAAAACGGAAGTGGGAGAGTCGTCCGGCTCTACAACCCAAAAATAAGTATTCCCGGATTAAAACGACGGACTTTGTTTTTTATGTTTTAGTTGTTATGTTTAGTATCGTTTATGTTTTAATAATGTTTGTAATAGTTATTTTTTAAATAAATAAAATGTTCGTCGTTATTAAAAACGTAACAAAAATTAATCATGAGTAACAAAAGTAATTATAATAAAACAAATCAAAACTAAATATTAGTTGAACAAGTTACAAATAATTTTACCAAAACAAATAATTACAACTCTTCTTCGTCTTCATTCTCATCTTCACCCTCGTCTTCATTATCGGAAGAAACCCCGTCCTCCGCCTCCTCATCATGAATATGACGCTCTATTGGTATTTCGTCTTCAAAGTTCGCCTTGTGTTGTACACGATCCACCGCATCCAAATGGTCCTTTAGGCAAATGCAAACCTCTAGAGACTCGGGAGTTAGTTTTGTTCTTCGCATAGATAACACCCTCCCACTAAGAGAAAAAACCGATTCGGAAGCAACCGTTGAGGCTTGTACGGCAAGCAAATCACGAGCCATGGCGGATAGAATGGGAAATTCGTTTTGTTTACCTTTCCACCAAGCCAACAAATCAATATTGCGAATTTCGTCGACCGTTGCGCCCTCAACATAGTTTGCTCCACTATATCGACCAAGTTCGCTACTTGGTGTGTTTCCTCTTTGCCTCTTAGATGCCGATTCACGAATCCCATTCATCAAGTTTATAAGTGGGTCATTGCACGGCCTACTAGTTGTTTTTTTCACAAAAGACGATCTCGTGCTTGGACCATACATTTGAAAATAATGGTCATAAAGGTCTTGAAGGTTTTTGTTGAACTTGTCCTTCGCTTCCGTCGACAACTTCGGGTCAATCTCGTGCATACCTAAGTTGTCGAATATTTCCTCAATCGTTGTTTCAACCCCATTAACATTCCAATAAGGATTTAATGCGGCGGCACAAGTAAAGACCGGCGGTATGTTTTCAAAATATTTTATGAACTTTTCTTTCATCACCGCAACAATATTTTCGAAGAGTTTGTTCTTCTCCGCAAAGCTTTTAAAAACACAAGACATATAGTACAATTCTTGCAAAACCCAACAACTAGTAGGGTAATAGACTCCCGATAATTTTGTTGTTGACCTTTTGAACACGTCAAGATACTCCAACAAATAACCGACTTGGACCCAAACACTTTCCGGAAACATATCGGCCTCGCGTTCTTCAACAAGATTGTTATGAAAAGCTTGTAAAGTTTGGCGTTGGGCAAAAGCACACTTTAACATATGACAAGTTGAGTTCCAACGGGTTGGAACGTCCCAATTCGGCCCCAAATACTTTCTTTCAACCGCTTGCAATAGTTCTTATATTCAAGATGTCTTCTTTTACCACTTTTGAAGACATCTTGTAACATAAGTCTAAAGTATTTTAAATCATCACAAATGTTTTCATTGTCAAGACCTATTTGAACAACCAAGTTGATGATATGTGCAACACATCGGACATGAAAAAAATCCCCGAAACAAGGTGGTGAATATTTAATGATAAAAACCGGTTCCAACGGCTATATTACCATTGGAACCGGTTCCAACGGCTACTTTGACTTTTGTTTGACTCTTAAAAAAAACCCGCCGGAACAGGTTTTTCCGGGTACGAACCGAACCGGTTACAATTAAGAACCGGGTTGGAACTGATACTAACATACAAATATGAGAACCGGGTATGATTTTCGGGTACAAAAATACCCAAACCGGGTATTGTACCAACCGGGTTGGAACTGGAACCGGTTCCGGTTCGGTTCCACCAGTTAGGTTCCGGAACCGGTTTTTTTGTGCACGTCTAGTCGAAATACATGAATATAACACTAAAAAGAAATTTTGTATGGGTTTGGCCGAACCCACCCGTGCCACTTTACCTGCCTACGCCTTGCAGGTAATTATATACTTCTAATATTGGATTGAAAACATATGCTACTCTAAATATGTAATATATGTCATATGGGAAGGGATAGTACTCGAGGAAAACTCATAAGTTGAAAAAAACAAATTTCTGTTATGATAGTAGCCTTAATTACAACAAGATTATTGAAGTAATATTTGAACAAAGAAAATAGAGGATACAAGGGAAAAGATGAGAATGTGTACTGGGATAATCTTTCATTTACATCGTAGTATTATTTATACTACACAAAAGTAAAATTGCCGACAAGTTCAAATTATTAGCTTTTTTACTTGGAGTGTTCATGTGACCATATTTTTGACAATTGTGAAAAGGTGACATACAACTTGCACAATTCGTCGGTGGTTTCATAACACTCCCCTTTGGATGACATCTTTTCAAAACTTCGGGGTCTTGAAGTACTGCCTCATTAAAAACCTTGCTAAAGAAAAACCCAATGGGAAAAAGAGTGCAGTAGATAACTCCCCTCAAGTTGCAGGTCGTTACATTGTTCGTACATGGCGCATGCCAATATCATGGACATGTTTTCTGAATGTTGCTGTGGGAAGTGCTTTTGTGAAAAGATCAGCTGAGTTGTTGCTGGATTGGACATATCTCATCTCAACTGATTTTTTTTAATAAGGTCCCGAGTATACTCAAAGTATCTTAGTGGTATATGCTTTGTTCTGTCACTTTTGATATACCCTTCCTTCATTTGCGAGACACAAGCTGCATTATCTTCATAATAGATAGGAGTTGGGATTCGATCTTTCTCTAGACCACAAGAAATCAATATGTGTCGTGACATAGATCTTAACCATACACATTCTCTTGAAACTTCATGCAATGCAATGACTTCAGCATGATTTGAAGATGTTGCAATGAGTGTTTGTTTCTGAGAACGCCATGAAATCGCAGTTCCCCCATTCTTAAATACGTATCCAGTTTGAGATTTTGCTTTATGGGGATCAGATAAATAACCTGCATCTGCATAACCAACTAACCCTTCTTTTGAATCGTTAGGATAAAATAAACCTAAATCAACAGTTCCTTTTAAATACCGAAAAATATGTTTAATGCCATTCCAATGTCTTTTAGTAGGGGATGAACTGAATCTTGCCAATAAATTAACTACAAAAGAAATGTCAGGTCTTGTACAGTTAGTAAGATACATAAGTGCTCCAATTGCACTGAGGTATGGTACTTCGGGACAAAGAATCTCTTCATTATCTTCGCAAGGACGAAATGGATCATTGTCAATATTGAGTGATCTAACAACCATCGGTGTGCTTACAGAATTTGCTTTGTCCATATTGAAACGCTTTAAGAGTTTCTCAGTATAAGTTGACTAATGCACAAGTATCCCATTGTGCATATGCTCAATTTGTAAACCAAGACAATATTTGGTTTTTCTAAGGTCTTTCATTTCAAATTCTTTCTTTAAAAGAGCAATCGCTTCATTAATTTCTTTTTGTGTTCCAATTAAATTGAGATAATCAACATACACAGCTATAATCACATATCCTGATGTTGTCTTCTTGATGAAGACGCATGGACAAATAAGATTATTTGTGTATCCTTTGCTTATCAAATAATCACTCAAACGATTGTACCACATCCTTCCAAATTGTTTCAGTCCATACAAGGATCTTTGTAACTTTATGGAACACATTTCCTTAGGCTTTAAGCTTATAGCTTCGGGGAGTTTAAATCTGTAACATCGCGTAAATTTCGGGCCAAAAATGTCAAGTTTCCAAAGTCAAGGGACCAATTCAGCCAATTTCTAAACTCCAGGGACTTAACTGAAAATTATGTTTTCTTGACCCATCGCGCTACGCGACAGGTCAAGAAAGACACCCATCGCGTACCGCGATGGGGTGTCTAACACAAACTGACACGTGTGCCCCCTGCCGCCACGTGGCAACACGTCCGCCACGTGTCGCCACGTGTGGCGGAGCCTACCACGTGTCGACACGTGGCAGGTCTACACTCTGACTCATCAAGCCTATATCGCGGTACGCGATAGGTGAGCCAGGGAACCCATCGTGTACCGCGATGGGGTCCGATTTTAGCCTATAAATAGGCAGCTCCGGGTTTGATTCACTCACACCAAATTTTCACACACATACTCTCTCTCTCTAGACTCTCTCACTACCTCGTAAAGTGTGCTCTCGATCCGTCTCGAAAAACGTGTCCCGATCCTTCGATAATCGTGCTGTACCTCGATAAACGTGCCAACTCCCGACAACATTATAATCAAGAAGGAGGTGCTGTCCCGACGTCTCGACGATTTACCTCGAAGTACGTGCCAAGGGTGTTGGTGTCTCGAAAAGCGTGCCAAAGATTGATTAAACGATTGATTAAACGAGTGCCAAGGGTGTTGGTGTCTCGAAAAGCCTCCGCTATCTCGCCGATTTCAGAGAAGAGAAGCCTCGCGCAGGCGTAGACAGCAACGTTCCCAGGAAATGGCCGCCGCAATAGCCCAAGCCTTGAGCCAAAACAATACCTCCGGTTATAACATTAAGTCCTTTAACGCGGGTAACCCTCCAAAGTTCACAGGTCTTGAAGGAGCCACCGTGATGCTCCAGTGGCTCGAAAAGATAGAAAACACTTTCCTCCATACCCAATGCCCCTCAGACAGACGAACCCTTTATGCTTCCAGTGTCCTGGAATCTAGAGCGCTTACATGGTGGAATGGAGTAGCTCATGCGCGTGGTGCAGAAACTGCTTCTAACATGCCCTGGGAGGAATTCAAAGAAATTCTGACGCGAGAATTCTGCCCTCCCAACGAGGTAAAGCGCCTGGAGGAAGAATTTTGGAACTTGAAGCAATACAGTGGCGAAGCGCGCGAGTATGCGACGCGTTTCCATGAACTAAGCCTGCTTGTCTCTCAGCTTATGTCTTGCGCCGAAGCCCGAAGGCTCATGCGGAAGAAGTGTATTGCATTTTTAGCCCATGTGGTTAAACCTGCTGAAGAAAAGAAGCTTCGCGATATCCCCGTTGTGCGTGACTTCCCTGAAGTTTTTCCTGATGATCTTCCTGGCATCCCTCCCGCTCGTGAAGTCGAGTTCCGTATTGATCTTGTCCCTGGTGCTTCCCCCGTAGCCAAATCTCCTTATCGTCTTGCACCCGCTGAAATGCAAGAATTGGCAAGTCAACTTCAAGAGTTGACCGCTAAAGGATTCATTCGCCCTAGCTCTTCGCCCTGGGGTGCTCCGGTGTTGTTCGTTAAAAAGAAAGATGGTTCGTTTCGCATGTGTATTGATTACCGCGAGTTGAACAAACTCACCATTAAGAACCGGTATCCCTTACCGCGTATTGACGACCTCTTTGATCAACTCCAAGGTGCCTCTTGTTTCTCCAAGATCGATCTCCGCTCTGGCTATCACCAGTTGCGCATCTGCGATGAAGATGTTCCGAAGACTGCTTTTCGAACTCGTTATGGCCATTTTGAATTCTTGGTCATGTCCTTCGGTTTAACCAACGCACCCGCCGTTTTCATGGATCTAATGAATCGGGTGTGTAGGCCTTTCTTGGATAAATTCGTGATTGTGTTTATCGATGATGTTCTGATTTATTCTAAGACCAAGGCCGAGCATGAACAACATCTTTGGTTGGTATTGCAAAAGCTTAGAGCCGAGCAGCTCTTTGCCAAGCTCTCCAAGTGTGAATTCTGGTCTGATGAAGTACAGTTTCTTGGTCATGTTGTAAACAAGATGGGTATTCATGTCGACCCATCCAAAATTGAAGCAATCAAGAACTGGATTACGCCGACCACTCCTACCGAGATCCGTTTCTTTCTGGGCTTAGCTGGTTACTACCGGCGATTCATTTCGAACTTCTCAAAGATCGCATTGCCTTTAACAGCTCTAACGCACAAAGGTAAACCGTATATTTGGGGCTCGAAGCAAGAAGAAGCCTTTCTGACGCTCAAGTGTTTGTTGTGTGAAGCTCCTGTTCTTGCGCTACCTGAGGGTAATGAAGATTTTGTCGTGTATTGCGATGCATCCAACCAAGGTCTCGGTTGTGTTCTTATGCAACGAGGCAAGGTTATCGCTTACGCATCAAGGCAACTCAAGGTTCATGAAAAGAATTATACAACTCACGACCTCGAACTAGGCGCAGTTGTTTTCGCCTTGATGATATGGAGACATTACCTTTATGGTACTAAGTGTATCCTCTACACTGACCATAAAAGCCTTCAGCATATCTTTGATCAAAAGGAACTCAACATGAGGCAACGCCGATGGAACGAACTCATCAGCGATTACGATTGTGAGATCCGGTATCATCCTGGTAAGGCTAATGTGGTAGCTGATGCGCTCAGCCGTAAACCCTGCCAGCTTAACTGTATTTTGCCGCGCACGCAGCTTCACTTTGCGCCGATTCAGAGCAATCTTGAATCACGCATTCGCGACGCGCAGCGCGCATCCATCAGTAATGGTATCCTTCGCGCCGAGTTAGCGTGTGGCGCGGAAGCGCACTTTGTCCCTAATCTGAGTGGAATTCTCTGCTATCTCAATCGCATCTGGATTCCCTTTGATGAGAATCTTCGCGCTGATATCCTGAGTGAAGCGCATAAATCTCGGTATTCTATTCATCCCGGCGTTGATAAGATGTACAAGGATTTGCGCATTACTTATTGGTGGCCCGGTATGAAAAAGGATATTGCTGTGTTCGTAGCTAAATGCCTGACTTGTTCTAAGGTAAAAGCTGAACACCAACGCCCATCTGGTTTGCTCGAACAACCAGAAATTCCTACGTGGAAATGGGAAGGTATAGCAATGGACTTTATTACCAAGTTACCTTTGACAGCAAGCAAACATGATAGCATTTGGGTAATAGTGGATCGTTTGACTAAGTCTGCTCACTTTCTGCCCATTCGTGAAAACTACCGTGTTGAGCAACTCGCGCAGCTTTATGTCAAGGAAATTGTCTGCCGCCATGGTACTCCTTTGAGCATCATATCCGATCGCGATGGCCGTTTTATATCTCGCTTTTGGAAATCTCTCCAATCTGCGCTAGGAACTCGCTTGGACATGAGTACGGCATATCATCCTCAGACTGACGGTCAGTCTGAGCGAACTATTCAAACTCTTGAGGATATGCTCCGATCTTGTGTTCTTGATTTTGGAGGTAATTGGGATTCGCACCTGCCTTTGATCGAGTTCTCTTATAATAACAGCTATCATTCCAGTATTGGTATGGCCCCATTTGAAGCACTTTACGGTCGTAAGTGACGCTCCCCGATTTGTTGGAGCGAAGTGGGTGAAGCTCAAATCACAGGACCCGAACTTGTTCAAGAGACAACCGATAAAATCGCCAAGATCCGTGATGATCTGCTGACTGCCAGAAGCCGACAGAAGAGTTACGCAGATCGCAGGCGAAAGCCTCTCGAATTTCAAGTTGGTGATCTTGTTCTCCTCAAAGTGTCGCCCTGGAAGGGTGTTGTCCGCTTTGGGAAGAAAGGTAAGCTTGCTCCTCGATATGTTGGACCATTTAAGATTCTCGCGCGTGTGGGAAAAGTTGCCTACAGACTTGACCTGCCGCCCGCGCTCAGCAATGTACATCCAACGTTCCATGTATCCAATCTCAAGAAGTGTTTAGCCGACGAGAACCTTCACATACCACTTGATGAAGTTCAAGTTGACGAATCCATGCATTTCGTTGAGAAGCCTGTTGAGATTATGGATCGCGAGGTAAAGCAAACCAAGCGCAGTCGCATCCCTATCGTGAAAATTCGCTGGGAGTCCAAGCGCGGAGCCGAGTTTACATGGGAAAGGGAAGATCAAATGAAGATCAAGTACCCGCACCTGTTCTCTGCGCAACCTACTTCGAGATAAATTTCGGGACAAAATTTCTTAAAGTAGGGGAGACTGTGACATCTGACCCGATCCGACCCGACCCAGGTACCCGTTTCTCCGATCCGATCTCTTTCTTTTATGATTTAATATTTATTTATACTTATACTTTACTTTTAATAATAATAATATATTTTCCTTCCCGCCTCTTCCTCTCTTTTCCTTTCCTCCGTCCCGTCCCTCTTCTTCTCTCTTTCCGCCTTCTTCTCCCTCTTGTCGCCGTCCCGCCCTTTAGCCTTGAACCCCCCTTTTTCTCTTAACTCTTTGCTTGTCCTTTGATTCTTCCCGCCTAAGGTTGTCTGCGCAGCTCCACGCGCCAGACTCCTTACAAGGAAGCCTGCGTGAAGACCACCTGTTACTGCGATACGCGAGACGAACTGTCCCCGCAGCGCGCTAAGGATTTTAGTTCTTCCCGCGGCGCGCTATGGATACCGTTCTTCCCGCGACGCGCTAAGGAATATAGTTCTTCTCGCGACGCGCTTAGAATTGAAGTTCTTCCCGCGCGCTTAGAAATGTAGTTCTTCCCGCGACGCGTTAAGGTTGGTTCTGTCTGCCTTCGCGCTCGCGCGCTCTTGACCTTCTGTGTCTGCCTTCGTGCTCAAGCCTTCTCGCGCTATGTCTTGAGTCTTTTCTTCTGTTTAATCTAGCCGTTTGCTTTTGTGATGTCTTATCTTCTGTGTTGTTATCCTGACCTATCTTATGTCTGAAAAGTTACTTTCGGCGCAGCATGCGCACCAACCCCATTGGTTGGCAGAAAAAGTGACTGACATTATCTTTTGAGATCTGCTTTTACACGCTTGACCAGTACCTTTATCTGACCCTCCCATGCCTGTTTACTGTTACCTGTCAGCTTTTCTTTGTCCCCTGCAGCTGCCATATCTTTTGATATCTTTTGGAATCTTTTACTTTTTGAGATCTTTTCCCCTTTTCTAGGGATTGTGTTCCCTAGGGTTTCCCTATAAATAATAATCTTATTTTTCCTAACACATCACACACAAACACTTAATTTAACCTCCTCCTTGCCGTTGTTCTTCCTCTGCCGTCTCCTCTCTCTTTGCCCCCGTCTTCCTCCCTGTTCTGCCCTGCTTTTCCGGTAATATATATTATATATAATTTACTTATTAATTATGCTAACTTATAATCAAGACTTAAATCAAATCATTAAAACAATAATCTTTAATTATAGGTTAACTTGTGCTTGTTTTAAGTTGGTTCTTGCTTTATCTTTCACCGCACCGTTTATCAAGTGAGTAATCTCGTACCTAATCCCTTTTTATTTTTAATGTTTTGGGATGTTCATGTGTTCATACAAACTTAGAGTCTTAAAACTTATTTATGAACTTTAGTCGCGCAGTATCCCATGTGTTGAGGACGTTTACTTGGCTGTTTATTTGTATGTGTGTATCATTAACCGCTTTGTTCGGCCTATTCCGAAGTTTTCATGGATCCATTGGATGAACACGGGAGACCTATCGTTTACGGTTTTCTTTGTTTTACACTTGCACAGATGTTTTCTCGTTTTTGTGCTCATTTGGGAGCACGGATTGAACTATGAACTATGATCTATTTAGGCTTGATCACAATCTGATTACACCCTTGTTAAACACCAGACATACACGTGTTGCGCGCAGATTTATTGTTATCTATGTATTGTATTAAACTTGATTTCTCACCAACACGCAAGTGTTTGACGTTTATTTTAACACATGTTCAGGTTTGCTGTAGCTACATTTGGAGCTTGTGGACACGTAGGACGTTTTTACTTTTGGACCTAGATTAAAATGTATCAAGACAAGTTATTGTTGTTCGAATATTTTGCCTTATAATATATTGATTTATGTTATCTCGTGTTTACGTTGCGCGTGCGTGAATGAATATATTTATTAAATATTGACACCCAATAGTGTCACGAGTAATGAAACAATATGTGGCGCCCCGATGTATAATCCGCCTTTGGTCGGGGTGTTACAAAGGTAGGCATAATGCCCGACCAAAATAATAATAAAATATTATAAAGACTTAATACCCAAGTCGATGTTATTCTCGATAAACAAAGAAATATATAACAAAGAAAATAAAGAAAGAAAAATAAAAAATATATATATATGAGTATATATATGTATATGATTATTCTTTGTTATAAAATATATTATTTAAGTATGATGAGTATACTTAAATAATAAAGAAAAGAATACGTTTCTTAAAAAGAAGAAACGTCGGATTTTATGAATAAACTAAAGGTTTATAAATTACTATTAAAACTAAAGGTTTTAAAGTAAAATGAGATTATGAACTAAAGGTTCATCGAGATAAATAAGACTAAAGGTCTTAAGCCGGATCGTGTATCCGACTAATGAATGTTATACTCGTGCTATAGGTGCGAGATAGCGAAGGAAGATTAACGGACGGTGTTGGAAGCCGATCCCATTGAAAAGGTGAATACGCCCCACTTTTATAAACTTGTTTTCAAACAATCAAACGTGTTATGTGTAAAACTTTACATGAGGCTATGTGTCTCTAAAAACATTATAAATAAGAGTATGAGCCTAGCCCTCAGGCTGTGGTATACGTTTGTCTGGATCCTTACATATGTGGAATGCGGTGGGCACATCGCACCACGCCTGGTCACGACCTCCAGCCACGATGGGCCGAACCAAAGTATGTTCGAGTGAGAATGACCTTGTGTATATTTATGGTACCTAAGTTATGTCGAGACGCTGCGGTGTCTTGCTGAGGTGACCTAGTGTAGAGACTCGAATTTATGATGATTGTTTAACTTGATTATTCCTAAGCCAAGATGGGCCGAGGCTTACGTGGTCTCGAGGGGTAATTAAGTAAAGAAAATACTTTTAGCGTCAGCATATTCACCAGCATTCGTTGCTGACGTATTTTTAATAACATTTTGCAGGTAATCAGGATTAGAGCTTGAGAAGACGAAGAAGCTTTAGAATCCGATGGCTCGGATAACTTTATGTAAATATTAAAACATGGTGGTTTTGTAAACTTATAAACAAGTAAAACAAATCGAGACTTTCGTCTCGTATTTTGTAATGTAAATATTTATATTATCGATCCTTATGTTTTTATAAGACTTCCGCTAATAACCATAACTCTGATTTATTTACAAATATGGTACCAACTATGGTTCACTGTCTAGTGATCCATACAAGTAAGCTGTGACAACATCCATAAGACGCATCTCTAAATTTTTAGAGACTGCTAAGCTGATTAAATATCTAAATGTAATAGCATCCATGACAGGAGAATACGTTTCTTCATAGTCAATTCCTGGCCTCTGAGAAAAACCTTGAGCTACAAGTCTTGCTTTATATCTTGTAACTTCATTTTTCTCATTTCGTTTTCTCACAAAAACCCATTTATATCCTACAGGTTTCATTGACTTTGGTGTAATGACAATAGGTCCAAAAACCTTTCGATTATTTAGGGAATTTAATTCAGCTTGCATGGCATCTTTCCATTTGTTCCAATCTTGTCGATTTTTACAATCATCTACAGATTTTGGTTCAGGGTCATCATTTTCTTCCATGATATCACTTGCCACAGAATAAGAAAATATATCATCAATATTTTCCATTTCATCTCGATCCCACATTATATGTGATTGACCATAGTTGATTGATAATTCTTTATTGGAATCATTTATTCCTTCCTGAGGAAATGTTATATCATTTATTCTTTCCTGAGGGAAGGTTTTGTCAATCATTCGTTCCTTAGGGTCAGTATCCTTTTCAGAGCCCATTCTTTTTCGAGGATTTTTATCCTTTGAACCGATTGGCCTTCCACGTTTTAAACGTATTTGGGATTCATGAGGTGCATTATTATTATTTTGCTTGCTTGGAATCTCAACTCGAGCTGGAGCATTAGCAGCTGGTATATGAGATTTAGTGACTCTGTTTATATCAGTAAATGCATCAGGTAACTGATTTGCAATTTCTTGTAGATGTATTATTTTTTGAACCTCTGTCTCACTTTGTTTTGATCTTGGGTCTATGTGTAACAATGATGGCACACACCATGATATATCTCTTTCTTGCTTTTTCATTTCTCCCCTAATGCCGGGAACATTGTCTCGTTAAAATGGCAATTAGCAAAACGTGCTGTAAATACATCACCTGTTAAAGGTTCAAGGTATCTTATGATGGAAGACGTTTCATATCCAACATATATTCCCAACCTTATTTGGGGACCCATTTTTGTGCGTTGTGGCGGTGAAATAGGAACATACACAGCACACCCAAAAATTCTAAGATGAGAGATATTTGGCTCATTTCCATAAACAAATTGTGTGGGAGAGTATTTATGATTTGCACTTAGTCTCACACGGATTAATGATCCAGCATGCATGATTGCATGACCCCAAATTGAAACAGGGAGTTTTGTCCTCATTATTAATGGTCTAGCTATTAGCTGTAGGCGTTTGATCAACGACTCGGCTAAGCCATTTTGTGTGTGTACATGAGCAACAGGGTGTTCTACAACAATCCCCACAGACATGCAATAATCATCAAAAGCATGTGATGTAAATTCTCCCGCATTATCAAGCCTTACTCTTTTAATGGTATAATCCGGAAAATGTGCACGTAATTTGATAATTTAAGCAAGAAATTTTGCAAAAGCAACATTACGAGTCGATAATAAAGAGATATTAGACCATCTGCTGGATGCGTCTATTAAGACCATGAAGTATCTAAATGGTCCACATGGTGGATGAATTGGTCCACATATGTCACCTTGAATTCTTTCAAGAAACATTGGTGTTTCTTTATCAACTTTTAATGGCGAAGGCCTTGTAATTAATTTACCAAGAGAACAAGATGTACATTGAGACATTTTATCTATTTTGTGGATCTTTTGACCTTTCAGTGGATGCCCATGTGTATTTTCAATGATCCTTTTCATCATTGTGGATCCTGGATGGCCTAATATGTCATGCCATAAGTTTATGATACCAGAATCGCAACAATTTTCTTTGACTGCCATATGTGCTTGAGGCACATTTATATATGTATAATGCAAACCAGAAGGGAGCATTGGCAATTTTTCCAATATTCGATCTTTGCTTATGATATGCAAATATTTTTCATTACTAACAGTCCTTGACTGAGTATCATATCCATTATGATATATGTTTTTGAAACTCAACAAATTTCTTGTTGATTTTGGGAAAAATAAAACATTTTCTATTTTGAGCTTTGTGCCATTTGGTAATGCTAAATTAGCTTTTCCCACTCCTTCTATCAAGTTTGTAGGACCTGATATTGTATTGATAGTCCCTTTTGTTGGTTTCAGTTTATAAAAATATTTTTTAGATCTAAGTATAGAATGCGTGGCTCCACTATCCGCTATACATATATCTTCTTCATTTGTTTGATCTTGTGCTCCAGTGATTTTCATTTTAAATCTTGAAAAATATTAAGAAAAATAATAAGTGTATAACGAAGATATTGTAACATTTTAATAAGAACTTTATTTAATTGAAAAACAAACAGTACATGAAGGAAACTACATAACTAAAGATAATGTGAAACACACTTAATTATTGCATATAATTATTCTCGTCAATCAACACTTGTTTCAGAGATCCAAATCATAGTCTGCAATGCTCAGATCAGCATTGAGATCACCAAAGTTATCAACATGGTTCACTTCTTTTTCTTTTCCTTTGAGAGAGGCTTGGTACAGTTCGCACAGACGTGGAGCTGTGCGACAAGCCTTTGCCCAGTGGTTTGTACTTCCACATCTAAAACAGGGTGTACCATTGTTTTCGGACCTACCAGCTTCATTCCACTTATTGTGGTGGTTGGAATTAGTATTATGTGTAACATTGTTGGCTCTCTGGCCACGACCACTGTAGGTTCCCTGGACGGATCACACGAGATATCCCGATATACACAGGTGCGGAATCCCTGTGTAGATCGTTACGGACGTAGAATATAAGCTCACGAACACACGAACACGATACTAACAACCACACGTTATATTGATAACTCAAACCGAGATACTTACAGACTCTCGACCTCACGTCTATAGACTTACTGAATTACACGTAAACAACCAACTCTAAACAGTAAACCCGAAGCCTATATAAATACACGACAACTTCGCCTCAGGCGAAGTTGTCTATAACTTCGCTCGTTCAACAAGTTCGCCTAGGCGAACTTGTCAACAACTTCGCTTGGTTAACAAGTTCGCCTAAGCGAACTTGTAGCGAACTTGTCAACAACTTCGCTTTAAAGAAACAATTACATAAACAATATTACAGACTCAATTACAGACATTTGACATATGAACTACTGACATCTATGCACCAACAACCACGGCCACGACCGTAAGAATTAGTGTTCCATTTAAATGGATGTTTATGATTATTAAAATGCCTTCTGTCAAAATGACCACGGCCACGTCCACGGCCTCGTCCACGACTTTGTTCCCATTTATGACCAGAAATTTTGTGAGAATTTTTATGAGCAACATGTGCTTCTGGTATTGCTAATGAACCTGTGGGACGAGATTGATGATTTTTCATCAATAATTCATTATTTTTCTCTGCTACAAGGAGTAATGCATTTAGATCAAAGTATCTCCTAAAATTCTGCAAACGATAATGTGTTTGCAAGTTTATATTTGATGCATGAAACATGGAGAAAGTTTTCTCTAACTTTTCTTCCTCTGTTATGGGATACCCACAAAATTCTAGCTTTGAGCAAACTCGGTATAAAGCAGAGGTGTAATCATTTACCCTCTTAAAATCTTGGAACCTAAGACTCTTCCATTCATCTCTAGAAGTAGGAAGTAAAACTTCCCTTATATGACCAAATCTGCTTTTCAAATATTCCCATATCATATATGGGTTATCACAATTAAAATACTCATGCTGTAGTAATTCATCAATATGTTTATGGATGAAAACATCAGCTTTTGCTTTATCCTGGTCAGAGCAATCATTGTCTTCTTGGATTGTTTCTAACACATCCATTGATTTCAAATGTCTTTTGACATTTGCTGTCCAAGACATATAGTTTTTTCCAGAAATGTTGAGTGCAGGGAATTCAAGTTTTGATATATTTGACATTTTGTTGCTAAACATAATAGAGCAAATAATAAGATAAATATTAGAATCCATATATATCAATCAACAATGAGATACAATACATTGGTAGAGCTATAAACATATAAAAGAAAAAGAAAATGCCGAAATCTTCAGATGGGAGATTAAAAATTAGAATGAGAAGTAGTATAAGCATTATAGTGACCAACAGCAAAACCGGGTGAATCATTTTGAAAGCTTTATCTTGGATAAATTTTATAAGAAGAATGTTTGTTATAGATGAAATGGGGTTGATAATTGGTTATTTATAGTGAAAATTTATAACCGTTTTACAACGGTTATATTACCGTTTTATAACGGTAACATTACCGTTTGTATGTGTGTGTGTATATATATATAAGATTAATTATTTTAAAGTAAGATGATAAATAAAGTTTATTTTTATAAAACATATAACTAGTATGAATAATAATAAGAATAAAATTTGTTAGTGTAAATAAATCTAACTTCTAAATGAAATATTAGTGTGCATATATAAATAAATGTTAGAATAATTATCAAATTTTAATAACAATGTTTATACACATTATTGTTATTACTTATATATGTATATATATTTCCAATGTACATAATTAAAGAAGTGTTTATGATGCTTATGTGGATACTTTTGTGTCTATTACCTTTCTTGATTAGGATATAAGCGGCTCGTGCTGATAACGTGTTATAATATTAGCCTTAATTACAACAAGATTATTGAAGTAATATTTGAACAAAGAAACAAGAGGATAAAAAGGAAAAGATGAGAATGTGTACTGGGATAATCTTTCATTTACATCGTAGTATTATTTATACTATACAAAAGTAAAATTGCCGACAAGCTCAAATTATTAGATTTTTACTTGAAGTGTTCATGTGACCATATTTTTGACAATTGTGGAAAGGTGACATACAACTTGCACAATTCGTCGATGGTTTCATAACAATTTCTACCATTTAAACATTTATTGGGTTTTTTTATTATTTTTTTTAAAATAACTAATTGGTAATCTACAAGTCTAATATTCGTTGTAGTAACTTAAACTAGTATCCCAATATAATCTCACTCTCTTATTCTCATTTATCCTCTTCTGACTCCTATTTCACAAACAATTTTTCCTCTTTCTCACATACGTTAAGTCATAGCTTGGAAGAACATGAAAAGTTTAGATGCTAAATTTGATTAATCTCTCAAATTCACCTAACTTGTATCGCCTATTTCGCCTATCATACGTTGAATCACCTATTTCGCCCCCAAAACATAAATTTTTGGAATTTTTGGTCGAAAACATTCAAATCGTTTTTATAAGATTCAGCATGGAACATTACAATCCATCTTGTTGTTAAATTTTAGAACTAGTTTTGGAGTTTTATATTCACTTGTTAGTAGTTCTTTAAATCATTTTAGTTTTGTAATCGTTACTTATATTAATAAAAATAAATTATCTCAAATTTAAGCTCTAAAGCCTTTGATTTATTATACCACACATAAGTGCACCTCTAATTAAAGTTTAAAATTATTATGAAATATTATATAAACTTTCAACATTTTCTCTTCTTGCTCGTGTAGAAACTATATTTAAAGATTATTGAAGTTTATTCACTTTTTTAATATATTTATTAGTTGGAATTAAAATTCATTAACTTGTTTTAGGGGGTTAAATTTAGAATATAAAAATACTAAAATAATATTACCGACAATTTAATTACAAACATACCCTAGGGAAAGACTAAAGAGAGGAGGATCCACATGTCCCCATCTCTAAAACTTTCAAACTAATATCGTCTTCGACAAGAGAGATGCCGACATGCTTTATAGTTTCACACTTTTACAATATAAACAAACAACAATGTCTTAAAATAATTATCAAATGATACCAAAACAAGTATATATATATATACACACATATATTATATATAGGGTAAAGATTCTAAGAAAACCCTTTGCAAATTGAGAACTTTGAGAACCATTTTGGACCACTAAAAACATCTTTAAAAACAATATTTAAAAAAATCATAAAACAAAAAATAATAAAATTTTTAAAAAAGTAAAATAAACCAAAATTCTTATATTTCATTCCGATTTCATTAAAAAAATTTTAAAAAAAACGTTGTATTATACACATATGTATAATTTTATATAATCTTTAGTTACGTAATATACACATATGTACCGTATCATTTATCAAAAATTATACACATATGTACAAAAAAAACATGTAAATGTATATATATGTATATATTATACATATGTGTATATAACTTAGCTAAACCGAGTTTGTTTTTTTTATGAAACCGGGATAATAAAATAAGAATTTTGGTTTTTTTACTTTTTTGATTTTTGTGTTTTTTTTTATTATATGATTTTTTTTATTTATAGGTTTTTTGTGGTCAAAAATGGTTCTCATAGTTCTCAATTTCAAAAAGGTTCTCTTATGATCCTGATCCTGTATATATATATATATATATTCTGAAAAGTTAACTTATATAATTAAACGAACAACCCTCTTTACAAGCCAGAGGGAAGTCACAACACAAGAAAAGCCACATTAACTCAGGTTAGACTAATTGGACCTAGCTATCGAGAAAAGCCACAATACCATAATAGCCACATGAGATGAAATGTCAATTGTCTTCGTCCTTCGAACATGGATATTGCATTTCAAATGCACCAATTTTCACCACTTCATAACAAAATTATTGCTAACATCCTTATTCGAAATAAGAAGATTCTTAATCGACATGACCGTGAATTCCCTCGACGATGATCCACACCAACTCCAAGAATATGTACCTCCTTTCCAAACAACCTTTGTAATTGCCTTAAAACAATTTTCCCGTTCAACCCTTTCCTTGCCACCTGACTTGATCCCTCACTTTGCGTAATTTATTCCTTTCCAAGTACATGTTGATTTAAAATATTAACAAAAAGCATTGAATTGCACATTTTTACAATTACATTTTTATAACTTTTCACATTTTTGGATGCATAATAAAAATGAGTTTTGATAAAATACAAATGAAATTAACGTGTTAAGCGTGAGAATCAAGTAGAGTTATTACATATGCAAGTAGAATAATTATGTAATTACATCATAGAGTAATTAAATAATTACTCGTAATTAAATAATTACTCTATGATGTAGTTACATAATTACTTTACTTGATTTTCATGTTTAACACGTTAATTTCATTTGTATGTTAACTTTCTCCTAATAAATATTATAGTTACTTTAATGTATATTATTTTTAAAATTAAAGAATATCTTGTTGATGAAACAATAACACAGACTCGTATCAGAAGAAAGGATGTTTCGACAAGTAACGTCATCCAAGTTGAATATTTAGACAACATGAATGATAGATACCAAACAAGCTAGTATACCATAACTATCACCATGTAAGTTGAAACCTTATACTAGAGTAAGCCTTGAACGTACCTTTAGATTGGTCATAACAAAATCATTAAAATTATAATTATTTCTTCTCCGTTATTACAAAATCAATAAAACTAAAAAAAAAATTAGAATAAATGAAAAGTTACCATCCTTTCTCTTCTTTGTATTATTTGCATGAACCAATATTAAACAACACCTCACCCTTGGAGAACCCTTTTTCAATTTATTTATTTATTTATTTAGATTTCATACTATTCTAATTATATTAGACGGGTAAAACCATTACGTATTTATTGTTAGAAATCTTGTATAATAAAATCAGAAAGAAGAACAGATTTAAACACGAAACAGTAAACCGGGCTTGTATTTAACACAATTCCCTTAAACAGATTCGCGATCTGTTCGACTGTTCCCAGGGTACTATGGTTCGAAGCAGAAGCGTAGCACTGCCGGACTCGGTCACTTGCCTGAAACGAAAACCGTAAATAATATTGTTGCAACAAAGAAGAAGAAGATGAAGTGTGTTGGTGTGTCTAAAACTGAAGACTGATCATGGTATTCATAACCAAGAATCATAATTAAACCGGACTTGTGTTTAACACAATTCCCTTAAACAGATTCGCGGTCTGTTCCCAGGGTACTCCGGTTCGAAGCAGAAGCGTAGCACTGCGGACTCGATCACTTGCCTGAAACGAAAACCGTAAATAATATTGTTGCAGCAAAGAGGAAGAAGATGAAGTGTGTTGGTGTGTCAAAAACTGAAGACCGGTCATGGTATTCATAACTTAAAAAGAACTGTTAAAGAGGAAGATAAACAACTGATCCAGAAGAACCATTTAAGGAAACAACCGATATACTTCATAACGGTTGTTCTCCAAGATCATTTATTTAGTCTATTCAAGTTTCGGTCATTTCAATGAAAAAGTGTCCTTGTAAGATGTCATTCATTAGTTTTATCAGTTTTTACTCTTGTATATATAAATAGATCTTGTGGGGTTCATGATCACTGTTGTTGATTGTAAGATTCACTGTTTAGATCGAGAGAGAATACAATTATATGAGCTAATGGTTAAGGGAAGCAAAGAGTCTCTAAACACTATTTTGATCAATGAAATAAGTAATGACTTGTGTACTTGTTCATACCGCTATCTCCGGCTTAATTGATTTTAACAACAATTAAATTCAATTTCACTAATCTGATAATAGACTACCAATACTTTCCATTTTAATATATAATAAATAACAAAAGCCATTTGTCCATGATTTTTGTATATTATTTTCTATTTAATTTTATAGGCTTTTTATTTTATCCTCTTCAAAGTTAATTTGTATGATGAAGGTGGGACAAAATAATTGGAGGTAAAAGGAAATTAGACATGTAGTCAAATAACAATCAACAATCAACGTGGATCAAATACTTGATTTAGTAGGTACAGTAAATCCCAAGACTTTGATTAAGATGTCTCAACTCGGTTTTAATCTTATAAAATTATCACACTTTAATATTAAAAGACTTAAATCTTGTTTGATTTTATAAAAATTAACTTATTATGTAGTTTAATGAATTATTCAATATACACTTGCAGTTATCATAATTAATAATTGAAATAATATATATTTTTTCGTGTTAGAAATATTATGAAATGTATCACTTAAAACAGAAATAAAAAATATAAAATGTAGGCGGCTTAATATAATTACTAATATTTATAGTTGTAATGATAATGACATTTCACTTCACATTTGGTTCTTAAGCCACCGACACAAATTAATTTTGTTTTAATTTATTTTATCACAATTTAAAGATTTTTTTAATAAAACTAAAATTGCAAAAAGAGAAATATACATTTAGAATAATAGAATCAAGTTGATGACCAATCAAACGCTTAGCAAGCACTATCTTCTTTTGTTAACAAAAAGAAAATAAAATAATTAGTAGAACAAAGAAAAATATAAAACGAGGGAGAAAAGTTTTCCATTGTCTAATTTCCACTCATTTTCTTTAGTTTTGTTGTCATATAAATCTATTTTGTTAGAATTTGAAAAATACTTTACATATAAGATTATATTCTATTACTAAATAATTCATATAAACTAAAATTGGTTAATGTACATTCAAAGATTGTTGTACAATTTATAGGAATCTATACTTAATGAACGAAATTTACAGGACTGGTTAATTACTTTGTATCGATCTATTGTTCTTTTTGATGTAACGATTGATGGGAAAGAAGTTGTGATAGATTGTCTTTAGGACGCTAATAGTTCGCCTATTCAAAAAAAGGCAATAAGTTGTGGGAATTACTAACAATAATGAAATTATGACAAGTTAATTGCTACCTTTTTTAGTAGATACATGATGTTTGAAAAAAGAAGAGAGTTTTACATAACTGGTTTTCGACATCGATTTGGATCTAGTTAAAGATGGACAAAATCAAATCGGTATATAGATGAGAAAAGATCGAATCAATGTTAATCAATTTCAATGGGTGCATTCTCAAAAATAAAAGAAGGCGCATCACATGGAGTACAAACTGGCAATGTTTTCATAACCGGACCGGACACCGAACCGGACGGCCTACCCGTTCACCGGTTCAACCGGTTTGACCGGCCGAACAAATTTGGTCAAAAAATGACGGGCCAAGCTTTAAAAAATGATTTTTCAAAAAAAACTTTTTTTTCATACAAAACCGGTTCAACCGGTCCGGTTTTCCGGTCCGACCGGCCGAACCGGTTTGGACCGGCCGGTTCTCTGACAGCCGAGCGAACTGTGTGAACCGGACTGGTCGGTGGACCGAATCCCGATCGAACCGGTTCGACCGGCGTGTCCGGTCCGGTCTCAACAACCCAAATCCGTTCCGTAATTGGTGTCATATCAGATCTAAAAAGGGTTTCGGATCACAAACCGATTCGCAAACGCACAAATGGCTCCCTCGGCTCAACTTAAAAGTTATACAATCTAATTTGAAGTGAATTTCAAAACGTAAACCATTATACACCAATTAAAATTGTTGGTGAAACAATTTTTGCCATAACACCCCATCTCATCTCTCTTTAATCAATTACTTTAGGCTTAAATCACAAGCTTTGACTAACTTTTTTCTTGATACTTTTTCTATTTAATCTTTTCCTTGCAAACTTTTGACTATTTTCTTTCTTAATAATTTTTCATCTAATATTTTCTAAGTAAACACATGTAATCAAAGACAAAAAAAAAGAAGAAATTAATATTTTCTAAGTACACACATATAATCAAAGAAAAATAAGAATAATTTGTCATGTTTTCTTTTTAAACAACGAAAAACCTTTTGGTAAATAGTTCATTACTACATGTATTAACACCTGTATTGTGATGGGGTGTAAAACTGTTTGTTTAGTTCCATTACATATAAAGTTATAAACTACTTTAGCTGAAAATGAAAATAGTTATAATATTGATAAGTTGTCAATTTAATGTCAAGCTTACATTTTGTAACTGATTAAACCGAATTATGAACCGCATGATTTTATATATAATATGAAATTATAAAAGACTTACAAAATATTTTGTCACTTGCAAATAAACATTAATGCACAATGATTCGGTATAAAAACTAAACTAATGATATATGAATTAAACATCCACTCTACCTGAAAACATGAAGTCACCACCATTGCCATCTATCACCATTTCCCGTTCTAGCAATCAGTAAATTTTGTGAACCATTAAGAAGATTGAATAAAAAGTAAATGTAAAAGCGTTAAATGTTGAATGACATACGCGCGTTGCAACGATTTAACTCGCAAAATTTAGAGGAAAAAAACATAAATAGTTATATAAAATTAAGCCTAAACTTTGTTGATTCAGCTCATGCTAATTCAAAGGATCGTAGACGAAGGTTTATATGTATAAAAAATGACGACCGGTTGGGTGGTTGGGTGCTTCTCATTCAGTGTTGATTAAGTGAAAGCAAAACCTTTATTTATAAATTTAATTATGTAATATTTTTGTAAAATAATTTATATCATTATATGTCAAAATGTCTAATTATAAGTAAATATTTCATTAACACGTCATTTCTTTAACAAATGAACATGATAAAAACTTTATTCGTATTCCTCCGGTTCGTTTACAACCCTATTCATGTCTAATTATAAGTATAATATTATAATATTAATTTTAAGACACATGATAGAAGTAAAAAAAACAATAAACTATTTTCAAACATTAGTTAAAATAAGAAAACTTAAACATTATCCAATATTACATAATTAAGGTCATCCGTAATGCAGATATCACGAACATTTGTGACGACATGACCAACATGGCCGAAGCATAGCTAGGCAAGAGATCGAAGGAGACGGATGACGACATGTTCTAATTGAAAAGTACATGAAGAATAAAGGGATCCATGGGGCATGGGGTGATGGAGTAGAGATGGTATAAGGTCGGAGGGTATGGGCTAGTGGAGTCCCTCCACTGGTTCGACGTGGCATCCTAAATCCCCACTGGTCTCATTTGAACACCATCCCCTCCCCCTCACGGCATGCGTGATGGTGGAAGAGGGGATGGATGTGCGGTTATGGTGGCTGCGGCTAAAAGGGGTTATGGAAGAGAGGTTGATAAGAAGGCAGGGAATGTGGGTTAGGTTTAGGGTAATAAACGAGTCGGGTAAAAACAAATATCTACAAAATAATGTTAAAACTTAAAAACATAGTTTGTTAATTACAATAGAAAATGCCTTACGTTTTCTGTTATTTACATGTTCATCGAAATCAAATAAATTAGGCTCGGAAGGAACATGCATATGCCGTGAATACATGCATTTTAACTTGAATGTTATTTTTTACAAGGAAAATCCATAGCTGGTAAGTTGTAACATCATCAAATAAGCTAGTAAAATAATTATTTAGATCTATAGTTAAACAATTAAATAAATAATGTTAATAAAATATAAGAAAACAAAGAGTAGCATTGTAAAGATTAAAGAATTAAACCACATAATTAGAAAAAAAAACAAGTTAAATACTATTACAGATTTGTGGAGTCAAAATTAGTCTCCTGGTGGGCCCCTACACTATTTATTCATAGTTCAAACATATAATATTTTCTCTTTATTTTTTATGAATCTCAAATATAGGATCCGCGGCTGACCAAAACCTTTATTCTATTTTCCGAACATCAATGTCCAGACACTCGGGATTAAATCATATCATCTTATGGTTGAATACTTGAATGACAGAATATGGTGACCACCAGCCTACTCATAACTCATCTAGGAGAAAACCTAGAATTAAGGAAAACATTATGCTAAACTTAGAGCAAAATGCTTTGAATGAGACTCAAACCCACAACCTCTCATAAAAAAATCATTGCACCAATTGAGCTTGACCAAAACATTAGTTGCCGAGTTATTTTTTAAGAAGATTATAAAAAGCAAAAGAGGACAAACCCTACTTTATAAAGGAACACAAAGAAGCAACACTTCGAATACCTAACGCCCATTACAACACGTGTGTTTAATCTGTGTGTCACATTTGAGTTTTGCAACCTGGTGCACCCACCATAATCACAAAACGCCTACTTTCCCATATCTTCATTGGTTTAAGTTCAATTTTGCTACTTGTTCCAAAATGAAACTCAATTCGGGGCTTGTTGACGAATAGCCCGTGTGTAGCTTTCTTATCATGAATTCAAATATCACATGCTAACATATAAAGAACTAATCAAAAGGTCAATTAATATATACCGCTTATATCTAAAAGACTAAAATTTATGAGGAGCGTTCGTGACTCATCATGTATACTAGCAGTGCAGAGTAAGAAAATGTTCCTATGGCTTTAGTATCTTTCTCGATGATTGGATTTATAACTATTTGGTATCAAATTTTTGAGAACGTGTTAGGTCGAACATCATTTATTCGTATTTCGCATACTCAAGCTTAAAGAACGAGAAAATAGGGATAAAAAACTAACCTTGATTCATATTGGATTCGGTTCTGGCGATTGAATTTGATTTGTCGAGCAACCAACTGATTCATTTTTTTCCTTTCTTTTCTTATATTCCAGTGTACTTTTCTCGTGTGTGTTTTGGTTCATTATGCAATATTTGTCTGTATTTCAGTTGTAGCCCATCTCCTCTTTGGGTTTTTTTAACTCTATTAATGTTGGTTGTTTAATAATTAAATTATCTTAACTTACCCAATTATTTGCTTTTAAAAAGATAAAAAAACCATCTGTCAACAAGATATAGGGAGATAAGCTAAGAGGGGAACCCGAAAGGGAGTCGATTTAATGTGACAAAGGCTGCCTTTTAGAGAGACAAATGAGTCAACCGCTGTCGACTTTAGTTGGTGTAAGCCGAGTCTAGTGGGCTAGGGCAAGAGGTGTGACCGTGTGTTGGTCTAAGCGTTGACACTCACCAGTCCTAGTTTATAACCAGGACATAGTTATTATTAATCTTAATTACTTACTCAATATACATACATTCTTTTACGTATCGATCAGTCAGTAAACTAAAAAATAATAATGTATTATAAGATTAAACTTATATCTAGATTAATAAATAACTCGTGATATAAAAAGTCACACAACCCATGATGTAATGTGTACCAAACATTTATTTTTTCCGTTGAGAAAATGTAGCCGAATATAGTGTTTAATTAATTAAAGAAAAATGGGGCACCGAAACTTAAATTGGAAAAAAAGGCATATTAGATTTGGTAGTGACGGTGGTCAATATGAGTCTGGTTCGTGGCTAGTTGTTCGGTCAGACATCATGATTCACCTACAAGGCCACAAACGATACTGACCCCACCACCGCCGGTAAACATTCATACACACACTTTTTAATTTTTTATACAAACACAAGAATGGGGGACTATGCAAATATATAATTATTCAGAACATGAGTAGATAAAAAGGTTTAATCAGTGTGTTATACACCTATACTATATGATAAAAATCTATAATGTTTTGGCATTTGTTAATTCAACATTAATCCTTATAATTTAAAACCAACTAAATTCCTAAAATCATTAGTTACCATCATTTGTTAATTATTTATATGTTACTAGCTTTTGACCCCATGTATTACACGATATTTATCGAATGATAAAAATAAATAACGTCTGTTACTTATATAAAATTAAGGTAAAAAAGAAATGAACTAGAATCTCAAATTTCTAAATTGGAGAAGATCTCATTATATACAACATTTGTTGGTTTATCATAAGTATTCTCATCGTTATCCAATATTGACAATTTAAACCATGCCTGTTAGTTACCTTAAATGATGTAGCATATAGTGTTCGTGGGAAGCAACTCTATATTGGAAGAATAAACCAACCATATAAAAATATTGCTCTTGGCTATTTTTAGACAAAATGGCAAAACACGTTATTTATGTTTGCACGGTTTTTCAATGGACGCCATTTAGCAAACTTAATGTCAGAAAACATCCTTTATGTTCAAAAAACGTTGCATGGTTCGTCCTTTTCACTAACGAGGGTTGGTTTTTTTCGATAAACACGGGTCATATGCACTTCATGTGAGGGCAATTTAGTCTTTTTATCCCCTAAGGGGTTATTTGTGTAATTGACTAATTTTGCTACTTTGTTTTTTAAAAGTTGAAACTAAAATAATTTATACATGTATTATTCTCTCTCTTTCTCTCCCCTCCCCCCTCTTTCTATCTCTCTGTTTAAACCACCGCCACACCACTAACGACCACCAGAGACCAGTTAATTGCCACCACCACACCAAATAAACCACCACGCCTCCACCATATACCCAACACCTGCAACCTGGCCCGCCGTGATCCCTCCATGTCATCTACATCATCATCACCACCACAGCCGGCTTTTCGACAAAGAGATCGATGACTAAACTGGTGGTGGTCAGCTGATTTGGTCGAGCAAATAGATGTTTTTCCAACCCCGATGTGACATTTGTCAATTTTTATTCGTATTCGTATTTGTATTTGTATTTGTTAAACCGACCCGTTATGTCGTTTCAATAAATTCGTGTTTGTCGTTTATCATTTAATATTAATTACGATGATATATAGTTATTATTCGTTCATTTTTTTTTGTTATCCGTTTAGTTCAAATAACGAATCTCCGAGCCTTAAACGTTAATTGAAATAATCAAGCTCAAACTATACGGGTATAAAACGTAAACAATCCCAAGATAATAAATATACCAAGTTTATATGGTTATAAAGTTTAAAGGTTAAACATTTAATAAAGTAAAAACAGTTTATATATATATTTAAGAAGTTAAGGGGCTTAAAGTGTAAATTATAATTTAAATTATAATATAATATTATTATTAAAAACACCCTAGCCGCCCCCACCCCTTCCTTTCACGTTTTTCCGGCGAGGGGAGCTCCGGCGACGGCGGTACTTTTCCGGCGACCTTAACCCAAAACGCCATTTTAATCAACGTTTAATGTTATAAACTCATTTCTCCACCATATTAACACCTAATCAAGACCCATTTACGCGTATTAACACCCCAACGTTCGGATTTCAATCCCAAAACCGTCGGTTTATAATTACAAAATCAATAACGTGAATTAATCATCCAACGGACCATCTACAACTATAAATAGCATCCTACCATCCTTCTAAATGTGTTGCCATTATACCACTGAATAATTCGTCCAAGTCCGTTCCGATCAACTTGCCGTTCACCCACTTTCCGGTGTCATCAGAGGTAATTGATAGGTGGGTTTTCATTGGTTTGATCCGTATAAAAAACCCTAACCTAAATCTATCAAACATGTAATGGTTATGGAGAATTGAAAATCTAGGGTTTTGTGAGGAAGAAGATGAATTTGATAATCTGTTTTTAAATTACTGTTTCCATCTTTTAAAAATAGAAAGTGTTTGGTCCAGTGGTTGTGTATGTTCGAACCCGGGTCACAACATATCCTTTTACATTTTTTTTAAAAAACTGTTTTATTGTTTTAAAGCAAATATATATTTATAAATCTTTATAAAATAAATAAAATTATTTTTATAGATTAACAAATGTTGTTTTAGATTTCGTTAACCTTTTCTCCCAAAAAACAATCTTTTACAAACTCAAACCGCTCATTTAAAACCCGTTAAATAATTATATAGATAATATATATATATAGTATCGTTGTAACTTTATATATTCTAAATCAACAACCGCTTATACTAATAATCATACCGGCAACGCTAAAATTCCGTAATTATTATGATAATCAATATTCACCTTATAAATAATATTATAATAATAAATTGTTATAATCCATTAAACTTTAATACTACAATACAATAAAATAAGTGAAAGTATATAAATAAACAATAATGTATGAACCTTAAAACCAACCTTTATTTTCCATAAAATTAGTTAGTAATTCTTGTGTTTTTATTATTTTTAGCTCGTGAGATTCGATCGTTTGGTTTAATATAACGCGTTTTCATTTTATTTTCAAGTTTGTCATCCCAATTCAAAGGTGAGTTTCTCACACCCCCTTTTTTTACCTTTTTTTTTAAACTATTTTGGGGGTAGCATATATATCCTATCAACAATTCAATTTCTTTTATTTATTATTTACACACTACAATTCGTTACATGGACTTGTGTGTTTACTTGTTACTTGCTCAATTATTATGTGCATGGATTTCTTCGATAAGTATGATCATACGCCCCCCTTTGCACCCATGGACCATTTGTTTCTTGTGGAAAAGGGACTCCGATCTGAGTACGTTGGTGCACAATCCCAACTGGAAAAGACCTTAATTTATTCTTTACACTCATGGACCATTGTTTATAGTGTAAAGAACCCTTATGTGTTTTTCACAAGTTTTCATGGAATTGTATGGTTTTTATATATTATTTCAAACTGTGTGAACTCACCAACTATTAATTTAGTTGACATTATTTTATATATATGCTACATGTACTTTCATTAGAGGATGAAATGTACGAAGTCACTAGAAGATAGGTTATTTTAATAATAAATAAATAAGACATGGGTTTTATTGTTTTCCTTTGTATTTGTTTTATTGAACAACTTGTGTATTTGGGTTTTGAATGAATTAATGATATTATTGTCACTTAATAGTGTCACATGTGTTTTGGGCAATCTGTACGTCACACCCGGGCGTATTCCGCTAAAGCCGGGGTGTTACACCCGATTACTGACATAATTTGTACACTCGATTACACCATCTCAACAGTCGCAACATAGATCTAGGGTTTTCAGATCTAATCTTGATTCGTATAATTTCTCAGATCTAATCTTGATTTTTCTAATTTCTGGATGTATAACTAGAAATCCTCCAAACACAAAACGAACCTCGGTTTTCAGTTGCTAATCTTTGAGGCATTCATCAATTGGAGATTCTATGATATTGATCGAATATCATGAGCTTCGATGAAAAATTTGGGTTCCAGGTGGTGGAGATGCTATTGTTGGTCCTGTGTGGAGGTGCGGTGGTGGCGGCTGGTAGCAGAGGTGGGTGACGGTGGTGGAGGTTAAGGTGGTGGTAGTGGTTGGTTGGTGACGTTGGTTTTGGATGAGAGAGAAAAGGAAGATAGTGAAATAGTGGATGGATTTTTTCGTTTCTCGTCGGAAAATGCCGACGGCAAGAGGGCTTCTAAAATGATGATGATGGTGGCTGATAGTAATTGTGGGTGCAATGGTGTGTGGTTGTAGTGTTTATGAATGTTTGGGGATAAAGATGAGGGTTAAAAGAGAAAAAAATGTTTATTTCTTCAAAGACCAAAATGTTTAAGTCAATTACACAAATAACCCCTGAGGGGGTAAAAAGACTAAATTGCCCTCACAAGAGGTGCACATGACTGGATTTAACATGAAAAACTAATCCTCGTTAATGAAAAGGTCGAACCAGGAAAAGTTTTTTGAACATAAAGGTGTTTTTTTATTATTAAGTTTGCTAAAGGACGTCAATTGAAAAACCGTGTAAACATAAATGACGTGTTTTGCTATTTTGTCTATTTTTAACTTGCTTAACTTTCATATTTCTACTTGTTTGATCTTTAATCGATATTCTATTTTTAATTTTTGCAACCCAATTGTTAAAATGGTTTTGACCATGACTCACGGATAGCTAAGATGAATGAGTTAAGAGATTAGAAGATTATGATATAAAATTAGACTATAATTGAATGTAAGTTTGGCACACAAGTCTTATTATTTTATTTTATTAGAAGAGTAAGACAATATAAAATAAGACAAGCTAAGATTTTTTTTTCATGAAACATGTGTAGTACACTAACCAAAACAACAAAAAATATAGTAACCCATTGTGTATGGTTTATTTTTTAATTGTTTTAAACAATATTGTACAACGGTTGTCTGTTAGTTATGTATGCTAAGTTTGTTGTTTTTGGTATTTTGCTTAATTGTTAAATATTATTTTTTTTATCAATGCAGTAACGGTCTCAAGTAAATATATTATATTTTATGCAAACAAGATAATATCTAGATTAATTATTTAAAAGTCAGATTTTATGTTGGATTCAAATGAGTTAGGGTTATAAAAAGGCTGACGCGTTTATCATGCATAATAAATGTTGCGTATTCGGGTTGTGATGCTAATGAGCCGTTGATCCTTAACCAATTTATAATAATTCGTCCCAATTCGCCGACCATTTGACCACTTTATAATAATCTGTTACGATCCGCCGCCGACCATTTGACCACTTTATAATAATCTGTTACGATCGGCCGACCATTTGACCACTTTATAATAATCTGTTACGATCCGTCGACCATTTAATCAATATATAAAAATTCGCTAAATATGTCTAGGTTGGGATAATGCTTTTCTTTTTTTTTTACACAAAAAATTACAAAGGTCGTATTTGGATTAAGTATACGCTTACATAATTACACCATCACGCCAACCTGAACCCGACACCAATTGTCACCCCTCTATTAAAAGCAGCTTTATGTTGTATTTTAAGAACTCTTAAAATTTAGTATACCAATTTCTTATTTTAAAAACTATTTTACTCATATCAATTTTATTTAGACACACTAATACCATTTAACCATGATTTTATATAAAAAGTTAGGGTGGTTATATAGTATGTGCACTTCTAATACGCTATTGTGAATGGTTACAGTCAAATGTTCATTGGTCTCATCTGAATTCAACATCTAGTTGTTTTAATACAAATGACTCATTCTAATACCATAGGTATAAAGTTATAAAGTATAAACTAGTGATAAAGAAAAAGTAATGTTTTTGTTTTTCATTATTATTAAAATAACATTATTATTATTAAGTAAAGTACAAAAACTATTTTTAAATAATCTGACATCTCATTTTAAGATTCAAATATTACATAAGTTACCTATAAAAGTCAAAAACAACATTGAAATAGGCTAAATCTTTATTATGAAAATATTATTTCCTTTTATGTTTAATTAATAGTGCAAACAATTTAATGATAATTATATATATATATATATCTTGTTAAAAGAATGAACTAAAGGAATATATTACATTGCTTACAAATAACATAAAAAAATAACTTTTCCCTTTTTAATGAGAACCCACACGCTCTTTAAATTAACTTCTGGCCTATATGTTGATTATGTGACTTGAGGCCTCACCCATATAAAGGGTAAAACCTTATTAAACACCTTAATACCATATATCTATTTTTTGTTATTAATAAAATAAAAACCTTTTTTTTAATAACATAACATATCAAGTTAACACAAAATGTGACTCAAATAATCTACCTATAAAAGTCAAAACCATATTTGAAACAGGGAAAATCTTAATAAAGAAAATAATATTCTCTTTTAACATTTTCTTTAACTATTAACTACAAAAATTTAATGATAATAAACAAAAATATACAAAAAATAAATGAACATAATTACATATTCTTACTAACTTTATTAAAAGAAATATTTAAAAATAAGAATATTCACATTACCTATAAATAACTTAAACATCTATTTCTTTTTTAAGTCTCTCTCTCTCACACACCCCATCATTCTCTTTCTACTCTGAAACCCACACGCCCATATGCTTTGTTTCTGCAGTGTCTTCAAACCTTAAAATAATAAGATTGACACAAAGTTTCATGGGAATTTAACAATTCTTGGAACCTACACCCATATTGTTAAACTCCCTCTTAATACTAATACTACCGGTTCTGATAATACTGATAATAAAGTAATGGCAAAAAGTGGCTCGTTTGACCCGGACCCGACCAACAACTTGAAGAAGGAGTTACGGAGACTCGTTACCGCGATCGTTGAAGATTCATCATCAGATGAAGAAATTGGATTTGGGTTTGGGTTTATAGAGTGTGTGGATGAAGCTGTAAAGATTTTACAGGATTTGAAAGAAGGAAGAACACATGGATCATATTCGGTCATGAAATCGAGCTTTGATTCTTGCCCGAAAGAATTCAATTGCCCGATTTCGAAACGAATCATGATGGATCCTGTTATCATCTCCACTGGAAAAGTAAGTTCGTTACTGTATTTCATATCAGTCAGTTTCAGTAAAGTTATACAGTAAAGTTATACGAACTATATAACTTTTTTTATATTAAAATTTTATACGGTGTGTATAACCTTATATTGTCGGTATGATATATGGAAAATATTATACGACTTGTATCACATGTAAGTCGTGTAAATACAAATTATTTAATATTTTAATTTTATACGCGCCTTTTATAAACTTTTCAGCATATTATACGGCCAATATTAAACTTTTTCTATGTATTATATGGGCGTGTATAAACTTCTTTAACACATTATACGTGCGAGTATAAACTTTTCAGCATATTATACTGGCATGTATAATCTGTCTGTATTGTAAATAAAAATAATTTTATTTTATAAACTTTTTCTGTGGGTCCGTATAATTTTTTTCTAAATATTATATGGATACGACAAAGATGTTATACAAATAGTATAATCTATTAGTGGTGTGTGAATATTATGTCAGTGGTGTGCGTATAGTCGTATACATATGGTAATTTGTTTTTTAATAAATAATTTTTATTTAATTTTATACGGGCATATATAATTTTTTTTATATATTATACAGGCGCATATAAAATTTTTGTTTCTATATTGTAGCTGTATGAAACAATTGTTGTACTTAGTATAATCTATTAATGTTGTGACAATTATAGATCAGTGATGTACAAAGTTTGTTGCTTAATAAATAATAATTTAATGATTTGCAGACGTATGATAGAGCTTCAATCCAAAAATGGCTAACAGCTGGAAACAGAACATGCCCAGAAACACAACAAGTTCTTTCGCACACAGTTCTAACCCCTAACCACTTGGTTCGAGACATGATCACACAATGGTGCAATAATCATGGGCTTTCGGTCCCGGGCCCGAGCCCGGTTCAGTATGTGGACGAAAACGGGCTAACCGAAGCCGACCGCAACCATTTCCGATCACTTCTGAGGAAACTATCATTGTCGTCGTCATCCATAACCGAGGTAAAAGAATCCGCAAGCACATTGCGGTCATTGACTAAAAAGAACCCGTCTTTTCGTGCGGTTTTTGGTGAGTCTAGTACCGCAATACCCGAGTTGCTAACCCCAATAACCCGGGCCACGAACGGGATTGACCCGAATCTTCATGAAGATTTGATCACTACCCTTTTGAATCTATCGATTCACGATGATAACAAGAAACTTGCGATAGAAACACCGAATGTGATCCCGGTTTTGTTAGACGCGTTAAGGTCAGTAACAATTGAAACACGAGCTAACGCGGCTGCGACCCTTTTCACCTTATCGGCGCTTGATTCAAACAAGTTGGTTATCGGGAAAGCTGGTGGTTTAAAACCGCTAATCGAGCTTTTAGAAGAAGGGCACTCGTTGGCTATGAAAGATGTTGCATCCGCGATCTTTAATTTGTGTATTGTGCACGAAAATAAAACCCAGGCAGTTCGAGATGGGGCGGTGAGTGTGATTTTAGACAAGGTTAACGATCGGGTCCTCGTGGATGAGTTGTTAGCCATTTTGGCTATGCTTTCGAGTAACCAAACCGCAATTGAAGAAATGTGTGATCTCGGGGCGGTTTCATGTTTGTTATCTTTGATTAAGGAGACAACAAGTGCACAAAACAAAGAGAACTGTATCGCGATTCTATATGCGATATGTTTTAATGACCGAACAAAATGGCGAGAAATGAGGGAAGAGGAGAGTCTTTACGGGACTTTGTCATGGCTCGGGCAAAATGGGACCTCAAGAGCGAGAAGGAAAGCGAACGGGATTCTTGACCGGATTAATAGGCCGGTTAATCGCACCCATACCGCGTAAGCTTTATGGGGTTTTTAAAAAGATTGTAAATTTGTCATCTTTTAGGTCAAAAGTTTCAAGATCTATTAGGATTTATGGGTTCATCCCTTTATTGTATATAAGAATTTTTAGACTTTTAGTCAACTTTATTGCTGAGATTGACCTCAAGTTTGTAGTATTTTTCGCGTGCGTAACATCTTTCTTTGTGTATACAATTAACGAGTCGAGCCATATCTCGAAAGCGTCTGCATCGGTTCCTTTGATTGGTGGAGATAGATACTCAAGTTATCCTAGTTAAGATGATTAGATTCTTTGTGGTGGCCGGATAAGAAGCCAAAATATGATATGATTGTTACAAAATATCATGATGAAGAAAATTTCAAACTCTTAATAGTTTTTTGGATTGATTGTACGGACTTGGAGTTTATCATGTTCATATCAAGCTTTATAAACGGGTTATAACATATCATTAAATTAAAAATTATTCTCACCAAAATACTGACGTGAAAATCCTATAAAATAGGATATACTAAAAATTATTATATGATTTTTTTTAAAAAAATATTATTTATAATTAAGAAACAATTTCATAGTAAAAAAAATAAGCGGGTTTTGATCATAGCAAACCCAGATAACTTTTAAACCGGGTTATAACATCCTAGTTATTTGTGAAACCTTTTTATTATCAAACTCTAAGTATATTATAAACTTCATTACAAGAAATAAAATTAAACCCAAAAAAGTACGGGGGATAAAAACTAGTTTAACATATATAAAGAAAAATCATAAGTTTAGAAAACAAGTTAAGTGACTTTAAATGAACAAATAGATTAAATAACTATAGCGGAAGCCTTTAAAAACTTAGCTATTACTGGGTAGTGTTTCAACCTATTTAATTAAACGGGTTAAAAATTAAAAGATCAGTGTGTAAACGGCCCGTTTAATTAAGCATGTCTCAACCCAATTGGTGAAAGTTGTGACAAAATAAATTCAAGCACAAAAGCCAAAACCTCAATTCTAACACACACCCAACCGAAAACCAGGGTTTAAAATGCATGAAGTATAACTGTACAACAGATCAGTGCACCACAAAATTTTTAGGATGCAAGAACTGTTATTTCAAGCAAAGCTCCGCTTACAATGTACTATTTTACCACTAACAAATGTATGTAGACTTGTACCATCTTCTAATTCATTTTATATGCCCAACCATGTTTTTTCCAAATATGCTCCCACTGCTTCTTTAATCAGGGCCGGCTATAAGGGAGGGCCGGGTGGTCGACGGACCCCGGTCCGACACCCCGATAGGCCCGGATTTAAAAAAAAATTATATATTTTTATGAAAAACAATATGTATATATAATGTTTAAACTTAGTTACACAACCACTAGTTTGGTTTAGTGGCAAAAGGGTATGACTTTCAACCTAAAGGTTGTGGGTTCTAACCTCACATGAGACATTTTAATCATATTTTTGCAAATAAAAAAATGTTTTTCACACAACCAAATCATAATGCCCAAAAAATTAAGACTCATTTAAAAATTAAATTGTTTAAATCCAACAAAATACCCTTTTTATTTAGGCCCCAAAAAAATTTCGCCTTCCGCCCAAAAATTTTTAGCCGTTCTCGAAGCCGGGCCTGTCTTTAATTGCCAAATTTGATACTAACTGAGACGGGTGAAGCAGTTCCCGTGTAGTCGGATCAAACTTCCCCACCTACCGCGTCGGTTTTAATGATAAATAATACCAAAAATTACAAGTTTCAACATATAATACTCTCCTTTTGTCCCACAAAGAGGTACACTTTTGACTTTTGATATCAAACAGACTAGTAGAAAATTTTAAGACCAGTTTAGTCAAATGACTTCTCCTACATTTAGATATAGACTTGCATGGCAATATGAAGAAAAAAAAAAGAAAAAAAAACCATCCATAACCGAATCCAAAATATGTTTTGTAAATACTAAATTTTCGGTTCAGTTTTGATTTTGCATGTAACTAAAACCGAAAATCAAACCAAACCGAACCGAGTTTATGGATTTTTTTATGTTAAAGTAACTAACAAGAATTTAATAAACAGTGTAACCCAAATATTATAGCTCAAATGTGTAATAATCAATCAATGAAAAATTAACAAAAGGATTCAGGCCCAAATTCATTACTTTGGGTCTTCCGGCCCAAAAATTTCAAACCCAAATGGTAAAAACTGAAACCGAATCAAATTGAAACTGGAAAAAAGTTGCCTTTTCGCTTGTGATGTGATGTCAAAATCAACTAAATTTTGACCCATTTTCTATTTAACTAACTTTTTCTAAAGATTAAATACAAACCAAATTGACTCATTCACAGATATGCAGTCACATTTGATATCAAAAGTCAAGTCTTATTTCATTCTTTTGTGTGAAGCGAAAGAAGTACCTTTTCAAGATGATCAAGAATAACAGCTCTTTCATAAGTTAAACCACTCGGAGTAATAACAGGATCACGGAATATATCGAGGGTTATTTTGCAGCAAAGATAATCGGGTATCTGAAATTACACATATGGCATTTAAAAAACTTGTATTTTGTTTATAACAACATAAAACTTCATTACAAATAAAAAAAAACTCACGTCTGTCAGTTTGTCGTCTTCTGCAGCTTTGCTGAATACTTTTTTCAGAGCTGCTATTTGTTCTAAAGATGAATAAGTAGCTTCATCAGTGCCATCCATCTGTTGGTTAAGATAATACAGGAATTGTTCTTCCAAAGCTATCTCACAGGATTTTCTGTGACAAATAATTAATTTTTGGTACACAAACAAGAAAGTGTTTGTGGCCGTGAGTGAAACCAAATGGGCCCGGCCCGATTTGACCGTTACTAGCCCAAACTTAAAGATAGGACAATTTAGCAAGAAACATACTCAAGTTTTTGCAAAGCTAAATTTCGTCCGGTTGAATCATGCGCCCATTCCTTATATTTTGCACTTGCAAGCGCTTGCCATATCTCTTCAACCATGTAACTATTTGGGTGTGCACCTCTACCAAGATCCAAAGCCTACACAGGAAGTAAAATATAATCTCAAAATATTAATAAAAACGGTTGTTGGATGCAAATTACCCAACATTCTTCTTCTTCTCAAATATGATCATTTTAAACAGTTGATGTTATACAAGGGGATGGCAATGTCGATTTTCTTGTGTACAAGTTGATTTGGGTTTTGTTTTATCTCTAACGGGTCATATACTCATAGGTAAAATAGAAAATAACTAAAAGAAAGCAGGTCAAACTGTGTCATCCGAAACACTTGTTTCATTGTTTCGTATGAAAGTTAGTTTTGGTTAGCTAGTTTTATTTGTTTTGTATATAAATAGCTTTGTAAGTACATTTCAAGTTCATGGAATCAAATCAGAAGCGCCCCCAAACTTTGTCTCGGGTTTTACACGCACAAAACATTTTTTCGGATGATGAAGACTAACAAACATACGGTTTGAAAGTGTATTGTACTCGACCTTCTAAATTAATTTACTGAACAAAGTTATGTAATTAATATATTTGTTAATTGTATTTGACAGGCAGATTATATAAAAAAGGTTTAGAAATTGAAGAAAATAAAGTTTTCAGGTCAACCCAACAAACACGAGCTGTTTTGATCCAAACTTGAAGTAGAAGTTACCCGTTTTGACCCGTTACACAGCAGCCTTATTTCTCTTTAAATGTTAACTAAATCCTAATGCTAAAAACTTATTCAAACACATAACAATGTTACTTTAACTAATTAACTACGTAAATCATTTATAAATACTTATTACCAACCTTAGAAGCAAAACAACAGTGCCTTTTTTTTTCTGTTTAATCTACACGAATTGTAGAACACGTACCCTTTCCAAAGCTTTTATTCCTTCAGCATAAACTTCCCTTTCTAGCAGCGCAAGCCCTAGCATGTAATGACCCGGCAGTTTAAAATATATTTCCACTATTACCAAATCGTAAACTGAATAAGATATATAAGGTAGTTCACTCAACACCGTATCTGCAATTAATGTCAAAAGAAATCCACAAAATCCATCTAATTAAAGTATAAGTAAGGAAGTATGTAAAATTAGGCTAGCTATTGCACTCAAAGGCGCCAGGTGCACTCAAGGCACATAGGCCTCCCCTGGGCCTAGGCGCAAAAAAACGAGAGGGCCTAAGTAAAATAAGAGCGCACTTAAATAAATTTTTTTAATAATATTATGTATTAGAACAATATGTCCTATTCTTCATAAAAAATAAACAAAAGCTATATAACATTTAATATCATCTAATTAGTACAAAAGTTCTAAAAGAGTCAAGCATCAAATTAATTCCAAAACTTGAATAACAAAATGTTCAAAACATGAAAACTAAAAGTTCAAAAAGTAATAAACAGTAAACGTTCAAACGATCAATGTTTATGATCTGTCATCAATACCAATAGAGGTGTCGTCAAATTCAAAAAACGAGAGCCTAGGAACTGGACGCGCATATAATGGGCCTAGGCGCAAGAACCGAGGGCTTTTAATAACTAAGATAGTTACATTGTGTATAAGATTCACATTAAAAAACATTATAGGTAAGAAGAGTTCAAATGCAACATGCGTGCGTGCGTATGTGCGTATGTATGTATGCAATAACAATAAAATGTGGTAAAGTATAGAACTTGACGGATTTGTGATCGAGTTCAAACGCAATATATGTATGCATGTATGCAATAAGAATAAAATATGGTAAAATATAGACCTTGACGGATTTGTGATCGAGCCGAACGGCCCTCTGAGAATCCTCCTCAACTCTTGCCCATTCACTATACACAATAACATAACATAACAAACAATATAGTACAAATTTAGTGAATAATAAACTCAATTTTGCAATAGAGTGAACGATGGAGTATATATAATTTGGTAAAGTGCATACTTGCGTTTGAGATGGCATAAAGCACGATTGGTATAATAAACCGCAACGTTAGGGCACAACGTGATCGCCTGAAATTCAAAAGCATTTCGTCGAACAGTTGGTGACCATGAAATGAAACAAGATATTATATTAATTACCTCGGTGTATGCATCGATGGCGGCATTTAATCGATTGAAATAAAGGTTACCGTCTTGCTTGAGTTGATCGGCTGCTGAATTAACAACTCCTTTTGTCATTACTGATAGGAAATGAGAGAGCTGGTGGTGGCTGACGGCGGTGACGGTTGTGGTGGCGGAGATGAATAAGACAGGACACAAATATGTAATGTATGTCAAGTCAACGATTGCGTGTGACGGAATAAAGAATAGGGGGAAGGTTTATAGTTCAGGTAAAGGGTTTTTTTTTTTTAATTAATTTTGTAATTTTTGAATATTAGATATATACGTGTGAATTAATTACATATTTTCCAAAATGTAATTAAAACTAGTGGGAATATTCCGCTTTTGTGGGGGACATTTGATTGGTATAATATCGATTCGAAACGTAGATTAAAAAGATGTGGAGGGCATATTTAGAAATCACATAAAGTTAAGTACGTTATTGTATCGTAACATTCATCTCTGAAACTAGTTAAATGTTATAGTTAATAAAAATATATACTATGATGCACAACTCCCTTAAAATTGCATATATATTTATTTAATATATATAAGAATACTATACGTGATGTATCTTAGAATACAAACTTTGACGCTAAAGCTCTTTAGTGAGACTGATATTAGAGGGAAAATGAAGATTTTGAAATAAGGTCATAAGATCTCAAGTTTGAACTCAATCTTAATCGGAGTTTACCGTAGTAGGCTTTCAGGGTGATGGGTTTTCCTAAAAACAGGAGATTGTGAGCTTGAACTACACAATGTTGTCTGTGATCCTGGACGTATGAGATCGCATTTTGCCATTAAGTTATCCTGGTAACCGGCATTTGTTTGTTTTTAAAAAAGAGAGATCTTTATAAAATTTTATGAGCAAATCGTTAGTAGAAATAAAATATATAAATTTTAAACTCAAATTCAAACTTTGGAATTTATGTTACTGGATTCCAAAATTATAATTATTTTGTGGTCAGCTTTTTTTATTTTTTTTTTATTTATGGTTTCATGTTGATCTTGAAGTAGCCGTATCAATTATGGGTTTTATCGGGAACGTCAAGCCAAACTCAGATGTCAGTGTGGATCCCGATCATGTCAACATAGTTGGCCTGAGTGGGGTGGTGGGGCGCGACGTGTTCATACAGTGAGATAGCTTAACTGTGAAAGTCATCGTTCGAAAAAAAAAAGTTTATTTATTACAACAAGGTTATTTATTACACACACTAACCTTTTGTTTGGTTAGTTACACCAGTTTATCAAGTGTCCTCTTGTATAGTGCCTGTTTTTGGTTAACGTGTTGAAGTTTATGATAGATTATTTGACTTATATGAACTATGCTTAGCAAATTAAGCTTCACTAACATTGTAAGATGTTAATGCACAAATTAATTCTTTTATAACGACAATTCATACATTCTCTAACTTTATTTCAAATATGCAAAGTTTGATCTAACATTTTCGTATCGCTGTGCTAAAAACCTTTGACAATGTACAAATTACTTAGTATAATTGTATAAGTAAAAACTTAGTCGGGATATAAGTCCTTGCACTCATGAACTTACATGTTACATAAGTGTTGAATATTAATTGACATATATCTATATAGGGTGTTTGTTATCATAAATCTCGATTTAAAACTACGTTGTCAAATGATTATTTGATGGTATTCTAATCTTATAAAAATTAAAGGAATAATTACTAGTTTCAAACAATTATACAAATAACATAAGAATATTTTGTATAACTTGATATTTTTCTATAATTTACACTTATGAGAGTTCTTTGGGGCCATTGATTATCTAAAAATAGTATAATGTGGATGCTCTAAGTGGTATATGGGTGAATAGCGGCTGACTTCATTATTTAAAAATGAAAGTAAAAAAATAATATCTTATTTTGCCACAGACGGTATCTTTTATTTATGATCAAATGGTCCATGAACATGTAGATTACACGAATAGTAACGTAATCAATCACGTTATAATGCAATAAGATAACACCTATTATTAAAGTATATATAAAATTTTTAAATTAGATTGATGTTGATTATGTAAACTGATAATATCAAATATGTATGTTAAAAAAATATCATTTCCCTAATCGAGTAATGTAATTAACGTGAATGTAACCAGAAAATTATTTGCAACATAGTTCGTTCTCTTTTGCTATACACAACTTTTTTTCTAAAGTTGTCACAAGCCTCGTGCTAGACTGATTTTTAGTCGATGAAATTGGATCTTTAAACCGGATCTCAATCAGGTTGATTAACCATAAAATTTACTAGGGGCAAGTCATGTCCGTAATCATCGTTTTACTTTCCATTTGTTTAAACACTATGTTACCTTCTAATTTTCTGAACGAGAATTTTTCATTTATTTGTGGGACTTTAACTCATGATCTTCAAATGCTGGTGTTTTAAAAGTTTTGTCTTTACCAGTGGGTCACCAGCCTTATTGGTAACTATGCTACCTTTAATAAATGAATAACAATTATAAGAAATTTTATCCATGGCTAATATTAAAATTTGACTTTTACTGTATTTTACGAAAATATTAAAACTGTAAGTATGGCGTTAAGAAAACTGTCTAGTGCTTTTAGCTTTTACTATCACCCTTGCCTTGGCACTTAAAATTCTACTTGGGAGCTCAAGGATGGACAACAAATCAATTAATTGGAACCATATCCTTGTTTGTATGGTATTGTGGAGGATTTGGAAGGCATGCAACCATATACCCTCTCTGAAAAACAGTGTAAAATGTTAAGATCGTTTCGTTTAATTGGTTGAAGTTTAAAGCAAATTTTGATTGTTTAGTTGATCTTATTAGTGTAATTCTCCTTTTTCTTTTGTGTCGTAATCGTTTTTGCTAGGCTTTTTTATTTATTTTTATTTATAAATACCTGCATTCAATATTTTTTATCCTTAAATAGTTGTTTATTTTGTTGGTAGGTTCCTAATGGTTGCTTTAAATAGTTATTTATTTTGTTGATAGGTTACTAGTAGTTTCCAAAATTAGTCTATGTGAATATTTTATATGTTATAAAAAATCTATAAACATTATTAATTTCACCTTGTGATAAACTTTTATAGTATTTGAAATTAAGATAACTACGAATATATATATATATATATATATATATATATATATATTATATTGTGAAGATAAGTACAATAAAATTTCTCTTTTATATTATGCTAACTCTCATACATTTTAAAAACTTATAAACTCATACTAATATCCATTATGGGAGACAGAAAACATACATTTTTACTACACACCTTAACATCGTTATGTTACGAGCCTGTTTGGTCAATAACTCTTATCTACACAATAAATCCTAACAAATCACATCTAGTTTTTGAATCATGTGCCTGCTCACTTGTAAAATATTTAGAGCAACCACAATGACTTCATTTTCCAAGGTCTGGATAATGAGACATCCACTAAACAAACCACTTTACAAATTCCGCCATTGTGAATGAGGATTGCTAATATGAAGTTCTTTGCTTCCGACAAGTAATGAACAAGCAAAATAGGTCCTAATGTCCCATCTCTCTCTCTCTCTCTCTCTCTCTCTCTCTCTCTCACACACATATAGTTGTAATATTTTTTAATGTTGTTTGTGGAGGTTGTTGTAGAAAAAAAACAAGAGGACTTTTGAGAAAAGTTTGGAATATGATGGACGATAATGTGACGGTTTGTATGAATTTTTTGTTGTAGATGCTTAACCTAGTTACCATTACAAAACAATTATTGGAAACCAATAACCTACTCAAAAGTTTAAAAAATTATACAAAAAGGAAAACAAAAAAAAACCATTAATCGGTTACACATACAGAACATCACTACTAGTCATCAGTCGTTACCCTAACAAATTTAATACCTAGTTACCTAGGATCCAAATTTAACATAAATTTATGATTACAGGTTCCTCATCCGCTAAATGGCAAGACCGTTCATGTCGAGAAAAAGAGACCGTTCGAAATTAAGAGCAGAAAAACTACCACATATACCCTCAAGATGGCCTCACATAACTAATGCCTCATATAATAAATATACAGTTATGGAATAACTTACAGATTTAGGTCTCAAATTCCTTGAGGTTGCATCTTGTGGTGAGTTTGGTCTGCCAAAAGAAAAAAATGATTAACTTATAGACACAAATAATGAAAATAATCTAAGTAATACATAGAGAAAACTCCTCGTACTCTAAGAAAGATGTAGCAGAATCAACATCTTTGTGTTCATCATTGGAGTTTATCATTGGAAACGTAGTGCATGCGGTATCTTGGGCCCGATATTTTTGGCTTGTTTGACATAACATTGAGCTGACTGTTTTTCTAAAAGATATGTTTGTATTGGCAAATCGTTTTAGGGCCAAGAGATTTTTTATACATATTCTTAAAAAGTACTTTTAACTTAGCCATTAACAATCCAACATTGAAACGAGTAAAGTTTTGGATTATTTTTTGAAAGTCGACTTATTTTTGAATTATTTTTTTTTATTTTGAATTAATTTTTATTATAGAATGATATACTTTTTGCTTATTTTTGTAGTTAAAGTTGCATTTATATGTTTCATCATTTTTTATTCAATCCGATACGAGTTAAAAACCTTTAAAACTTAGGACCTAATGGAATTTATAGATTTATATTTTAAAATATTAGTTTTAGGTGGTTTTGTAAAATTTAATAAATAGTGTAAGTTATATATTGCAGCTAAAATATATAATAATTAACATATACAAATTAATGGTATTTGTGTAAACTTTTTCCTTTTTAATGTAAAAAATGTATTTATTTAACTACGTTGGCTACCCGTCTCAGATAGTGAGATGGTCATTAAGGTTTTCTAATCTAGCAGATTCATTCACAAAATTTGTTCACTGGTTCTAAGTTTCACTTGTTTTTAAAGTTGTTAAATGTTGGAGATTAAAGGCGAGCTTGATACTAAGCATCAAGTCGGAGGTTGTTAGATATGAGATTGATATTAAGCATCAAGGCGGAGATTGTTAGATATGATGCTTAGTTAAGTCATTAAACTTCTTGATTAACTGGTTTCTAAAGTACATTGGTCTTCTAGTAATTTGGTTAAAGTCTATAAAGAGGAGGATAAGAGTTGAAAGATGGAAGTGCAAGTTGGATACACTTCATGGGGGTGATATCACACAATGCTAAGATGAAAATGACAATAATCTTTGGCGTTACTCGATTATTTACTCTAATTCGTTAACAAGCCGAACTTAACACAGCCACTAGTCAACATATTAAGAACTTTAAAAACTAGACCATGAAAGTAATACGGTTCTCAAGAAATAATGCCGTAGAACTTCTTCAGGGCACCGGCGTCTACATTTTGACAGTAGCAGGTTATCAAACCTTTCGCTCTTTTGGACTTGTTCTGAATAAAAAGTAAACAAACTTGCAGTTCAAATAACTATACACCTGATGGTTGCTGAAGTAATGTTGGTTGGATGATATGGTCAAATGCTGACAAAGATAAAACCCAAACACAGTGCATTTATTTATGTGCATCTTTCAAAAATGTTGTTTTGTGTGCATTTTGGGTTTTGGTTGGTAAAAAAGTTGGCCCCAAAATGTTAATAAGACCACAATGAACCGCCTCACGCTCATAAAACTAACAAAACCTCTGAAATAATCCATCATAATAATAAAGCCAACAAAGTATTCTTGTAACAAAACTACATTACACCAAAACCTCAAATCCTTCAAACAACCAAAACACATCAAACTATAACGCTTACTCGTCTTCCTGGCTACGCAACCTAGCCGTACTGTTGGTAACAACAACATCCAACTGGGCTGCACGCTCCACTATTTCCTTCCTTTTGCGAGTTGACACATTGTGTGCAATCTCAGCACAATAAGTCCTAAAACCAAAGTCAGCCCATTTGAACCGTTAATAATATTAATAACACATAACCCAAAACCAATCCATTAATATTCACCACAAAACACTCTTACCTGTTATGCATCATAAGAACTTCAAGCTCTTTGGCATTGTGCACAACAAACTTCTTGAATCCGTTTGGCAAGTAGTGTCGGGTTTTCTTGTCGGACCCGTACCCGATATTGGGCATAAGAGTCACACCTTTGAATTTACGCCTGACCCGAGAATCAATACCCTTGGGCCTGCGCCAGTTTTCCTGTTGAATATTGAAACGTTCAAAAAATGCAGGTAGCGTATACACATACATATACAACTTTCATCGTGATAAAGTACCTTGACGCATATTTTCCAGTCACTCTGTGGCCTCTTGAACTTCTTTACACGCTTCTTGACGATCTTCTTATCAAGCTTAGGAACCGCCATTAGATACTGAAAATAAGTTATGAATGAAAACAGGTTAGGCAAAAGAAACTTGCAATCAAATCAATGATTCAATTCTTGCATAAAGAGGTGTAAACGACCCAAGACAGTCACAAAATAATCAAAACCTGGTCGATAAAAAGCTCAAAATAAGCATAGCCTTTTCAAGCTCACGCCAAGCCCGGCTTCAAATAGAGCTTTTCTACATATCGAGCCCAAAAAAAAATCTTGTATGCAGGACCAACTATAAAGGGGGCAAAGAGATCAACCGCCACCGACTTGATCACCCTGTAGGCCCAATTTTTTTATAAAGAAAAGTTTATATAATTTTTAAAAAAAAAACGTATGTATTCTTCATGCTTAAACCAATTAACCAATAAGCTCATTTAATAATTTAATTTGAGTCTAACTTAATAAAAAATATATGTTTGCAAAACCCAAATCATAACCAATAAGCTCATATAATAATTTAATTGTTTACGCCCAATAAAAAAACTCTCCTTATGAGTTATGATAGGCCAGATGTTTTTCTGGCCTTCAGGCCAATAATTTTTAACGATTTTCGAGAACGACTGCTTGTATGGGAAGCTTACTTAGTCCCGTCAAGCCTTAAACAAAGCTTGTGTATTTTAAAGTTTTAACTATTTTGAAATTCAATGTATTAAATTCAAACTGCATAGCCAAGCTTTGGTTCGTTTAAAGTACTACACAAGCTTAATCTGAGCATAAGCAGGTTGAACATTTTTTTCTCAAAATACATATAATTAATAAAAATGTACATTAATTAACAAAAAATTAAAAATCGAGCGAAGTTCGAGCTACAAAAAAAGCCGCAAACAAGCGGCTCAGCTCGGCTCGTTTAATCTCCAACTTGTACAGATTCAAATAACCAGAAATTAACTTCTAACTTAAAAAAATATATAGTAATATTGTGCCAAAAACCAAGCTAATTAATCTTTAAACTCCAAATCTAGTATACAGATTAGAATTCAAAACCCTAATTGGCTAATTTCTCTAACTTACACGAAAACCCAGATCAATAATCACTAGCAGTTAACGCTGTATATGAAAAAATAACTTTCTCTGTTCAAAATTAACAGCAATTTATACAGAATTTGGCACGGCAGATACAATAAACGGTTTCTTGTGCAATTTATAACAGCGAAATGAAATAAAAACTTATTCAGGTAGGATATTAGATCAACAGAATACGTACACGTATAATAATAATAATCGAGTGTGAGAGATAATGAAGGATTGAAACCTGTTAATGGAAACGGCGGAAAAAGTATTATCCGCAGAGGCAAGAGCCGTAAGAAGGAAAGAGATGAAGCCCTAGGGTTTATAGTTAGTTTATACCAATATTGCTAGTCCTGTGTTGTGGATGTAACATGGGCTAAGTGTATAGAAATGAGCCCAATTACTATGTCGTAGTGTGTCAGGCCCAAAAACTAACCCTTTAAACGGAGTTAGTGGTTAGCTGAGTCTAAGATTGTTTTTTAACGAAACTGAAAGTTGGACTTGACACTAATTACATTGTTTGATAGGATCAATATCAATAAATACCAATAGTTTGGTTTGGTTTGGTTTGGTTTCGTTTTAGTTTTTATAATTTGAGCTTGAAAATTTTAGACATAAAAAAAGTTGGCGAAAATAATGAATTTAGGTATAGAAAAAACCAAACATTTGGTATTATTTCTGTTTGGTTTTTTCGGTTTCATATCGGTTTTTTACCCTATAGTTAATGGTGTAAAGTTCCTCCCATCTTTGCTTTTTCAGTTTGAGATTTTCTTTCTTTTCACCATTCCTTGCAGTTTGGTACATTGAAAGATTAAGTAGTTCACACTAGCGATGGGCAAAATCGGTACTGGTACCGGTACCGGTACCGAAATCGGTACCGATTTGGTACCGTCGGTACCGAATCGGTACCCATTTTTTGAGTTACCGGTACCGGGGCCGGTATTTCCCGAATTTTTAACTTCAATCCCGGTCCCGTACCAATACCGGTACCAAACCGAATATTTCGGTACCGGTACCAAGAATTCGCAATTTTCAGGACCGGTCGTTACCGGTACGGTCCCAATCACATTCCTAGTTCACACGGTTGCTCTTACTGCTTGCTGGTGTAATTGAAAGACCCGTAACAAGGTAGTTATCACAAATAAAAAACATTCTCTTACTCGTCATTATGGAGATAAACGATACCGCCTTCTTATGGATACAAAATTGCTAACGTGGATCATATAGAGAAGGTATGGTGACATAACTTTAATCTGTACATTTCCTTTACAACTTTGACTTAACTAAAAGTTAGTGTTATTAATTTCGCTTCGGTCCATATATGATACACCCCTAATAATAATGTTCTTTGTATCTCTAGGACATATTTGTAGAGATTAATCTGAAACTGTCACATAAGATGCCACGTTATTCATGCCATAATAATGTGTCTACGAAATCGGGTGGCTAGTAACTAATAAATGCTCGACGTACGTCGAAATATATAGTCACATCATTAGGAGAAGGGAAAATTCCTAAAATAGTCCTTTTAGAAAAGAGAGAAACTGAAAAATAGCCATAAATTTCAACATATTCCCAAAATAGCCCATCTAATTTGGACTGAGTAGACGAGATCTGAAAAAATCCTCCGGCCAATAAAATTTAGACAAGTGTCAAAATCCGACGAGATTTTAAAAATATTGGGAGACTAGTCCATATTTCCTAATAAAAGTTCTTGAAATTATACAGTCTTGCCAGACGGTCTTTTAATGTTTCTTAACGGGTCCCCACAACTTCCAAAAACATGGAAAAATGTGCCTTCAAATTCAGTCTTTCAAGACGCATTTAGGGTGAATTTGTACCAAGAAGACGAGTTTGTAGTTTATTTCTTATGTGTTTAAATTTAGTCTAGACCTTCAAAATTTATTTATATTCCGTCTATACCACAATATAGTATGAGATTCCGTCTTTTCCGACATGATCATCCAAAGAATGTACATGAGTTATCTTCATCATCTTCCACTTCATACCACCCTAAACCATCCTCTCATACCACTCTAAACCTTATCTTCCATGGATTTTGATAATGTTGTTGTTTGTTATGGTGGTAATTGGCAAACCGGTAACGAAAGGTATGATTATGTTCCAATAAACTGTAAACGGGGATGTGTTAGTCTTGCTTTAAACATTAACCATTCCAAACTAATTGATTTACTTGAAGCTCGGTTTAAGGTAACACACATTTCCCGATTATCATACAAGTTCTCATCGTACTCGTATCCGGGTATCACAATATTTTCAAAAATATGATCCCCTTCGTTCAAATTTTTCAAGTAAGTGTCTTGAAAGACAAGTTGAATGGCACATTTTTCCATGAGTTTAAAATATATAGGGTCGAGATAAGAAGCTTATATGAACCGTCTGGAAAGACAACTTTTTAATATAAAGATTTTGTGAAGAATATGGACGGGTACCACAATATTTTCAAAAATATGATCCCCTTCGTTCAAATTTTTCAAGCAAGTGTCTTGAAAGACAAAGTTGAATGACACATTTTTCCATGAGTTTAAAATATATAGGGTCGAGATAAGAAACTTTTATAACCCGTCTGGCAAGACAACTTTGGAATGTAAATTTTAGTTCAAAAATATGGAGGGATCCCTCAATATTTATAAATTTATGATCTTATTGATACAAATTCACAATAAATGCGTCTTGAAAGACTGAATTTGAAGACACATTTCCCATGTTTTTGGAAGTTGTGGGGACCCGTTAGGAAATATTAAAAGACCGTCTGGCAAGACTGTTTAATTTCAATAACTTTTAATAGGAAATATGGACCGGTCCCCCAATATTTTTAAAAATCTCGTCGGATTTTGACACTTGTCTAAATTTTATTGGCCGGAGGATTTTTTTAGAACTCGTCTACTCAGTCCAAATTAGATGGGCTATTTTGGGAATATGTTAAAAATTAAGGCTATTTTTTCACTTTTTCTCTCTAAAAAAAGGCTATTTTGAGAATTTTCCCTTAAAAGAAACAAGTAAAAGTTGGGTAGGTCAGTAGGTCTCACCAAGCTTCTAGACAACAAATTTATTATCCCATCCAAACAATAAAATAAGTTTGATGTGATAAAACTTGTAACATGAATTCATATTGAGATTGGTATTTTATGGTCACATCAAGTGTAATTAGAGATAGGTACATGTCAAATGTATTAGAAAAAAGACAGTAGTGATTATTACCATCTTAGAAAGAAGCATATAAATGTGTTTGTGTGATGAAACTTATAAGTAATGTTTGGCCTAGTAGTACCAACTATCAAGGTGTGGGAGTGGGGGTAGGGGTGTTGTTTCCAAGTCATATGGTTGTAACAAAAAAAGTAATTTAGAATTAGAGTCCAAAATATGTGATTTCGCGCTCTAAGCTAAATAAAAAATAAAAAACAACAAAAAGGATAACCGTGAAGCAAAAATAAAACTAATTAAGAATTTTATATATGGTTCAGGGAAACACTTGTACGGCTTCGGGTAATCAAAGCGGATAGCACCTAATACCATACATGTAGACCGTAGCCAAGCTTGCAAAGCTGTATTTCAATCTCATACACGAAATATCATGTCCAGATTGTATTCATATAGGTTTGGATTGTATTTATCCTATCCTTATTTTTCTTTACATTCATCCTTTGATGCTTGTGAAGTTGTTCAAAGAAGTTTGCAAAGTCAAATTTTGAAAGAAAAATAGTATTTTCACTCTTTTGGATTCTTATAAACTTATTTAATTTATTTATATTATTTTGTATTGTATTGGCATGCTTATGGAAAGTAATTTGTAGTATAATGATGTAGTGATGTATACTTATAAGTATAACTGGGTGGGTATTGAAACCCTACCTCTTCAGTAAGAATACACAAGAATACTTTGATGACCCTAGTTAGAGTTTATGTTCCTTTTGTTAGTTATTCCATTTAATGCTTCTCTAGTTCTTTTAGAGACTTGGCTTATTCAAACGGTAAGTTACCAATAAGACAATAATAACAAATACTAATGTTTGTTTTTATACTATGTTAGTGGGAAACCACGTGTGTATGTTTCCTCGAATTTGGATTAAAAACAGATCGTTCTTTAAGTTCACGATTTGGATTAATTGGTGTAATTACATGTTTTAGTTGTGTTATTTGTTTACATCTAGTGTCTTGCTACTTATGTATTTCTAATAAAAGTTGTCGTTCAAGAAAAAAAAAGATAATGATAACTCTGATCTTTAACTATTAACCTTAAAATCCTATAAATCTATTACAATGACATTATAACCTTTCTTAAATAAACAAAAACTTGAAAATAGAAATAGAAAAAACGAACACCCTAAAGCGCATGTCCCTACTCTTTCCTAGACCATTAGAAAACCATGTGTTGTTTTGAGAAATCCACCCGATATCAAATCTTTCATATGAAAGACCCCAACGCCCTTCTTTTAGTCCCAACAAAGTCACAATTATTTGCGAACATGTAATTCCATCAACAATTTTTGGTTTATATACTTGTTTGATGACAGGTGGGATTTTTTTTATGATGGGATTCTAACTACCTACGTTTAATGTTAAGCATTTCATGGTTGTTTGTGTGACGGGTAGTTGGAAAACCATTTAATCAAGAGTGTAAGGGATGACAAACACCGAAAGAAAGTGTAGCATAGGTGTAATATATCCTCAACTACCCCACCATCTTCCACAAGACATGCTTAATGTGTTCTCGTAGCACAACTTGAAAAAATTGATCTCAAATGTGTGCTACACGAATGCACATATTGCTTGATTTGAATTCGGATTTGACGGATGTGCTAGCGTGGTCTATGGTTGTGGTTTGTAACATTCCCAAAATTTTGATCCAAATTTGACAACTTATAAAAGTTGAGGGATCAAAAATAATATCAAGACAAAACATGAGAAAATATTAAATAAGGAATTATAAGAAAATAAAAATATTTCCTAAGTTAAGTATTACTTACATGAAAGAAACTTCATCCCACATTGGAAGATGTAAGAAAGTGGAAGCATTCCACTAAGGTATAAATAAGAAAGATGGAATTCATCCCACATGAAAAGTGGTAAAGAAATGGAAGCTATTTATAAGGAAGAGATTTTCCATAGTAATATTCTTTCATGGATATCATGCACCAAGTAGCTCCTAGCGGAGGGTGCGTAGCACCCGACGCGCACGCGCTCGGGCGAGGACGATGGCGAAGGCGATGGGCACTTCGCACGCTCGCATCGCCGCTTTATTATTTTTGGACAACGAGAATTAGACCTGAAACGACAAGCTACAAAAGATGAAGGACTGAAAACGAAAAATAATATTCATGGTCGCCGTGATGAGTCATCAACACGTGTCGCACTCCGGCGACACGTGGCAACACACCATGACACGTGGTATAACGTGTCAGACCACGTGACAGACGTGTCAGGCCACGTGGCAACAAGTGGCATAACCTAAGAAAGCTAGGCATCTCGATACGCGATGAAGGAAGAAAGGAGCCCATCGCGTATCGCGATGGGATCCAAAATTGGCTATAAATAGGGCAGGCCACGGCTCATTTGCACACACAAATTTACTCTCTCTCTCTAGAATTTACACACTCACTCTACCTCGGTTTGCGTGCGGAACATCGTTTTGCGTGCCATCGACCCGACAATCATCACCTCGTAATCCATGCCAAATATCTGGTGTTTTCCTTGAAGTGCGTGCCATCCAAAAATAACCCGACGTTCCGCCTCAAAGTACATGCACAACCCGACGACCGAACATTGCCTCGATTTGCGTGCCAAGGAAGGTGGATCAAGAACGCCTCGATAAATGTGCGTATAGAGTAGAAGTGCTGCCCGTATAAACTTAGGAATATCTAAACTCCGAATACCGTGCGAGGTAAGGAGTTCTGCCTAAGTTATTATTTAATTATTATAAATGGCTTAGACCATAGTCGAGGGTATTGCCCGAACCTTGATTACGATTAAGAATAAAATAACTTTTCTTAAGCAAATGTTATAATTAAAATATAGTTTCTTCTTGATTAAGAAACGTAAGCAAGTTTATTCAATGGATATAATTGAATAGTATTTCTTTATTGTTAAGAAATATAATATTATAAAGTAATGTTTCTTCTTGAAGAAGAAACGTCATGTGTAAATGATAAACAAACAAAGGGACTAAAGGTTCAAATGTTTTGAATAAACAAATGCTTTTATGAAGGTTAAAGCTATACAAAACATACTAAAAGTCTAAAGCTAGATCAATGATCTAGTTATTTATACAAATGCTATTCTCATACTATAGGTCCAAGGTAACAAAATAAGAAGAAGAGAACAGAAACTAGGAATCAGTATCAGAAACTGATTATAAACAGACAAGGTGAATACGCCCCAAACCTTTTATAATGAGTCAGATTGTTTGCATAGGATTTACGAATCCTTAAAAACTTTGTGTACAATAATAAGAAACGGACTCTCTGATTAAGAGTATACATGTGTCTAGATCCAAATATACATGGTGACTCGACATTTACCCGAGGCCATGCATATCATCAACATGCCTCTGAAGGTCTACGGGACTGTTTAGAGAAATGTTATTGTGTATATAATTAATTGTACATGGTACTTAGGGTAATTTGATCCCAATATAGTTGAGTGCCTAATGAGTAGTCACAAAGGTATTATTGTTGGTTTCACAAAGGTATTAAAAAAGAGATTTTAGAGTCAGCGTTATTCACCAGCTTTATGCTGACATATTTTCCCACCCATGTTACAGGGAAACAAGAAAGGTTGGAGTTATAGTCATTAGATGCTATCTGGTGGCTCAGATATTTTATTTCAAAATATTATAAAAGAAATATGTTTTCGAAAGAAATGTATTTGAAACATTGAACGGGTATTTAAATCCGAGAGTTTAATAACTTTTCAACGTAATAATATTTTATTAAAGACTTCCGCTGAAATAAAACTCGCAACTCTGATTTATTTACAAAACAGATACCAACTTATGGTCACACGCCTAGGCCCTAAAGTGGGGTATGACATGGTTTGATAGAGGGGGACAACGAAGGATGGAGCTGGAGTTGTCGGAAGTGAAATACTTAGAAGAGAGGTAAAACGAGAGGTTACCAAGTACAAAAGGTGACTAGATAGGGTTAAGTTGTGCAAAGACAAAAAAAAACCGAAGAAAATGGATTGATATTTAGTATTTTTTTAATAAGGGCATGTTCATTTCACATTAATTTAAGTATTTAACGTAAACGTTTGCTATTTAGAACGGTCAAGCGTGTCATGACTCATGATGTCAAATAGAGGATCAACCCGGTAATTACTTAAAAAAACACTTAAATATATCATGTCTTTATTGACCTTTCATGCACTTTATTATATAATTTAGACGTTGAATGGTTGCACTAATGGACGACTAGTCGCACTTAATCGCTTTTTGGCAAACCATGCGGATAAGTCGTTTCCTTTCGTGTCAACATTGAGAAACTGCTTAAAGAAAACGCACTTCCGCTGGACACCAGAAGCGGAAGCAGCTTTTCAGGAGATTCGGTCACGCTTGATCGAACTCCCAACACTTACAGCACCACAAGCGGGAGAGGAGTTAATCCTATACCTTTCCGCAACAGATAGAGCAACCGGGGCAGTACTGCTAACAGAACGAAAAGGCATCCAGATGCCAATCTATTATGTTAGCCGTGTACTAACAGACGTAGAAACCCGGTACTCTACCCTCGAAAAATTAGTCTTAGCACTTATACACGCTTCACGCAGGTTAAGACGATATTTCCAGGGCCACCCAATCACCATTCTCACCAACTTCAAACTCTCAAACGTTCTAGGCAAACCCGAATTATCGGGACGTCTAGCCAAATGGGCAATTGAATTGGGAGAATATGCAATTAAGTACAAGCCAAGACCAGCCATAAAAGGCCAGGTCCTGGCCGATTTTATTGCAGAAGTCCCCGCTACGCGGGAGAAAGAGTGCCAGGAGGAGGCTCAACCCTCCCCATCACAGGACATCAACGATATCTGGCGACTCTATACTGATGGAGCAGCCAACAACGAGGGTTCAGGCGCAGGGTTAAAATTAACCAACCCAGCGGGCCAAGAATATACTTACGCTATTCGGTTGGATTTCCCAAGTACGAATAACGAAGCCGAATACGAAGCATTCTTGGCCGGATTGAGAATTGCGCGTAAAATGGGAGTGAAAAACTTGGAAGCCCACGTGGATTCCATGCTGGTGGCCAACCAAATAAATGGGACGTACACGGCTGTGAACGACACAATGGCCCTGTACCTCGCCCAGGCAAAAACCCTTATGCGTGATTTTAATGATTGTAAAGTCATACACGTTAAGCGCAGCGAAAACAAATCTGCGGATGCGTTAAGCAAGCTTGCATCACTAGCCTTCACCCACTTGGGAAAGGACATCCGCATTGAACTCCTCGAAGCACCATCAGTCCCGCACAAGGAAATTTGTGTCATCCAAACCGGTACAGAAACGTGGATGACACCAATAATAAATTACCTTGCAGCAGGAACACTACCAGAATCAAAAACACAGGCAAGAAAACTACGCTGTAAAGCACTAAATTATCAACTCATCAATGACAACCTTTACAGACGTAACTTTCTTGGCCCACTTTTAAGATGCGTGGACAACCAAGATGCTGACTACCTCTTAAGGGAAGTACACGAGGGCATCTGTGGAGTTCACGCAGGTCCCCGCGCTGTTGTGGCTAAGCTGAACAATGCGGGATACTTTTGGCCGGGGATGCATATGGATGCACTGGCATACACTAGAAAATGCAGGTCTTGCCAGCTTTACGCACCCAACACGCATCGCCCGAAGAACGAACTTGTTCCAGTCACTTCTTCGTGGCCATTTCAGAAGTGGGCCATCGATGTGACAGGCCCATTTCCCACAGCAGCAGGAAATGTTCAGTTCCTAGTGGTAGCCATCGATTACTTCACCAAGTGGATAGAAGCAAAACCTTTAGCCCAAACAACCGCAAAACATATCAAAAAATTTATTTGGGAATTTATTATTTGTCGTTTTGGACTTCCACAGAATCTGGTGAGCGATAACGGCACCAACTTTGCTGACAAGAAGCTACAGCAGTGGCTGAAAGAACTTCAAATCACCCACACCTTTACCTCAGTGGCACACCCGCAAGGTAATGGTGAGGTGGAAAGAGCAAACAAGAGCATCGTCGATGGCATAAAGAAAAGACTCTTGAAACACAGATCCGGCTGGGTGGACGAGCTCCCGCACGTCCTTTGGGCAAACAGAACGCTGAAAAAGGCCAGTACGGGGGAAACCCCGTTCAGTCTCACTTATGGCACTGAAGCCATGGTCCCAGTCGAAATTGGTTTACCCTCACCAAGGGTCTTGATCCAGCCAGAAGACAATGATGCGGAAAGACGGTTAGACCTTATGCTAACCGAGGAACGCAGAGACTTAGCCGCAGTGCATGAAGAAAATTACAAACGACAAATGCAAAAGTACTACAACACGCGGGTAAAACTCTGCAACTTCAATGAAGGAGACTACATACTGCGTAACAACGAGGCTTCAAACCAAGAGCGCCCAGGAAAGCTGGCCCCGGTCTGAGAGGGGCCATACATTATCAAAGAAGTCCTGGGAAAAGGCGCATACCGGCTTGAAAGGCTCGATGGCACTCCTATCCCAAGAACATGGAATGGAGCTCAATTACGCAAATGTTATATGTAGATCAATTCCAAACTTGTAAAGAAAAGGCCTAGAGCCACTTCTAATGGAAATGATTCTCCTTACACAATGTGTTGATAACCTTACCTTTAACTTATGAACTTCCCATGTGCCGGTATTCACCGCACCAATGCGTGAAGAAGTAAGTAGTTGCGTGTGGAAGGCGGCAAAACCCGCATAAACACAACGCTAAAAATGTTAAAAAGTTCTAAGGAAAACCTACACGCAGGTCAGTGGTAAGTAAAGTTTAGCCATCCTTGTAAGTGCAAGTGACGGTCTTACCCGCACAATCACAAACAAGGAAGCAAAACTTCAACCTATCATCTACCACGTTCAAAGGTTAACTTATTCTGAACACTTAGAAAATTTCAAGGAAAAGATGAGGAAAACTTCCACGCAGGATAAATGTAAGTTTAGCCATCCTACTAAGTGCAAGTGACGGTCCTACCCGCACAATCATGAAAGAGGAAGCAAAAATAAACTTATAATTTACCACGTCAAAAAGTTAACTTATCTAAGTACTAAAGAAATTGCTAAGTGTAAACATGCGTAAAATAAACAAAGAAAAGGACAAACACATTCTTTATTTCATAAACTTGAATATTACAAACATTGCTGGGTATATACCCGCATACAAAAGAAGTACAAGAGCAAATATCTACGCTAGTGGTGGAAAGGGATCTTTTGGATCATGCTTCAGGACCACTCCCACTTGGACCCGCACCATCGGCAGAGTGTGACGGTTCAAGGAAAGCTCTAAGGACAGCAAGCCCATCATCAGCAGCAGCAATTTCATTCACCTTCTCCACCACCGGATGCGGGAAGGCAGCATACTGGTTCACTGCTTGGTCATAAATAGTCTCGGTATCCGCATTATACAAAGGGAAGTTGGAAGGCGGGACGCCTTTCTCAGCAAACCCTAGACCAAGCAGGAAGCCGGTCCGTTCCCCATCCTCATGAGAAGCGTTGAGGGCTGCGCTCATAGCATCGTCGTAAGATGTCTCTGAAAAGACCCGATGCACAACCTACAAAAAATGTACAAGTATAAGAACTTCTATTCTACAAAGGAAAGCGTGACGACATAAAGCTAAAATACCTGAGGCAACGCTTCTCGAAGAAGCCATTCCTTGACAACCAGAGCTTGGGTGCAGGCGCGTTCAGCTTCGTTCTTATTAAGATTGGCGAGAAGCACATCCTTTGCAGCGGCCTCTTCAACGCCCTTAAGCTTCCGCTCGGTGTGCGCAAGCACACCCCTCTGGTCCAGGATCTCTTGAAGCTTCTTCGCATCCTCCATAGCCAAGGCATCATGAGCCTGTTGAAGAGCCTCTAACTTAGCTTTAAGTTCTTCATTCTCCAGGCGGAGAGGCTCAGCAACAGCTTCAGCCTTGGTGGCCCTCTCGGTTGCGTTCCTCGCAGTCTCCTTAGCTAGCCGAAGCTGTTCGTTAACAGCTTGGGCAGCCTTGGAGCGGGCCTCGAGTCGCGCTTGAACCTCAACCTCGAGGGCCTTGAAGGCCTTCTCCTTCTCCGCAGATGCTGCGGTTAGTTTTTGGTTCTCCTCCCGGAGAGCACGCGCCTGAGATACTTCTTTAACGCGAGCTGCTTTCAACTTGTCGTTTTCACGACAAAGCAGCTCGACGCGTGGCTGCATCCGGGCCAGGAGAACCCGAAGCTCGTTGGTTAGCCTACCCTCCTGGTAGCTAACCATGGCTTCCCCTAACGCACAATGGGGAGCAGCGTGGCGAGCCCAGTCCACACACTCCACAGGTGTGCGAAGGGTTGTTCCTCGGCGAATGTTCCATCTTGGAACATACACTTCATTGGAATCCGACACTGCAAAAGAAACAAAGCAGTTAGGAAAAGATGATAAAAATTGCATAAAGGACAAAAGAACCCTACGCACCTGTAGGGTCGATCACAGGCCGATAGCCACCGAACCCATCACCTGAACCTAAGGGAAATCCATCCAAAAGGTCAGGCAGATGGGAAGGTAACAAAGATCGGCGAGAAGCCCCGCGCGTACCTGAAGGTCCAGCCGTCGAGGCCGATGGCGGAGGCGGCATGGTTTCCGCCGCAGTCGATGGCGGAGGCATGGTGTCCGCCGCGGACGCCGCCGAGGAGTCAGCAGCAACAGTAACCGCCGGCTCGGCGAACGATGCTGTAAAAATTGCACTCACCGCCGGCGGTGACGGCATCTCGGCTGGAACAGTTGGCTCAAAGGATTGAGCAACTGGACCAGCGGAAGCAGGCGAAGGTGCCTGGGTCGACGCCTCAGGTAGGCTGACCGAGCCTACCGTCATTGGCGGAGAGGTACTCCCCTGCGCTCCACCCTGGAATGCGTCAACATCCACGCCTGCAGAAAGAAGACAAGTGTTAATAAATTTATGAAGTATGATAAATCTACAAAAAGAAGAATGTTTATACTTACGGGTTTTCTTGAGCCTGAACGTACGGACGGGCGGGGATGAACCCGATGGAGCCGGTCTCTTGATGCCGGTCACCGTCGTCGTCGGTTCTCCGGAGGTAACAGTCGTAGCCTCCGGAGCAGTGGTCTTCTCACCACCGGGGTTCCCCGCCACCTCTTCATTATCTGACTCGGTGTCAGATAGAAGCACCGGATCAGCTGTGGAGGCCACCTTCTCCTTCCCTTTCCCGCCGGCAGCCTTCTTCTTCCGCACTAGCGGAGGACCATCTGCGGATTCCTCAGAAGAAGACAGGATGTAAGGAATTCCAGCAGCGGGTACAGCATTGAGGGGTTGAGGATAGAATATCGCCTTACCTGGCCGCCGGTGGCTCAGGATCTCTTGGCCCGGCGGATAGACCTCCACAAACCGATCCGCCATTTGTTCCAGGATGGGCAACTCGTTCTCGTCTAGAGCACGAGTACCCATCCGCGCGGGATCGTCAGCTTCCCGCGGGTACAGGAGCGACTCCAAGTTGTTCCCCTCTGAAAGAAAATAAACAGTTAGAAGATAAACTCGTATAAGCAAAGAGAAACGGAGCATACCGTAAGGGATAGAGTTCGAACCGTATTCGAGGACGATTGGAACCTTTTGCGCGTCAGCCTCTTTCCACACTCGGCTCATCCCCAACATCACCATCCCGGACTCCGGAAACCGGAAAACCGGAGATTGGACCCGGGATATCCTCGAGAACCATTCCGCCTCCTGGTAGTTGGTGGCGTGAAGGCTCGGAATTGCTTGGCCATTTTTAAACTTCATGGCGATGGGGATGACGCGGGCAGAAATGTAGAAGAACTCCTGCTTCCACGAACGGAGACTGCGCTCGGTTGCACAAATCTTCAAACCCTTGATACGGGTTGTCAGTGTATACCACCCCTGGATGCACCTCCAAGTGTAGAAGGTCATCAGGCGGTCAACATGGGGCTCGAAGCCCAAAATCCGGCACACCCACTCGAAATGGCGAATCTTGGCGATCGCCATAGGGTGCAACTCGGTCAGATGAACACCGTGCCTCTCAAGGACACGGTAAACAAACTTTGTCAACGGGAACCTAAGATTCCCGTAGACAAAGAATGCTGCATAAACCCCGATCTTGCCTCTGGGGGCATCGTACACGGTCTGATGGGGTTCAGGAAACTCAGGCTCGAAAGGATCGAGCATGAACTTCCTAACAATGTACCGGTACTGATCGCCGGGCAGAGCACACTGGCACTCACCAGCAGTACTCTTGTCATCGGCCGAAGACTCAAGATCACGAGAAGACATTGTGCAGAAAAAAGAAAGCGATTTCGGGAAAATGCTAGCCTGAAAAGGGGAGTATTTGCCGGAAATCGCTAAAGAAGAAGAAGAGAAGGGTGAAAGTGTGGATTGCAAACAGCCCTCTCCCCCTTTATATACTAATCGCAATTAATGCGATGAATTTAATACGGAGGAGAGAGAAATCGAAGGTGCAATGAAACTATGACACGTGGCATAAAGCAGGCTGGCAACAGCTGTTGACAGGACGTGTGCCAGTAAATTCGCGGCCACGCGCCCAAAAAATCGCGCCCACGCGCCTGAAAAAGAGACTGGAATGACCATATAATGTCACGTCACCATAACTTCCTGCACGTCCTGACACAGTCAGAAGAAACCGTCGCACGACGTTTCAGACGTTTGGACTGTTCCTATCTTTCTACCAACTCTTCGAATTTTGAAATTCAAAATTCAAAAAAGATTCAAAAGTAAGCGGGAAAACACCCCTTACCTTGGCAAACAAGTAACCGTAAGACGGATGCAGGTACAGTGTTAAGGCAAAACCCTTCACATACCTAGCACCTGCAGGGAATTGAAACCAAGAAAACCTTGGCAACCAAGTAACCATAAGCCGGATGCGGGTACAGTGTTAAGGCAAAACCCTTCACATACCTAGCACCCGCAGGGAATTGAAGCCAAGAATACCTTGGCAACCAAGTAACTATAAGACAGGTGCGGGTACAGTGTTAAGGCAAAACCCTTCACATACCTAGCACCCGCAGAGAATTGAAACCAAGAAGGATCTTCTAGGCAATGCTTGCGGATAGAGGAATAACATCCCCGCATAACGGGAACGTCGAGAATTATATTGTTTGAAACTCCGTAATGGAATTGGTGGTCTTAGCATAATTGATCACTATGTTGAAAACCACCAGAATCTCATGGAGACTATATACAAGTGAGACTCAACGCTCCTGCCTTGCGAGAAGGTTACATACCTACCCGCATCATACCCAAAGATCAAGCAAAAAAATCGGGAATTTTTGCAAGTGACACTAGGAAACCCGCGGGAAGAATCCCCACGGAGAACCTTAAAACTAAAAAGCCTTTTCAAAACCCCTTGCTCAAAGTCCAAAAGTTCACCTCACTTTATTAAACATTCATGAGAAGAACATTGGACTGGGGGGACTTGAAGAGGTAGGTCCCAGCAGAGCCCAGTTGGTCCCGCAAGACTCACCTTGAACAGGGACGTCTGCGCAAAGGCCATCTGCTTCCGCAGGACCCACCATGCTCAGAGAACCTTACGCGCAGTATGCAAGCTGTACACGCAGGGAAAGCCTCCCAATGGTGAAGTACCCCGCCTGTTCCCGCAGTTGCGGATACAAGCCATCAGGGAAGGCTACCCGCAGACAGCAGGGCTACACGCACAAGACAATAGATACTTCAGTAGTCACATGAAGGAATGAGCAAGACGGGAACAATCCCGCCAAAATGAGCCAGTCCGTATGATTCTGAAAGATCTTCTGTACTATACCTACCAAGGTATGGATAGGACAGACAATCTGACCAGAACAGCCCATGAGCCAATCACAGGGTGACAGCTCACCGACAACAGTACGAGGAGGAGCACCCTCTAGTACTGTTTGTCACTATTAGCCGCTGCCTACTCACCAACCCTTACTGCAGGGCGTGCGCAGCCTACAGTTGGTGAAATAGTGTTACTGTTGGCCGTAACCTATTCACCAACCAGCATGGCCTGCGTATAATCCACAGTAGGTAGGACGTGCATAATCTACAGTTGGAGGAATAGTGCAGCCGACATAGTTACTGTTGGCCGTAACCTATCCACCAACCAGTATGGCCTGTGCATAGTCCACTGTTGGTAGAACAGGAATACTATTCAGCCGGCTGTACCTTCTAGGAAACCTACATTCGGCTATAAATACTCCAATATCTTGGAATGGTAAGATCATCTGCTATCCTGTTATCTAGCAATCTCTTAATATACACTTATATTCAGAGCAACCTAGTCTGATTCTCACGCCGGAGGGTGGTCACAAGGAGGAACCCCCCCCTTCTCAGTGACGAGCTTACGGTGTTTGTTTTGCAGGTCCCCTGAAGAACAACCGTCTCTGTTAGACCTCATTCTCGTGGGAAACATTACTTAACCCCCAGATTATCTATAATCTGCACCGGGTCACTTAGTGTTTCTTCAGTCAAAATACTAGTTAACAAAATACTTGAATAAATAACGAACCAAAAGTTAGATGACCGATAAATTAAACACGTAAATTTAATCTCTTTAGAAAGTCAAAATTTTAGTTAACTACTTATAAAATCTAAAATATATACCCATTTGTAATATCATATCTAGATAACAAACACATACAAAAGTATGTAAAATTATATTATTTAATTAATAATAATATTCAATTAAATATTATTGTTTCAAAACGTGTTGTTACGGACACGCAAACCGGCCCACGCCAGACCGTCCCAGGCCCATCACGTGAGAGGTAAATCAGCCTCGCTCAGCGGCAAGGCGATTGACGCTTAGGATCAGTTTCGAACCCACGACCTCTAGGTTAAATATTATGTTATACGGTAAGAAGGTTTTTGATGATGAATACTCCATGACATACATGTATCCTTTATTTAACGATACCCACATGACTCTATCATACACGCCAAAATCTTTAACGCATATTCAGTTAATTATTACATACATATCACCAACAAATAATAACTAACACGAAAACAAAATCTTCATCTAATTCACCCAATAAATCATACTTACTTTGGATAAATCATATAACTTATAGATTACGCAAACCCACACACACAAACTATGTTTTCAATATTACATCGTTAACTATGAAAAACCGCATTACACATATTTACAAATTATATTACACGTAACAAACAAGATGATTTTTATCCACCTACTCCCCTCATTTTCTCTTTCATGTCAAATCTTTCATGTCAAATCGACAAAGCTACTATTTATAAAGATATTATGAGGTTGCTAGTGTTTATCAATAAGACATATCAAGTGAGATTGAGTTGAGTAACCAACCATCTTATAAAAGGATTCCATAATAAGTCAAACCAACATAACCTCAAAAGTCAAAGCAATCACCATACAACAATCAAATCAAAACCCGGCCCAAAACATATGGTCCAGCCCATTAACCCACGAAGACGACGTCGAAGTAGTTTTTACGATCTTAGAGAGAGAAAGCTTTAAGAGAGAGAAACTCGAGCTCGAAGAAGAACAAATAATCAATCAATCGTATAATAATAATAACACACAAATCAATACCAATCAAACAATCAATCGCATGTATATTATTATCATCATACATGCATATCCTCTGGTGTATTAATTAGGGTTCCAATTTCAAAAACCATCCGTTCAATAAAATGTTATCGCGTTTTTATTCTTCTAGGGCTCAAGTCATCCGGTAATTGAAATTATTGCAAATTGGCGCCAAATTCATCAACCGAGGTGTTTGCCGTTCAGGTATTTGTTTCAGAAACCCTAGAATTGGACGAAATGTTGTGTGCAGGGTAAACCCTAGACTTGGTACCAGTTAGGGATTTGTTGTTAGGGTTTATTGTGTGATTGATTGTGTAATTGGAGTGTTGTATTGGTGTAATTTGATTGAATGCATGTGTGGAAGCTGATCAAATGAGAAAGTGAGTGGAACTAGGGTTGTTCTGTTTTTTGTTGTTTTTCAGGTGTGGTGTTTTGATGATGATATATGTTGTTTGAGCTTGTTGTTTAGTGTTAATCTTGTTTATAACGGTAAGTAGCTGTGATCGGGGAGTGTAGGAGTTTGCAGACTCGTTTGGCTTGTGGTTAATCACTGTTTAGTGGTTCTTAGGTTAGCGTTAAGAATGATTAGCCTGCGATTATGGTACTAATAATCACACGATCTTAAAAAAAATCCAAGTTTGTTTGCTTTGTTTATAATGGTGAGTAGCTGTGATCATGCACTTGTAGGAGTTTGCAGATTCATTTTGGCTTCTTGTCTGATATAACTTTCATTGGTTGTGATTAATCATTGTTTATTGTTTCTTTGGTTTGTGTAATGAATGATTAGTATGAGATTATGGTACTACTAATGACACGATCTAAAGAAAATCCAAGTTTGTTTGCTCTGTTTATTAACATTGTTTTATGCTTGAAATGTTTAGACCGTAGAAAGTTTCCAGGCACAAGTTTGTTATTTTTTTTACTTGTGCACTATCATTAGGTGATATATACCTTCTCTTCTTGCCCGTCTATCCCTAACCCGTAATGCATAAGTTGTTGACACGAATTCATTTTGCATACCATTATACATCTAGCTTTGATCTCTTTAGCTTTTGTATGCTTTGTAGTTTGTTGAGATGATATGGGCATATGTGAACATTGACGGGCTAGTAGAAACAATCATGAAGTTGGATTTTTCTTTCTTTTTTTTTTAACATCTTGACTTGGGGCATTATCCAATGAATGATACAAATGAGTGTATGTTATTCAAAACTTTTGAACGTTTATTTCTACATATATGCAATTTGAACAAGGAAATAGATTTGCTTGAATGCTCGACTATGAACAACTTGCTTTATTTGAACAAGGACATAGATTTGCTTGAGTCCTCGACCATGAACCAACTTGCTTTATTTGAACAAGGAAATAGATTTGCTCAGGTGCTCGACTATGAAACAACTTGCTTTATTTGAACAAAGAAATAGATTTGCTTGAGTCCTCGACGTTGAACCAACTTGCTTTATTTGAACAAAGAAATAGATTTGCTCGAGTGCTCGACCATGAACCAACTTGCTTTATTTGAACAAGGAAATAGATTTGCTCGAGTGCTCGACTATGAACCAACTTGCTTTATTCGAACAGAGTGCTCAACTATGAACCATTGATTTTAGATATTTGTTTTATTATTTCCCTTCTTGACATGTTCAAAGTTTTTTTATACCCTTAATCATTTTCTCTTTTTTGTGCATACACATAATATCTCTATAGCAATGGGAGAGGGAAACCTGTAGGTAATTATAGCGGGAATGCATGGTAGTCAAGTAGTCAATGCTGGGGTTGATTCCATGGGTGGAGTTATTGATGGTGGAGTTGAAGTTTCTTCTACACCATCTGCACAACAATCATCTTATCTTGAAAAAACTCAAACAGAACTCAGGTTTAATCCTTTTTTTATATTTGATGATTTCTGTTTAATTCTTCTTTTCTTTATTCAAATCAAGCTTATGCTTGATAATTTTTTGCAGGGAGACTTTCACTGCTGCTGAGAAGTTTAAAAGAGAATTAGAGTTTTTACAAAAAGTATTACAATTTAGTCATTTTAGTTTTTATTTAAAGGATTTGAACACTTTGTGTTTATTGATTAGCTGTTGATATTTGCAGGGTGGTGATCCGTTAGATTTAAAAGTTGAGAATGGAACCTCAGTCAGCTTGCAGTCCACATCCCTGCTTGATCAGCATCCAGAGCAATTTGTGACAAGGTTCGTATGTATTTTTCTAAAATATTACCTTAGAGGTGGCAATGTCGATTCATATACCTGTGCATGAGTCGGTTCAGCTTATGTTATATTTCAACAGGTCAAGTTGGTAGATGGACGGTTCACGAATGTAAATGAACAAGCATAACTAAACATAGACGAACTTAAAAACTTGGCTGAAATTTGACAATTAGTTAAAAAGTAATGTGAAAATTAATTTGTTGGGCCTAAAAAGTTATGAAAGCTAGACTAAGTTGTAACTGGCCAAGAAAATTTTAATACATTAACAAACGTAAGTGAACATACATAAACGAATTTAACTGAACGACTGTAAACGAATGTTCACGAACGAACACGAGATATGTTCATGTTTTTCGTTTATTAGTTAATTATTAAACAAGCAGAAAGGAACTTGCCGCCAAATGGTTCCCTTACTGATCACTGAACGTTTGGTTCATTTACGTTACACAGTCCTACAAGTAGGTGAAAAAAAATCTTTACAGGAGACGAATTAAATGGTTCGGCAGTCGTTCAAAGTGTATATCAATGCATTAAACCTCCTAAATGATTTTATTTAAGAAACTTGATTGTTAGTGAAACAATATGACTTTACAGTTACATTAAATACTGCTTTCTTCTTTTATTAAACAAAAGTTCAAAAATGCTGCCTGATCTGCTCATTTGTCACCTCTAAGTATCACATCATTGTTGTAAGTTTGCTTATACTTTTTTTTAATGGTATTTTAGTGAAGTAAAAGGCAGTTTTGCAATAACTGCTTCACCTCATGGAGATTCTGTTGAAAGTAGTGGAAGGCTCGGGGCTCCTTCAGTTGGTGAACCGAATAGTGCTGATAATCTTATGTTATTTGACCGTGAAAATAAGTTTCATGAAGTTGAAAAAAGACCCCTGCATCTTCATGTCAATAATACTGTATCTGATGTGGCATTAGACTTGCCCAAAAAGTCATATAAACGTAGGAATAGATCACGGTCAAACAGGGACGGGGGCCGGTCAAGTTCTACTGATGCGGGCCCTCGCAAAGGTCAACCCTTTTTGACTTCTCGTCATGCACCAAAGGATGCTAAGAGAGTGGAACATGATGATGATAGTCAGGAGCCAAAACATTTGTCAAATTCCAATTCGGTCCCTAAAAGTCCTGTAAAGTCAACTCAACTTGATATTCAAGAAACCTTAGGGCATGTAGAGCAGGAAACATGTACAAAGGGATTTGAATCGAAATCATCAGGCAGCAGAAGTATTCCGAGTTTAGATGACAAAAATGAGGATGAATCAGTGGCTGTTATGAAAAATGTTGATTCCAATGGGACTATGGAAGTTAATTTAGCATTAAACGAAGCACCGAGTATCGAGGGCAGTGATGTAAATACACTGAATAATGATAAGGCATTAAACACTATTAATAATACTTCCAATCCATGTTCTGCAAGCCACAATGACAATGGTTCTACAGTTAAGGAAGTTGAAGATTTAAAAGGATCTGAATCTGCTTTGCAACATGAGTCTGCTATATTAACCTCAACCAAGGAACACGAAGACTCAATTTTAGAAGAGGCTCGAATTATAGAGGTTTAGCCATTATGTATTTTACTTTGAAGTTAATGGTATTTATCTTTGCCATATGCACAACTCTTCTTATTTGTGATTGTTTTGCAAACAGGAAAAGCGTAAGAGGATTGCCGGATTATCTTTTAGGGTCTTTAAATCAGAGAGTCATCATATGTCGCATTGGCATTTTGTTCTTGAAGAAATGTCATGGCTGGCTAATGATTTTGCACAGGTTCGGTTAGTTTTTCAAATGAATTATTCAACTTATTAGCACTCTTCATTCCCTTTGAATTTTCACTTTCTATGTTTTTTCCTTTTACAGTATCTTACACTTGGTGATTTTTTATTTGTTATTTGTTCGTCATTCATAGGAGCGCCTTTGGAAAGCTACTGCAGCTGCTCAAATTTCTAGGAGAGCTGCTTATAGTTCACGAGTCAGAATTCAGCAACAAAGTTCACTTTGGCAGCAAAAACAAGTTGCTCATACCTTGGCAGAAGCTGTCATGGACTTCTGGCACACAGTGCAGGTGAATTTAATAAGTTATAATAAGATATTATAAACAGATAAATTTGTATTCCCTTGATGCGAAGATTGTTGTATCGGATATATATCTTTCTAATTTTACCTATTGCCTCATTAGCAGCCACTACAAGATATTGGCAAGATTGATTTTAGTGATTGCTTTTAAAGTTAAAAACATTAACAAAGCTGATTGATTCAGAAAACTCACTAACATCAATGCTTTCAGAAGAAAACTATTATCATCTCTGTCAGGAAATATTGTAATTTCAATGTTAAATGACCAAATTCACACACATATAATTATACTTATGTTATATGAATTAAGGGAATTGAATGCTAATAGCTTTATATGTGGCAGGTGAAATGCAATGGCTTGGAGTTTGAAGGCTCTAAAAAAGATACTAAATTTGGGCTTCACCAATACGGGCTGAGATTCTTAGAGTACAATAGCTCTCAGGCTCAGTACAGCTCAGCTCAAGCACCTATGACTCCTGATAGGATATCTGATCTTGGCACTATAGGCATTTCATGGGAGGATATTTTAACAGAAGTATGGACTGTCACTAAAATTGGCGGGTTGGGTATCGGGTCAAAATTGTTTCTGACATGTCAAAATGTTCGACCAAAATCATATATTGTACTACAAGTTTTATTTTTGTTTTATCAATATTTAGTGTCAGATGATTAACAAATGTCATGTTTCAGTAATAATATAATTTTTAATAAAATGATTTTGCAAACTTTTATGCATTGAAATATATTTTGGTCATTTTTCTTTTAGTTTCTTACTTCCTCTTTGTGTGCAGGAGGACCTGTTTTATACTGTACCACCTGGTGCAATTGAGGACTACAGAAAATCTATTGAATCCCATTTGCTACAACTTGAGGTAAATACATGACTCAAGAATGATATTATGAAAGTATGTTATGTCTGTTGTTACAAGGCTTGTTTGTGTGTAATTTTCTTTCATGCCATTTTTATCTTCTTTTTTTCTTTTGGTGTTTACTGTTTTTACTACTGAACAAAAATATGGCCACCTTTTTCTTTTTAGTTTAGTCTGATGATATATTTTTCTCTTCCTTAGAGAACTGGTAGTACCATGCTGGAGGAAGTGGATGTCAATGGATATGATGCTGTTCCAGGTATTATAAGACTCGGTGCAAGTTGAGTGGGTAGGGTTACGGGTCAAAATCCATGGGCTGGTTGACAGAACATTTTTTGTTCACTGTTTTTTGACTTTTCAAAAAAATAGCATGCAAAGTACGATTACAAAGCAATATTATTTCAATAACAATCAGATCTTTTGATTAAAATGATTTATGAAGTGTTACGCGTTAAAAGACACTTTGGGACGCTTTTCGACCAACAACCTATTTTTTAGTTCAACTATTTATTTAATATTACATAGGGTGTGCATAGGCCGGTTTGGGCCAGTTATGGGCTCAAACTGAACATAGGTGTATGTAGGAAACTCAAACCTTAGTCCAGCATATGATTTTGGTTCCATAGGACCCTTGCACAGCAAGCAGATGCAGCAATGTATTCAACTTCTGCAGTAGAAATTGACATTGTAGTCTGATTCTTGCACTGCCGGGACACTAGTTTGTTCCCTAGAATTTAACATAAAACCAAAAAATCAGTTTTGGTTTGGGTTCAGTTAGGTTTTTTTTATAATACCATTTGGGCTTGAGATGTTTAGGCCGAAAAATAATAGAGCCCAAAACAATTAATTTATCTATAAATTAAATTTTATGGGTTACACTATTTATTAAATTCTTATAAATTACTTAAAATTCAAAGTTAAGATTGGAAGTCCATATATTCGGTTCAGTTTTTCGGTTTTAGTTGCATGCAAAAACCAAAACCAAACCAAAAATTCTGTTATTATGAAAACAGAAAACCAAACCGTCGGCTTTTGTTTGGGTTCACTTATTTCAGTTATGGGTCTATTTTTTTTACTTTCATGCACACGATTTGACTCATTTAAGATAATATGTGACTTGATTTGATCAGTAGAAAGTTCTAACAATGTAGCCATTAATCACTAGATGATACACTTGAAGAGGATGAGGGAGAAACGAACCCGTATTATCTACCAGGAGCATTTGGAGGTAACAGGTCATCAGACCCCGCTCAAAAGAAAAAGAAACACTTCAGGTCATATGGGCAAAGATCATATGATACAGGGCACGGTTCTCCATTCATGCAATCCCATGAAAGAGCTATCGGGACTCAACCTTCAATATTAAGTGGGAAACGACCCACCACCAGTATAAATGTTTCAATTCCCACAAAACGAGTGCGTACCGCTTCCAGACCGAGGCTTACTGGACCCACGGGCTTCGTTCAGGCACCGAATGGACCCGATGCTTTAAGTGGTGATAACAATTCATTTCAGGATGAACAGAGTTCTTTACATGGTGGTTCCCACATGCTCAACAATATGGATGTGGAATCAGGTGGGGAGTATGAAAAGCAATCTAATTTTGACCCGACAGAAGTATCCAACCGACCTAAAAAGAAAAAGAAGACTAAACATCCTGTATGTAAATAACTAAGTATTTAATTTAGCTTCAAAATACAATTTAGTTTCTATTATCTGTCTTTTAGATTTTAATTTTATTATATGCTATTGCAGGGATCCATGTTTGGTCATCAATGGCAGCTAGATCCTGATTTTCAGAATGATCAGGTGATGTTGCATTACTTTCTTTCAACCTGTTTGACTTATTGGATTGGAGAAAAAACATAACCTAAATTAACTCAAAATGTTCATAAATGGATCAAATTTGTCACCTCTAAATTGTGGTCATACTGTGAATTACATTCAACCCAAAACGACTTTAATGCTCTTTTTATTCATTAGTAATTGATATTCATTCATGTTCTTTGGAATAATACAGAATAATCACTTGAAGAGAAGGCTGGATAATCGCCAACTTGATTCCAATGGAAACGGCGGTATGCTTTGTTGTTGTCATAATATGTTGCATCCCAGAATGTATAATTAATACATAAAACCTCCTACATCACTTTCTGCAAATGAGTTGGATTATATAGGGTGCAATTATTGTACGCTAATGTCTTAACGTACGGTAGGTACGCGATACGCTCAAAGTCAAAAAACAAAGGCAAAAACCTAAAACGCTCAGAAAACGCTCACAAAAACTTAAACGCTCAAAAACGGTCTTTGTAAAAAAAGTGAAAAATTGATCGATTAACCATTCAAAACTGTTTTTCTCGGTGAACCAATGATTAATTGGATATGTATTGACGATTCCGAGATGTTTGAATGTGATATCATGGATCGATTCGTTAAAAAAATGGATTCGCGTACGTATTGTACGTTAAGGCATTATTGTATTGGATCTTTTCCCGGATTTTATATATATATATATAGATAGATATATAGATAGATAGATAGATTTTGTAGTCATGTTACAGTTAACACACCTGAAGATGATTTGTTTAATCAACATATCATGAAAAATTTTAAGAATGTTATCAATCAGTGCACTATCATTCTGACTCCATTTTCATTTTTTTTAGTAGCTTCTCAGACAAGTAACATGTCCAATTCAAGTAAGTTCATGAAATTACTTGTTCGTGATCGTGGTAGGAAAGCTAAATCGCTTAAGGTACTATGAAGTGATTAGTTAACCTTCTAATAGTTCTCTGGCTTGGCTTCTTAATCTTTTATGTATTTATTTATTTATATAATCTCTGCAGACCCCTTCTGGACAGCAAGGTTCCGGAAGTTCATGGTCCTTATTTGAAGATCAGGTTATTTTCTTATTTATGTTATTGTGTTTTATATTGACAGATTGATTGTATCATATTGATATATAAGAACATTGTTTGTGATCTCAGGCCCTTGTTGTGCTGGTTCATGATATGGGTGCCAACTGGGAGCTCGTAAGTGATGCAATTAACAGCACTTTGCAGTTTAAGGTAACTACTGTGTTAAGTGTGTTCGTTCATGATTTCTTTTATATCTATTATATAATTTGCTAATATTTTGTTTTAATCAACGAGTGAAGTGCATTTATCGTAATTCTAAAGAATGCAAAGAGCGACACAAGTTATTATTGGATAGGAATAATGGTGATGGTGGTGATAGTGCTGAGGATTCAGGGTCCTCTCAGTCTTATCCATCTACTTTGCCTGGAATTCCAGAGGTAATATTTGTTTTTATACATGTTAGTAGACGGTCAATAAATGATTGATACGTCATTACATTAAATATTTTAAAAAGTGTGGTAAAGTGATCTAAGAGGTTGTATAGGTATTAAGAATACACTTTGGAGTATTTTCAAGGTTCGACCCGTTTGACACACTTGACCTGCTTCTTTGCTAGCAATTATTTTTGTTTGACCCTTTTGGCTTGCTTAAGATATGGGTGTGCGTGGGTCGGTTTTGAGCTTAAACCAAAACATGAAATTTTGGTTTTTGAAAACTGTTTGGTTTTACCATTTGGGCTTGAAAATTTTGGGCCTAAAAAGCTCAAAACAGTAAATTTGGGCCTGAAACCCAGGGCTTAGTTTTTGTTATTAATTGATTAATTGGTTATTAGACATTTAGACCTAATTATTGTGCTACTTCATTCATCAATGTCTTATAGATTACTTTTACTTAAAATCAGGTTTTTCGGTATGTTTTAGTTTGGTTTGGTTGTTTTACGGATTTTGGTTGATGCAAAACTGAAACAGAACTGAAAAAATGGTTTTTTAGAAAACTTTATCCAAACTGTCGGTTTCTTTTACCGGGTGGGTTTGGGTATTTTTGTTGGTTATGCTGATTGTTCTGTATATAAGTAACGGATCTTGATAGTTGCTTTTGTTTGTTTATTTATATGACGCAGGGAAGCGCAAGACAATTGTTTCAACGCTTGCAGGGACCAATAGAAGAGGATACACTCAAGTCTCATTTTGATAAGATTATTACGATTTGGCAAAAACAACATTATAAATATAAAAAACCACCAAAGGTGACTGTTTTCGACATTTTCTTGTTAATATACACTTATTAATTTAATACTTTAATGCATAATTTGAGTTTTGAACTGGTGTAACTTATTTGATTTCTATTTTTCTTGTTTTAGAAGGAAACTTACGACCCAAAGCAACGCCAGCCGGAGCATAATTCTCACACATTTGCTCTCTCTCAAGTCTGCCCTAATAACATCAGTGACAGACCCATTCTTACGTAAGCTCTCTGTTACAAGTTTAAATATTTAGTCTTCTGTGATTTAACATTTTTGCTGACAGTTATTTTATTAATTTTCATTGAAGGCCTCTTGATCTTTGTGAGGCAATTTCACCTAGCCAGGATCATGTTTCTGTTGGTTATCAAGGCACTCATGCTGGAGGGTTACCGGGCCCAAACCATGGTAATCTAGCATCAACGGTTTCTGGGCCTGGCCCTTCTTCCTCACTACCGGGCTCTTCTGCAATGGGCCATGGTGGTCACTTTGCCTCTGCGTCTACTCCACTTAGTCCTGCTCTTAGGTAATGTTGAATTATCCAAATTATATATGGTAATGGCAATATAGACCCGTTAATATAGCATGGTTTTTCTCTGATTTATAATTTAGGGAGGGAAGACACGGTATTCCTAGAGCGGCTCCCTCATCAATAGACGATCAACATAGAATCCAACATTTGAATCAAATGTCTGCAAGAAACATGCAACAGTCAGGTTTGCCACCTGGGCCCCAGTCAGGAACTCGCGTGTTACCCGGTGGGACCGGTATGGGTGTCATGAATGGGATAAACCGGGGCATGACAATGGCTAGACCCGCATATCAGGGAATTGCTTCTCCATCGATGTTGAGTCCTGGTGTGCCACCTGGCAGTATGCACCCAGGACCCACTCCTAGTCAAGGGAGCTTGGTCAGACCTCGTGATGCGTTGCATATGATGAGGGTAATTTTTATATATATTGCCCTTTTCTGTTTAAGCTATTTTTTATGTGACCCGTTTTTTGTTGCAGCCGAACCAGAATAGTGAGCTTGGAACAAGGTCTTTTCCAAATCAGAATAGCAATATTCAAACACCGGGTCATGCATACCCGCATCCAATGTCCCCACAACCGTCTCCACATATGCCACAACATCTTCAAGGACCGCCAACTCACCCAGCCCATGGAATGCGTTTGTTTAAAGAGAGACAGCTTCACCAACAACGTCTACTACAACAGCAATTTGCTACATCCAATCATGTGTCTCCACATTTGCATCAACAGCCGCAACAATCTCAACTTCCTGTTTCGGTTTCATCTCCTCAAAGCAGTACACAAATGCAACCGCCACGTGGGCCGGTGCGTAACCCTCAAACTGGAGTCAACCTAATGGTCAAACAGCCGCCACGTCAGCCACCACAACCGTTTCAACCACCTGCTAGGAAATCCCACCCTCAGCAGGCAGTTAAGGTTATGAATGGCTTCCCGGGCGAAGGCGGCGAGCAAAATGGCCAAGGGGTGGCGGCGGCATCTTTGAAGCAGTCAACACATGATTCCCGGTCAAGGTCAACTATCGGTCAAAGTCAACCACCAGCTGCTTCCACAAAGCAAAAGACTTCCCATGCTCCACCACTAGGTTCTATAACCACCAACCTCCGTCAGCCTCATCTGCCACAAAAGGTCGGGAGTCAAACTCAAGCAACCGCTGGTCAAAGAATGATACCAAACCGAAAAGAAAATGCTTCTGAACCAGCTCATGCAACTGAGCCAGATATGCTTTCACCTCAATCAAATACTGCTGGCGGTGATGAACATGCTGGATTGGAGGTTAACCATGACGATGGCGGTGTATAGTGGCAGAAGCAGCCGTCTACATAGCTAATATCTCTCACCTAGCCCGTTAATTTTTGACCCGCATGGAGGACTCTTTTTAACAGTTTTTGGGTGACTTGTCATTCACATGTAATAGGAATGTACAGGTTTGTTTCCTTTATTTTTCTGCAGCCAAATTTTGCATAGTATAAAGCTCTACAAAACTGAGGTTGCAATTTCAACCCATTTACTTATGAACGGGTTTATTAGAATTGTGGTATATTTTTTATTGGGTTATTTTGAGTATGATGAAAAAATATAGTAGCTATAAAAATGGGTTAAACTTATTTGGTTTTGAGCTGGTGTCTGCATCCGACATGGTAAATTTTAGAAAGATCAAAAGTGAACTAATAATAAAAGATTTAAGCAATAGTCAAGTTTAACAAGAAAACGGCGGATCCATTCCGATTCAATTTTACCAAACTTGTTTGCATGCACGTAGATCCAGGTTTAGCCGGTAACCAAGCCAAACATAACTTCTTGATGTAATTCATTGTTAAATACATAAAGATCGAGGGGATGATAGATTGGTCATTGGTTTCTTTGTATGTGCACTGGTCATTTGTTTCTTAGTATGTACACTTAGTCATGGCTGCTGTATTAACTATATTGGATTGGCTGGTTAAGTAATTGAACCCAAATACGACCTATATTTTTGTTCGTGTAAAAGATATCAACCCTAATGCTTGAGATGTACACATGTGAAACTAGTTGGGGGTTGTAGTAAATAGGTTGACGACTTGTTTAATTACATAAATAGATTAATTCAAACACGATTCATTTACTAAACAACTAGCTATGATACCTAAACTTATATTATGTTTGTTTCATTGAGGGAATTGCCATCCGTAGTAATTATTTTGGTATCATCTCTAGTCACTTAACAAATCTGTAACGAGCTATAGAGAATGGTGAGGAAAGTGTATATAGTTCATTGGTTTAAGGCAAAGAAAATAAACACGAGAACCCCGGCTGTGAGTGAACTCCCCTCTACTTCCAGGCAATAGGACTAAACCTAAAGTATCTTCTCTTCTCCGGTTTTAGCTTACGTTTGAGTTTCCTCTGACTACAAGGTAATTTTTCAGTTTATAGCGGTTCAGATAGATGTTAACCAATTCACCTTACATCCACTCCTTGGTATACACATAGATGCACGACTTAAATATTCTAGGGCCTGATGCACGACTCAACCGTAGACCCGTTCCCCCCCCCCCCCCCCCCCCCCCTTAGTCGTTGACTGAAGAGTAACATTTTAGAAATGCATCAAAGCCGAACACTTGATTTTCAAACATTTATTTATTGTTTTATAGTAAACGTTGTGTAAAACCCACGTAGTGAAATCTTGTATTAGACTGTATATGTGAGTTTGCAACATATGTATTTGTTCTTAAGTTCCATGTTTATAAACCATTAATTATATTATGAAAATTTGGTTTATATCATAAAACACCTTTTACAAGTCACATAAAATGTAGTCGTGTACTCGTTTTTAGGTGATCTAAACTAAAATTAGGCACGTTATTTTCCTTACATTGATGCTTTTGTACATCAAAGATTGTGTAGACATTGTTGATTTGAGAGTTCAAATAATGACTTGATTAACTCGCCCAAGCGTACTACAGTCAATTGTTGAACCTACCTATCGACCATGGTTCTTTTATTTTTGGCTCGAATGATTCATGGTTGAACCATCCCATCCTATCCCCTCCCCATCCCCATCCCATCAACTTTGGTTCTTAATGCTTATGGTCTCTATTCTTAACTTTTGACCTTGCTTAAATACACGTACTTGACACGTTTAATGCACTGTCCAACCATGAGATCGACCGTGATGCTTTCATCCTTTATTTTTTGCTAGATTGCTTCTACAGGCTAATTTGATTTGATAATCGGAGAATGTTGGATATGAATAATCACATTTATCATTTATATCATATGCTAATATATTCAATATCATGACAATAAGGAATTTATTTCACAATTTGTAACCACGTATGCCTTTACAAATCCAAATGCTGTGACATAACTCCCGCTTACCGAACAACTAGAACGTCCTAATTTAGTGACCATTGTCATTAGGTCTTGTCACAATTGTCTTTACTCTTTACCATATGATTAAACCATCATTATTTATCTTGGGGTTGGTGGCCCAGTAACAGAGACAAAATCTCTTAAACATCAAAAAGCTCTCAATTCGAGTCTCAAAAACTAAAAAGAATTTATCTTGAAAAAAAAAACAAGTTTGTATTAACAATTATTTTTCTACCATTGTGACAAAAAGTGAGCCGTCTTTAATCAAACAAACAAATATATATAATTCTTTTTTCAAACAAATAAAAGAAAGGGACCTCAAAGCACCCACAAGGCCGCAAAGGGTGCCAGAACCAGAGGTCCGGCTTATGTGTCTTGGAGGTGAACTGGTGGGTGGTGCCGTGGAGGGATGTCTTGGGGCCTTCGGGGGGGGGGGGGGAGTTTGTTGTTATAGACGAATTGGGTTTTTGAGAAAAAATTGAAATTTGATATGACGTTGACGTAGCGATTTGCAGAGGTCTAGCACCGTTGATGATTTTAGTTATATTTTTAAGGGGAGTTTGGCATAGCTTTTATTTTCTAGTTTATGCTTATATTTTAAAGTAGCTTATATCTTATTTTCTATTATTTGATAAGCTATTTTTAAGTGTTTGGATTAGCTTATATTCTACAAGTTGATTATACGTCTTAATAAGTTGTTAAAATCCACCATTCTTTGATTTGTTACTGTAATAAGTTGCTTCAATATTATTAATCCACGATCATTTGAGGGCAAATGAGTAACTTACCCCATTAAACAAATAAGCTTTTTCAAATAAGCTAAAAACACATTTAAGTAAGCTTCTTCAAATTAGCTTATATAAGCTTATAAGCATAAGCTAAAAAAACTAAACCAAACACAAAATTAAGCTTATTCTGTAAAAAAAAATGCTATAAGCTTTGATAAAAGCTAGAAACACCCCCTTAAACATTTTCATACCAACGTGTTATATGTGTTGCTAATTATTTACTCCCTTGGTCTCTCTTTAGTGTCATGGTTTGAAAAACACAAAGTTAAAGGTAGATTGAATGATTATTTTTGTTTATTTACCAAATGACAATAATGTACTTGAAAAATGGGTTCATCAATATTGTTTCTGGGTATACCAAAATTGTTTATTAATGCTAGTTGTTTAAGGATAAATTTGGAAATTGATTAATAAATTTTGAAATTAAACATTTGTAAATAGACAAATAGAACTTTTAATGAAATGTAGAAATACAAAGGGCCATTCGGTAATTACATCATTGATTATTATTATTATTATTATTATTAATTAATTGTAATTAAATATTCAAATACCTAAAAAACGTGTAACCGCTGTAACGGACTAATCCACCACCATGAGACTCGTTCCATACCATCATCTCTCATCACCTCTGCTTCAATTTCTGTTACAATAATCATTTCATTTCACTTCTTTTTCTTTTCTTCTCTCACATCTATTAATTAAATTAAACAATGCTTCACTTCTTCATCGCTTTAATAATCTAACATATTCTCATTCACTTGCAATTTTTCATTTAATAAAAAAAACGTTTCGAAAACCGTAATTTGTTATCAATGGAGGACAAACAAACAGCTTCCGATCGGATACGAGACCGGAACATTATGGACATGCTTCGAGACGATCAATCCTCCGGACCGAAGAAGAACTGGAAGGTCTTTCGCGACAAGCTCCGTTTAAAACGAACCGGACGAGCCTGGACGTCGTCCGTACCGGTTCCGGCATCAGACATTCCGATGAGTAATAATAATAATAAGAAGAAGAATCGTATGATGACGAAACGTGGATCCTGGAGGTACCAAGCCGATGACGTCACCGAGTCGGAAGGTGACGTCACTCAGAGCATCCGCTTACATCCGTTGGATCCGGAAACGGAAACCGGAGATGAGAATGAGAACAGCTCGTCGGCGGCGGCCGGTGACGGAGAGGTGATGTCGTTGATGAGTTTGTTGAGTACGGACGGGTCTAATTATCATGAGGATGAGGAGGAGGTACACGTGGCGGTGGAGGAGGTGGGACACGTGGCGGTGGAGGAAGAAGGAGGTGGTCACGTGTGCAGTGGGTGTAAGGGGAGGTTTAAGGGGACGGCGTTGGGTGCGTGTGGGCATACGTTTTGTAAGCAGTGTACGAAGGAGCATCATGTCTCCAAAGGTAACTGTCCTACTTGCAATGATTATATCTTAGAAATCCTTGATATCTTTTGATTGGTTTTTCATATATGTTATTTCTTATTTGATTTTGTAAAAGAATTGTACTAAATAATTTATTATATGATAATATGTTAAATATAGAGCACTACAGTTTTTTCGGGCAATCCTTCTGAATCTTTTCTTGTCTCTTGTTAAATTAGACTCGGGAACACAAGGGTAAAGTAAATCGTGTAGTGAATAGTGACATACTTGGCTTAGTTAAACTTTAGTGTTTTCGTTGTGTCAAGGTTTAGGATGAAACTTTCATGTTCACTTATACATAAAAGCTAAGGGATTTCGGAATCTTGATGGGTCAGGGTCGTAATTAGCAGGTCTGTTCAAAATATAAGTCTGATTTAAACATGTTAGGAGATTTGTTAGATATATATATATATTAATATATAGTCAAACTGACAAAAAAAAAAGTAAATGTGTATATCTGGGATCAACTTCAGGCAAAATAGAAAAGGAGAAACATGGAATTGGTTCACAATTGGTTCAAAGAGTCGACTTTTAGTGTGGTTCTATTTAAGGGTAGGGATAGCTCATGAGGTTCTGATAATTGGCCAGTTCACATTAGTTGCATAAGAGTTTCGATCGTCAAAATGTGACGGTTCAAAGGGTTATGACGTTTATGCTGGTTGTTACCTACAAACTAATGTGACAGTGTGACTCTTATTTGAAAGGTTCGAAAGGTCACCAAGACGCTTAATTACGATAGTGACCAAAAATGATATTAGTACACACCAAAACGTTTGTTTGCTAATTAATTATGTTGGTATCACCGTCTATGTAAGGTATACAGGTTGTTGCTTTGTTATACCAATTTAAAGTGTATTGTTCAAGTTGATACTAGGGTGAAATTTCTATCTAAGAGATAGATCACTTGTGATGTACTAAGTTAAGGTTTTGATTGTTATTTTCGGCATAGAGCTATTCTTTAGAACTTAAAACCAGACAAAAATTAGATTTTGGACCTTACTCCTCAGACATTCGAATTTAACTCTCTTGAATAGGCGGTTTGAGTTCTAGTTGAGTTTTTTAGCTTCCATTTCTTAGGATGTTTAACTCCTGTCAAAACTCTTCATTTAAGAAGACCATTTGGGCATCTTGTTGAAACATTGGTTCTACTTAGGGGCTGTTTGGTAGAGTCTGAATCTGAATCAATAAGAGGTAAATGTCTGAATCGCTCAGATTCAGAGCGTTTGGTTCAAACCTTGGGTCTGATTTGGTCAGATATTTTGCCTCTGAATGGTTCAGCGTGTAATGGAATCTGAATGAGAACAGATGGTTGCTGAATGGAATCAGGACCAAATTACCCACCCATAGTTCATCCCATAGTCACATAACGAATTTCGATCTGGAACCCAATACCAAATAGCGATTTCAATCAAGAAATTGGTGTTCCGTAATTTTAATTGATTCATACCGGATGCTATTAGGATCGTGAACGTAGTGACAAACTAGAGGTTCTCCAATGTTGATCCGGTGCCGGTGTCGGTAGTGTAGATCCGGTGCCGGTGTCGGCAGTGGAGATCCGGTGCCCGTGTCGGCGATCGTAGAACGTAGAGACAAACTTGAAGATTAATAAAGGTGTGGAGACATGGAGATGGAGGTTCTCCGGTGGAGATCCGGATACGGTTCTAGCGTCGGCGATGTTGAGATTTGATTTTGGCTGTTGGAGTAGGTGGTTGAAAAAATGAGATTTGAGGGTTGTTGAGTTTGCTGGTTGAAAAATGGAGTTATACAATAAAATCGATGTTGAGATTTGATTTTAGTATATACAATAAATAGTTAATTTCTAAATATTTTAAGTTCTAAATATATAATGGTTATAGATTTTAAATTCTAGTTTTTTGTGTAAACACTTGTAATTTTTTTCTTTAATGAATATAAATCCAGTTTGTTTAATATCTTTTAGATTTTTTGAATGAAATTAATAGCAAATTTACGTAAAGGGGTAAAATAGTAATTTTGCACAGTTATTCAGATGTCTAAACAAACAGATACATTTCATTCAGCTCTTATTGGTTCAGATCATTTTACTCATTCAGACCTCTTATCCATTCAACACTTACTCATTCAGATGTATGCCAAACAGCCCCTTAGTCTTATAGCCTTATAGGTGCACAACAATCAGTCTGAACTGGCTCTTGGCCCGTTCCAAGTGAATTAATGTTTTGGGCTTGCAGTAGTAATAACATGTTAAAGCTTGTTTGATTTTGTTTTAGATATTGATTATTTCTTGGGCCTTATGTTCATTTTTTCTACGCAGATATATTTACACTATAGTATAAATAGTTTCATACTTGCATTTGTAATTTTAACTTTTTCATTAGTGTAAATATTAGCCTAGATTAAGTGCGACTAATCCTTAAATCACGATCTGAATGTAAGTATCAAAACATATTACAGAAAGCTTGCGTTTCAAATGTGCAGACCGACAATGAACATTAATTCGAAAACTCACACGTACAAATTATACGATCATAGATTCACATGAAAAAATTATACAAATGAAGAGTCCGCAAATCCAGATCAACTGTTGAGCACAACACATTGTAATGAACCATATCAAGAATAAGAGTTTTCTTCCTGTCAATTTACAAATTACAAACACGATTTGGGAATAATTACAAACAAATTCTAAAAAAATCAAAGCATGCATTTAGATTTGAATCTATATTACCAGAATCATATACCTTGGTAGATCATTTTTGTGTTAGAAGAAAGCAGCAAGGAGGAAAAGGTAGTGGTGATGGTGACCTCACTGCCCGTAATTAAGGACTGGTTTTGGCAGATTGCAACTTAAAATAGAAAAACAAACATAGATGGCAATAATCATACTAAGCTGGGCTACAATCTTAAAAAAGAACTGACATAATGATGATTTTATTGATCTCAAAGAACATAACACAAACTTGGGATAGTTTCAAAAACTTATAACGGCAGAGAGATGTTAATTTCCCTAGAATTGCATAATTGTTGTTCAACATACTATAGCAAACACCACAAACGCAAGCTAAACTGAAAGCAATTTAAAAGCTCAAAAATCATTACCAAAAAAGAAGATCAATCCATAGCCGCACTTCACTTCAGACCTGCGAGAGACAAAACAAAATTGTTAATTTAAGCAACACATAACTAAGATTTTGTGAATTGAACATCATAAGTAACCATTACGTATTATTCAACTCAAATCCCAACTTGTAATAACCTTCAGATCAATTAGGCCAATCTAGAAACTTAGGATTCAATTCAATTCAATTTGGCACCGCCTAGACGACCGGAAATGACATTGACTACCATGTAACCGAAGGGCGATTATTGAGTAACACGGAGCACATCATACAACTTGTGAAGCATTTGCTACAACACAGTAATGCAAAGTTTCCCCGTAAATGTATATATATAAATAAATTTTGGGAGTATATATATGAAAACAAAATCATGCATTTGTAACTTTTAATATTAACTATGAAAGGCTAATGATGATTCAGGAAATTCGTGTTAATGTGAAATCATGCATTATCGATTGGTGTCAACATAAACTCACCTGTGGATTGTGTCGACAAGGAATCGTTGAGCTACTAGAATGATCTTGAGGGATATGCATATCAGGATTAATTTGTGATTTAAGGAAAGGGACATGTATTGCGTGTTGGATTTTCACATAATACCCTTTTAACCACTCATTGAATTAACAATCTATCAAATTTAAAATATCCTATTGATTTGACCGATCTATGGTTTAGATACGATCTTATTATCAAAAGTGTGTCTTCTCCTCTCTTTATAGATATACAAACATTCCATGTATACGTATATTTGTGTGTATTTATAAGCAAAAATCACGATAAGAATAAGAATAGTAATACCAAACAATCATTTAGGAACAATATATCGACAATTTTTTTCTCTAGCACAAATATTTTATAATTCGTCTTTGAAGGAAATCATGTGACATGTAGCACAGGTGTCATAAAACCGAATTCCTTGATTTCTGTTGTTTGAGTTATTTGAATTTGGGTTGTGCAACCCCCACCCCCATCTCCGGTCTCTCTCTCCTATTAAAACCCACGGCTCCAAGTTAAGAGTGAGGCCCATGTCATTAATGAATCATCCGTATTATGGTACCCATAGTAGAAAAAATAAAATAAAAATAAGAACATAAGCTTATGGCGGCTGATGGTTAGAATCTTATATTATTTTATAGTTTGATTTTTTATAATGTCAAATACAATTCGAAAGTTCGAATTGGGATAATCTAAAAGGTTAAAGAAACAAAAAAAAAAAAATTAAATCCACCAACTATAAACTTATTAGTTTATTATTGTCTGGGAAACAATGAGGGTTTACATCAAATGGATATTTGAAAAATGGCTCAACATTTTAGTTTGTTTTAAGCATCCACGAATGTTGAGACGACCCTAATACTAAGTGGCACATACATAAATGTAAAGGTAGTACGAGAACTATATAAACCTTGAGCATTTATACTAGAATTCCTATATCATCCACAACCTTATAACTTAAAGAAAGGTTTAAGGTTTTTCGGTTTTTGCACTTTAATTGATTCTTTAAAATATGATATAGGTATATGGATTAAATAGTGATTCCCTGTATACATGGATTATTATTCACTCCATATAACCATTTCATAGATTTTGTATGAATGAAAGAAAAAGAAAACATAATAATACTAATAAAAGAATCATTAGATATTACTTTAAGATAGATACGAGGAATTGGTGTAAGAAGTTTTAAAAGATGAGCAAAATTTAATAGATAACGTGTTTTTTAGTTAAATTATATAGACGAGTCTAATTACCACTTTTAAAAACAGTTTGCTAGTGTATAAAAAATTTGTTACACATCTTATCTTAAATATATATAAATGAAACATCCTTACATTCTCTCAAGATACCAGACTGTTATTTTTAAATAGAGGTTTCTAATGCATTTGACCCGGATTCACGGGTATGGATCTCACCAAACCCAAATAACCCTTAAACGAGTTATAAAATCTCATTAAATTAAAAATTAATTTCACCAAATATTTTATATGAACCTTTAAAATAGAGATATACAAAAATTAGTATCCAATTTTTTTAAAAAAAAATATTATTTATAATTAAGAAATTATAGTAAAAAAAATAAGCGGGTCATGAGTCTCATCAAACCCAAATAGTTTTTAAACCGGGTATAATATCTCAATGATTTGTGAAACTCTTTCATAATCAAATCTTAAGTATATTATTAACTTCTTTACAATAAATAAAATTAAAATCCAAAAAAATATATAAATATTATAAACGAATAATGTAAAACAATCCCGTAACATGAGAGATAAATACTAGTAGTTTATAAAATATTTGTTGCAAATATCTTATAAGATGAAAACATGTAAACAAGGTTGGAATTAGAGAATAATCAAATCTTAAACTCATCTTGCAGTCATATGATGGTATCCATCAATACTTTATATTTTCATTAGTGATCGCCTCTTCACATCTCACTAATATGATACACCACTCAAACTTCTCACTAACTACGGCAGTGATCATCTATATAAATTTCTCTCTGATCTTCGTAGGGATCAACACTCTCAAACATACATTAGTGTTTCAAATTAAATGTGTTTCTAAAGAGTATGAAATCACTTATAAAAATGACTTAAAAGTCTAATGTTTAAAATGTTTAAAAGTGTGTCAAACATAAAACAAGACTCTTAGATGTTTGTTTCTCAAAGGTAAAATATCTACACGTAGACGTGCACAAATCGGGTTCAACTGGAAAACCCGAACCGGTTCGAAACCGGTTTTTTCACACCGGGTTGTAAAATGGAACCGGTTCCAATCAAGAACCGGTTCGGTTCCCGACCCGAACCGATGCCCAGATATGCTAACTTTTAAGAACCGGGTAGGGTATGAACCGGAACCGGTTTACGTAAAAACCGGTTCCACCGGTTTTTTTTGAAATTAAAATATTGTAGCCGTTAGGAACCGGTACCAACGGCTATATAGCCGTTTTTGACCGTTGGAACCGGTTTTTTAACTACAAATAGGTTATTTTCTTACTATAAATAGCAAGGTTTGTTTGTGTACTTGTTAAACCAATTCCAAAACTATAAAACACACTCCAAACCACAATTAACCTTAAACCGACAACAAATGGCAACTAATGATGACGTTGTTATGGTGATCGAAACAACAAGATGCCCCAATGTTTGGGTTCATTACGATTTGTGTCTCATGACCGACTCACATGAGTTGGCACGTTGCAAATATTGCTCGAAGTTTCTTAAAGCAGGGTCCAACTCGACATTACGAAAACATACGAATAAGTATTGTCGAGAGAAAAGAAGGTTGGAAGCTAAAAAACGGAAGTGGGAGAGTCGTCCGGCTCTACAACCCAAAAATAAGTATTCCCGGATTAAAACGACGGACTTTGTTTTTTATGTTTTAGTTGTTATGTTTAGTATCGTTTATGTTTTAATAATGTTTGTAATAGTTATTTTTTAAATAAATAAAATGTTCGTCGTTATTAAAAAAGTAACAAAAATTAATCATGAGTAACAAAAGTAATTATAATAAAACAAATAAAAACTAAATATTAGTTGAACAAGTTACAAATAATTTTACCAAAACAAATAATTACAACTCTTCTTCGTCTTCATTCTCGTCTTCACCCTCGTCTTCGTTATTGGAAGAAACCCCGTCCTCCGCCTCCTCATCATGAATATGACGCTCTATTGGTATTTCGTCTTCAAAGTTCGCCTTGTGTTGTACACGATCCACCGCATCCAAATGGTCCTTTAGGCAAATGCAAACCTCTAGAGACTCGGGAGTTAGTTTTGTTCTTCGCATAGATAACACCCTCCCACTAAAAGAAAAAACCGATTCGGAAGCAACCGTTGAGGCTTGTACGGCAAGCAAATCACGAGCCATGACGGATAGAATGGGAAATTCGTTTTGTTTACCTTTCCACCAAGCCAACAAATCAATATTGCGAATTTCGTCGACCGTTGCGCCCTCAACATAGTTTGCTCCACTATATCGACCAAGTTCGCTACTTGGTGTGTTTCCTCTTTGCCTCTTAGATGCCGATTCACGAATCCCATTCATCAAGTTTATAAGTGGGTCATTGCACGGCCTACTAGTTGTTGTTTTTTTCACGAAAGACGATTTCGTGCTTGGACCATACATTTGAAAATAATGGTCATAAAGGTCTTGAAGGTTTTTGTTGAACTTGTCCTTCGCTTCCGTCGACAACTTCGGGTCAATCTCGTGCATACCTAAGTTGTCGAATATTTCCTCAATCGTTGTTTCAACCCCATTAACATTCCAATAGGGGTTTAATGCGGCGGCACAAGTAAAGACCGGCGGTATGTTTTCAAAATATTTTATGAACTTTTCTTTCATCACTGCAACAATATTTTCGAAGAGTTTGTTCTTCTCCGCAAAGCTTTTAAAAACACAAGACATATAGTACAATTCTTGCAAAACCCAACAACTAGTAGGGTAATAGACTCCCGATAATTTTGTTGTTGACTTTTTGAACACGTCAAGATACTCCAACAAATAACCGACTTGGACCCAAACACTTTCCGGAAACATATCGGCCTCGCGTTCTTCAACAAGATTGTTATGAAAACCTTGTAAAGTTTGGCGTTGGGCAAAAGCACACTTTAACATATGACAAGTTGAGTTCCAACGGGTTGGAATGTCCCAATTCGGCCCCAAATACTTTCTTTCAACCGACTTGCAATAGTTCTTATATTCAAGATGTCTTCTTTTACCACTTTTGAAGACATCTTGTAACATAAGTCTAAAGTATTTTAAATCATCACAAATGTTTTCATTGTCAAGACCTATTTGAACAACCAAGTTGATGATATGTGCAACACATCGGACATGAAAAAAATCCCCGAAACAAGGTGGTGAATATTTAATGATAAATTTTTCAGCCGCCTCAGTATTGTTTGAAGCGTTATCAAACGAAATCGAAAATATTTTATTTCTCAAGTTGTAAGTCGTTATAACTTCATCAAGTAATTCAAACAATTTTTCGGCGGTATGTGGGAACGGGAAGTTTTCAAAAGCGATGGTGCGTTTCATCAATTGCCATGTCACCGGATCAACCCAATGAGCGGTGACACATATGTATGATTCGGGCAACTCGTGTGGTGCCGACCAAACATCGGTAGTTAAACTAACCATGGCTTCTAAAGAATGAAAAGACTCGATTAACTCTTTTTTAGCACACTCCCACAACCTGATACAATGACGTCTTAAGGTAGTACGACTTACATGTGTGTATCTCGGTTGTAGAGTTTCGCGAATCAACGACGTCAACTCCGGGTCATCAAAGTGGTTAAACGGCAAACCTCGTTGAATAACGAACTTTGCCATTCTATCTTGAACTTGAGTCGTGTTGTAACGAAATAGTGTACCATCTTTACCCAAGTCAATTTGATCGGTCGTGCTAATCCCTTTCAACGCCTTGCAATATGGCTTCTCGATGTGCTTTCTCAAAGTAGAGTTGGAATCGTGCTATAAAAATTTAACCACATAGTTTGCAACGAGCCTTTTGATAATCTTCGTCATCCACAATCAAATCCCAATTCTTCCATATGTCTTGGTTGCGGTTATGGTTGACTACCGTAACAACCCTTGGGTCCTCCGTAACAGGAACGGGGGCAACAAAAGCACTCTTCTTAGCCTTCTTGTTAGTTTTTTTGATGGGTGCCATAATAATATTTAGTTGGATGGTCGGGTAAAGGAACGGGTTTGCTAAAGGAGTAGTATTTTAGTTTGTTTTTGAGTTTGGTGGTAAAACAAGTGGCGGAAACAAGTTATATATAGGTTTGGGCATCAAAAACCGGTTCCAACGGCTATATTACCGTTGGAACCGGTTCACCGTTGGAACCAGTTCCAACGGATCTATTGTCTCAAAAACCGGTTCCAACGGCTATATTACTGTTGGAACCGGTTCCAACGGCTAATTGGTGTCTAAAAAACCGGTTCCAACGGCTATATTACCGTTGGAACCGGTTCCAACGGCTAGTTTGACTTTTGTTTGACCCTTCAAAAAAAACCCGTCGGAACCGGTTTTTCCAGGTACGAACCGAACCGGTTCCAATTAAGAACCGGGTAGGAACCGGGTTGGAACTGATACTGACATACAAATAGGAGAACCGGGTACGATTTTCGGGTACAAAAATACCCAAACCGGGTATTGTACCAACCGGGTTGGAACTGGAACCGGTTCCGGTTCGGTTCCACCAGTTAGGTTCCGGAACCGGCTTTTTTGTGCACGTCTATCTGCACGTATGCAAATATTTGTATTTAAACATACAAATTTTGAAAAGTTTTCTTGTAGCATTAAAGAATCATTAACATTTATACCAACTTTTAAACCATTAAGTGATTGGTTTATTTAACAAACGTTTCATTTCACCTATTAAAAGTGTATATTTCAAAGATGTGTTTAGTACTTTATACTTTGGTTCAGGATTTGTAATTTGCAACATTTCCTCACAAACATGCATATAATAAACTGGACATCAAAATATTCTAAAATTTGGCACAACTTCAATTGGAGTCTTAAGATCACAAATCTTTAAACAGCAAAACAAAAACGCCAAATCAACACAAATGTATTGCAAAACTTGAAATACAAAAATAGGAAAATAAAAAAACAAAATTTCTAGCAAGAAACTAAATTTAAAACCTTTAGTAGGTAACAGGTGCAAGAATTTCAAGTTGGGAACCAAGTTTTTCTTCTGTGGCTTTCTCGGCCTTGGCCCTGAGTTTGTTAAGTTGCTTCTTTCTTTCATATACCACTTGAGCCTTCTCTTTCCTCTTCTTTTCAAGATCCTGCAAGTAATTAACAACAATGTAGTCAAAATAAGTAACAATAATATCATTTCAAGAGTGTCAAATACCGCCGACAGATGATATAGAAACACATGTATAGAATAATCTAGGTTGATAAACATAATACAAAAGCATTGGGGGTGTTTTGCACTTTCCAGCATCATTATACAGACATATAGTAATATGTTGGAAGAACTATCAACTTATAACAACAAATGAACTAAAAACAAGTATCACAAACAACAAAACAAACTATTTGATTTCTAGGTAAGATAAAATCAAATTTGATATTAAACAAGATCACCTGCTGTGCACCAACAATATATAAAAGTAAGGTAACTCGAAGATGAAACTGTATTTAATATCCACCATCAAACTGACGTAAACATATCAAATTCATAACATTGTTCGATTAGGAATTTGATAACACTAACGGACTAATAATTGCATTAAAAGTTATGCAGATATCTAAAAGGGGCAATTACTATATCAACATCTTTAGAGAAAAATAATCATTAAAAAAATTACCTGGATTGTCTCATAATGATTCCACCCAACTTCTGAAGAGAGACGACCAAGCAAGCAGTACTTGTGTCCAGCAGTTAACCTCAATACCCTAAAGTTGTATAAGCAGAAATCAATATCTTAACTCACATAACAAAAAAATATAACCGATTTTATAGATTTATAATAAAATATAAATATATAATTTCTGAAAAAATATAACAATAAATATAAAAAAGTAGCTTACTTGAGAGCATCAGGGATGACCATTCTCTTCTTCCTGTTGTAAGGAGTAGGGATACCTTCATAAACCTTCAACCTTGCGAGTGCAGCAGCTCCACGCTTGGTCTTGTGTGGTATCATTCTACATTCATAGTAAACTATAAACGATTAATAAGAAATCAACACAAAACCTCAAACAGTAAACAACTAAAAAGATACAATATAGACTGATGTATACTTAACAAACAGCTTAAATTTTTGAACTTTAAAGCTTTGAACTGTCGACAAAAAAAAGCAGATCAATAACCAAAGCCTGCTCAAAACAGCAATCAAACCTCTTGTACTTCTAATGTATCTAACTATTGTGTTACATATGAATCAAAGTCTAACTTTACAATTGCCATCAAACTAAAATCTTTACGAAAAGTGAAACTATTTTTTAAATAAAGCAATGTTAATGGTATATATTAGAGTTACTCTCAAGTCTCAACCTTTAATCCACTCAAGTCAAATCTTTCTAGCTCAAATTTCACAAAATCAACTAATTCAGCTAAAATTTTAGCATAGTAGTATAGTACACCTTAAACGAACATCATACACACACACTATAACTGGAAAAAATATTAAAAATAATTATAATTATAAATATAAAAAAATTAACTAAAAGAAAATAAACAAGCCGAGCTCGAGCTATAAAGATTGGGATCAAAACAAGCTGAGCTCAAGCTGTGTGTAAGTTAAGCAAGCCAAGCTCGTTGCACCCCTAGTTGCAAATTGCATAAAAGCAACATTAAGCTACTTACAAGCATGATTTCTATCACATCTCCCAAATTACAGAATCAAAGCAATGCATTATGCACATAACAAACTACAACAGCTAAATGAGTAATCATATCGTATAATAAACTACTTATTTCAAATAACTGTCACGTAATTAATAATTAACTATATATTAAATAAAATTAACTTTTACCCTCGAATAGTCCGCCATAAGATCTTAGAGGGAGCACGGAAATGAATGGGACCATGCGACGGCTTAGTGTTCATTCTCTTACGGAGAAACCGAAGATACTTCATCTTCTGACGAACAAGACCACCGGACAAACAGATGGCTTCAGTACGAACGACGGTGACTCGCTGCCCATTGGCTAAGATGGACGACAATCGGCCCAGCATGTGGTGCCGAGCATCAACCACCACCTCCTTCGAGCATACTCCCGATCCGTTTACCATTGTGCTAGCTACCACTAGGGTTTGATTTTGCTTCTGCAGCCGTCAATTTGCTGTTAACAAGAGATTGTTGTATATGAAGGTATGGAGGTTATTAGGGTTTAGTTATATGCCACGGTTGGACTCTGGTTTATAAAATTGTTAGGCCCAACCCTTTTAGCTTAGACTAACAATTGACCGGTTATTATCGGGTATCGTCGGATATTTGACCAGGTTTTTATCGGGTTTTGATCAGGTAGAGGTGAGTTCGGTTCCATGGACATATTTCTTGAGGACCCGAAATCCGGTTCGTACCCGTGGGTTGGGTCGGTACACCGAGTCGGTCTCAAACCGGGTTTTTTTTCACCTCTACAATTGACTCGTTATTAAATTGAACTAGGTAGATATAGTCACACGTTGTGTTTGGTTGATGTAATTGACGGTCAGATAGCTTATGAACTTGCGTACTGCGATTGTGATGTTATTGCGGTGGCGGTGACGAATGACGAACTAATGTGAATTATATATGTATTTGGTGATGACACTAGATTTTGTTGATGTTATTCACCAACATTGCTATCGTAATACATTCGATACTTATTAATTGATGTTAGCAATGATACAGAGGAGGTGGATAGCTCCCTACAAGCATTGAAAAATATGTAGGGTTCTTTTGTTTAAACTTTTTGTAATGACATTTTAAAATATAATGTTTTGTAATATTAATGGTATTAATATAATGTTTAAACGAAATTTCTATCACGTAACTAAAACTTTGATAGATTTACAAGAAAACAAGTATCTGCTGTTTCCGATGTCATATGTGACACCCTTAATTTTTATTGTACTTGAACAAGAGTTCGCTCATTGCTTTGGATTTGTGTTTGAACATGAGTGACAGCTGGCAACTTAAAAAATAACTAATCGTGTCATTTTTATAGTTAACACATGATCATTATGCGATACTACTATGAGAAGAGCATATGTATAATGATCACATGCAAAATGAGCTTTTTCCTGTATAAACATTTATTCCATCCAATAACAATATTCATTTTCAAATTATGAATTGTGAGAAAAAAAGAAAGAAAGTAGAATTAAACCCATATCGGTAATGGAAAAGTAGAGTTAAACCCATACCTAAAAACTCATCGGTTGAACAAAGAACATGTATCGGTAGTCGGTAGAGGCAACTTATACAATTAGGGATGAATCGTTGAGCATATAATATGATGCAACAGTGCTCGACGACCAGGGATGCATAGGTCGTTTTGATTCGTTGTCACCCTTTAGTAATTTGATTAGGTCACTGATTGGTTTCGAATATATATGATAGATTGAAATCTAAAAGACTAAAATTTGAAATTAGGTAAACAATTCAAGGGGCCGCGTGTGGTCTTTATACCCCGGGTATGAATTATGAAACCTGAAGTATATATTTTTTATAAAATTTAAAAATATTAACCGGTTATCAATGCTTTACTTGTTAAGCTCAAACCAAAACATATTAATACACATATCGGGTATGTTTGGCAAAACTAGCTGGTAGTTGTTAGCTGGAAGCTGGTGGCTAGTAGCTGTTAACTATAGCTATAGCCTTTTAGATTATTTAAGTGTTTGTCAGAGTAGCTGGAGCTTTAAATAAAATGTATAAAATGACCAAAATGGACATAACTAAAAAAACATAATACTAAATGTAGTCTCACACAAACACACACACACACACACATATATATATATGCGTGTGTGTGTGTGTGTGTATGTATGTATGTATGTATAAGTTCTGACAAATAAATAAAACATGGTCATTTTTAATTAAATAAAACATAGTCACTAACAAACAGTCAAGACCATAATATACTACTATTAACTCATTAATGTCGTGCATTCCATATCAAAGTAGCAATATTGTTGCGAACCTGCTTCATCTCATTCATTGTTCCTTCAAATAGACCATTCGCGTTTGTTTCATGATTACTAACCTCATCCAGTTCATCTCGTGTTATGTAGTTTGGATGTTGCTCCAATGTAGTAAACAAGATATCTTCTTGACAATTACGTATATAGTTATGCAGTGCAAATGTAGCCATGATAACATCAATTTGTGTGTGCACGCTATACTTGGGCATTGTACCAAGTATCTTAAATCGTTTCTTCAAAAATCCAAAGGACCTCTCAATATAACTGCGTAAAGATGAATGTGAACGGTTGAAAGCTTCTTGCATATTATTCAGGGGCTCTCTTTGAAATTGAGATTGATGATATCTTGTCTTTGAATATGGAACAAGGTATCCATTTCTGCCTGGATATCCTTTATCAACCAAATAATATCTACCTGATAAAGGAGTTAAAAAACAAAAGGCGTTAGAAATTTATTGAAGAGTAAAATGAAACAATTCCAAATATATATATATATGTAAACAGTTCCAAATATTTACCTTCAGGTGGGTGTGGGAAGTTGAATTTACTATTTTGGGTCGCGTTAATAAAAACATGTGTGTCATGTGTTGATCCCTCCCACCCGATTGATATGAATGTGAAACACATATCGAAATCACATGTTGCCATTACGTGAAACACTCTCTGGGATGCAGGCCCTGTATGTGTACCGTCAATACATCCAATACAATCCTAAATATAATTTGAAATTAGTTAAGTAAAAAAGTACACAAGCATGAATGACATTAATCAATTTAATACCTCGAAACACGGCATGTATTTGTTGTCGTTCAATATTTGAGGTGGTACAAATTGAAAAGTTGAATCTTTTGGTCTTATAATGTCGCGTGCTAGACCTTGAAAACCTTTATCTCTACCGGTTATTGCCTCTAAAACTTCATGAAATGCTCTGCTAATACTCTCCCCAGAACGTTAAAAACGCTCCCCAACATCTCTGTTAGATAAACCCAATGCCAATGTGTACAGAAATATCCCCACCTTCTCAAAATTTGACATTCTATCACTCGATTGCAATCCATAGTTTGATTCTAGCTCTCTACATAATTTCATAAACACGTTTGGATGCATTCTGAATGCATTTACACATCGTATAGGATTGCCATTTAAAACTTCCATTATCCAAGCCTGTCCCGTTTGTGATGATGTCATGCATGGTTCCTTGTATATATACTTATAAAAGTATGCAGCAACTAGATCACTTGTATAGGTTGAATCCAACAAAAAGTTATAACAATGCAATTTGTGCTTCTTCTTGCTTGTTTCATTATCCATAACAAACCTGGTAATAAATCAATATCAGCTTAACATATAAACACATAAATAGCTAAAAGATAAACTCATAAATAGATTAACATATAAAGACGTAAATAATATTCTTGCATAAATACAAATTAAAATAAAAGATATTAAATAACTTCCATAATCACGACAATAACACATCAAGGTAAAAAAAACAATAAATCAATCCAAGAGCAATAAAGTTCAAATAAATAGAAACAATAATGTCTTCATAACATGCCCTCGAAGAAAACTTTAGTCGGTGACCCTTTGCTTTCGTTGCAACCACGTTAACCTACTATGATCATGTCGCATGTTTATAAACATTTCTCTTTTCACGGGATCTTCAAATAAGTCCATTGCAAATAACCACAACTCCTCATCTTCTCTCATTAATCCTGCATCTACCATCTGGTTAAGCACACCTATAGCACATTCAATACTAAACTTAGTACTTTGACTAAGTTTGGAAGAATCTGATTCTAATATTTCTAGAGCACGTTGTTGATACATATTACTTTGAGTTAAATGGTCTTTAAGTATTGAAGCTCCCAATGAGTCTCTTCCTTTACGTTTCATCTTAACAGGTTTAGGCTTAGTGTTTACTTTAGTAGGCTTCTCAATTTTTTTTGCTACCTCACTTGGGCTTGATGTTGATGCATTAGGTTGACTTACATCATTCAAAAAGTCAGCGTAGAAATTGTTTCCTTGAGTTTCCAAATTTTCTAGATTAGAAAGTGTATCATTATTGTATACATGATAAGTATTTGCATCATCACCTCCCTCAACATTGTCATCCTCAAGGTTTTCAACATGCACCTCACTGAATGTCGTTGGATCCATAGAGGGTGCCACACAATTTTCCCCACTAGCAACTGCATCTCCAAATAACTGATCCCACTCTTCTTGTAGTTGTATAGATGGTTGATTATTTTGAATTGCTAGAACTTTCGAGTTTTCCTACACAATATAATGGTGACTATTTAGTTATCATTACAACTGGAATATTATACGGTATTTAAATTTTAAATGAGTTATATTTTTGTCACCTGAATTTTTAGTTTCCACCACTCATCAGAACAACTAAGTTGCTTGGTACTTTCATTCCAGCCTAAACCAGTCTCTCCGTTCTTAAGTGACTTCCAAAGGCTGTACTCTTTTCTCATATGGTCATATTTGTTCTTCATAGCTTTGTCACTGACAAATTTATGATTTATAACCTTTTCAAACTCTGGCTGAAGAGAAACTCATTTGAATGATGAAGTTCGACCATGCTTCGTTATATATTTGTTTAAGAACCGACATAATTCTAATACCATTTCTTTTGTCCAATTTTCTCTTTTCCCTTTCTCTTTTTTGGAATCCATCTAGTAACCGCGCATACATATACATACAATTTACAAATATAAAAAAATAATTAAAATCAGCTACAAACTATTCAACAAATAATGAACTAGAAAAGCAAACCTAATCAAAAAGTTTCCTGGTTATAAATTAAGTTCTAATCACTAAAGTATAATTTTTCATTAGGCAAGATGTTATAGGATGACCTATTTAACCTATCAAGCACTATATGTTTCTAACGGGCCGAAGCGGACTGCAGGTGCAGGTCTGCCACAGTTGTTAATTTATTAGAGGGGCAGACGATCTACTAATCGGTTTACATATTAATTTAATTACCTGTGATTATTGATTAAGATAATTTTGTTATAGTTTATTTATCAAATTATGTCAGTTGAATATAGAATACTAAAAATGGTTAGAAAATAAGACTGACAAAAAATTTTTTGAACGACTTTAAATTAGACTACTAAATATAGATGTTTATATATTTGCTGAACAATATCATTTATATATTGCCAAATCATTTTAATTGGTTATCTAAAAAGATGGTATCCTTTTTTGTGTTTTGATATTGCTTTAATTAGTTGCATTATGCATATGTGTTTACTGCATGATTACTTATGCAGTTATGCATGTTCAGAACACGGAGGTATGCCAACTATGCCTTTGGGATGATTAATGTTCATTACTGTTTCATTGAGAGTACATTTTGGGGCAATGCCGAGCATTTAAAGTGCACCATTTCTGCATTTGCTAACTTGATAATGGGGAAATCTCTTGGAAAGCGGACTGCAGGTGCAGGTCATTAAACGGGCAGGCCATGCTAATTTCGGACCAAAATTCAAAGGTTTGGCCAAAAGAGACATTTTGGACAGATTTGTTTTAACTATAAACGGGTCAGATTTGGCCTATTTAAAATGATAACTAACTAAAGGAACACCAAGGAAAACTAAATTTGAGATTATGATCTTCCATTACCACTACCATAGCTAATACATCTGAAGGATAAATTGCAGCCATGATAACTACTGACTAGCCCCTCATATTGTTAGTATTCAAAAAGAAAAAAAATCAGTAACTAACTAAAGGATAGGGGTGCAAACGAACTGAGGTGAGCCCGAGCTCAACTAGGCTCGAGCTCGGCTCGTTTAACTTGCACAGAGCTCGAGCTCGACTCGTTTCGAGCTCTATTTTCAAAGCTCGAGCTTGGCTCGGGCTCGGCTCATTTGCTATTTATCAATTATTTTTTTATATAATAATAATTATTTTATATATTTTTTTCTATTATAGTTTTATGTATAAAAGAATATATAATTTTATAATTTTTTATATAATAATAAACGAGCCGAGCCGCTCACGAACTACTCGAGATCGGCTTGTGTAAAACCTCGATCGAGCCCAAACTCGAGTCTAAAAGTAAGCTCGTTTAATATCCGATTTGTGACATAATTTGTACCATTATTTGATTAGTTGCATTAAATTAAAAGTGCAGCAACATCACTGATTTAATAAAATAATAAATATATAATTAATTTTGATTTATATTCATATTTATATTCTAAAAAAATAATAATTCTGTGATGATTGAAATCAGTTTGTGAAAAGTTTTACCACTTATAGAGCCCGAGCTCGAGTCTAAAAGTAAGCTCGTTTAATAAACAAGCCCGAGCTTCACTTATCGAGCTTGAGCCGGCTCACAAGCCTAAACGATTTTAAGTTAGTATTAAACAAATAATTAGTTCTCCCTATTTTCTTTAACAATTTATTATATTTTGGCCTATATACTACTGTTGATAGTCCCTAAAAATGAAGTTCATGGCATCAATTTCAGATTTCTAAATATATACATCAGTTTCATGATATATACATAAACATGATTATCAAGTAAAGAGCTTCAGGTTTCTAATACTTTTGTCAGATTTCTAATACTTTGAAGATCTAAATAATCAATTAAAATCAAATTCGTTGATGCACACAGTTACGTATCATCAATAATCATCAATCAAATCGTAAAAAACATATATCATGTGTAATCAATGAAATAAAAATTAAGTAATTATTGAAGATCAGATTCATACCTTTAACCTTGCTTGAAGAAACGTGAATCAGAGAAGAGAAGCTGTTAGTTTGGAACGTGAATCAGAGAAGAGAAGCTGTTAGTTTGGATTGATAATTGATAAGAATAAAATATATACTGGGAGGTTATTTAAGCAATTATAATCCTAAAAGCTTGTAGACTTTTTAAACGCTATTATCAGGAGCGTTTTAACATGGAGCTTTTTCTCCTAATATAAAAGCTTATAGCTCCTCTAACTAGACACTAACCAAACAAGACTTTTTATTGAATAGGAGCTTTATCTTAAAAGCTTGTTGCTATAAACTCCTAAAAGCTCTTTGCCAAACATACCCATCGTGTTAACATCTCCGAGTCGGATAATCATCTAGGATCATTGTTAAAAGTGTTAGTTTATATTTCCCAATGACCCCTACATTTTTAGAATGTTACAATTCAGTCCTCATCTTCAAATCACAGAAACAGATGCTGCAAAAATCGTTCGCTACGAAGCTGATGAACCAAACATCTTCAAAACTTCAATAGATCTGAAGAAGAAGAAGATGACGAATCGAAAGATAAACAACTTTCTCAGTAGATCCATCATATCACCAATATTGTTATTAATTACATTCTCACTTTCAAATTCAATTGCTCATTTCGCTCATGCTGCTTCTTCTTCATCGGTTCACACCAACAATTGGGCCGTACTGGTCTGCACCTCTCGCTTCTGGTTAGTTTAATTTCATCACTGTTTCCTGATTACGTGTTATCTTAGGGTTTGGTAATTGGTACTAATTAGGTTTAAAGTTTATATTAGGCGTGTATTTGACTGTGCTAGGGTTTGTGATTTATAGTATACCTGTAAGTTGTATTGTTACTATAATTAGATACTGCAACAGGTTTGGGTTCATATACATAGTTTTCTAAAAATAGGAAGGGTATCAGTCGGACTTCGATTGAACTCAAACTAGCGGCGTTAGAATCGTCTCGTAGAACTCTACGATATTAGATTTTAGGTTTTCGCTTTTAGAATTTTTGTGAAGATCATTGTGTTTTTTTTTTTCGTCATTGCACCTTTTTTCCTCGACATTGTGTTATATTTTGCTTGGCATTGTGTTATGTTTTACGATAATTGTGTCTTTGTACCCTTCCTAGATTTAGGAGAATTGTAGGATAACTTAGCCTGCTGCAACATTATACTTTGTGTTTGAAAATCAGATTGAATAGAAGGTTCCTTTTCGAATTTCAATCGAGAACTAGCTCTATTTCTGTTGATTATAGTGACAAAGTACTGATATCGCTTATTTTGATCCTAGTGTCACTTGCAAATTCAAGTAATAAGTTGACGGAACTATTATGAATTTGCATAGACTTCTAATTTTATATCTAGTTAAGGATAATAAGGCACATTTGAATACAAGGGCTAAATCAGGTGGCAAAACTAATATTTAGATCCTTTTAATGTATTTTTCTTTTGTAACTGTATTATTTCTAATTCATCATATATGAAAATAACCTTTCATATTTTGATATATACTTGTTCTTGATTTTGTTGGGCTTATTCTCAATTAATAAAGTAATAAGTAAATAAGAGCTACCCATGTGGCATGTGCAATGTGATTTTAGACTCTTCACATTCTTGCTCTAACAGAATGTTATTATTGTTTAGGTTCAATTATCGACATATGGCAAACACTTTATCCTTGTACAGATACGTGTTGTTCCTTTACAGTCTTATTTTTATGTTGAATACATTGTTCGCGGTCTATCGACTCTTCTATCCTAAAGATATTTAAATGCTTTTTCCTGTGTTGGTTTTTTTCTATGAATACCTGATGAGAGGATCATTCTTATGTTAGCTGATGACATGGCTTGTAATGCTCGCAACAAATACCCTGCACAAGTGTTTAATAATGAAAACCATAGGCTTAATTTGTATGGAGATAATGTTGAGGTGAGTTTTGCATCAATTTAAATTAACACCTTGTATCTTTTTTTGCTTAGCATAGTTTATAGGTAAACTTTGTATCTACATTAAAGTTCAGGTGGCAATTTTGTCCCATCAGTTATCAATGGGTTGATTTTGTTTTTGCTATATCTATAATGGGCCAAAAGGGAAAAATAAAAATATAACTATAAGGAAACATGTGAAATAAATGAGTCAAAAGTTCCTGAACTTATGTAAATTTTACATAAGTTCATGAACTTTAATTTTGCATAATTGCATCTCTTAACTTTTAAAACTTGACTGTACAATCCCTTTGTTTTTTCCCAAATAAGGCGTAGTTTTTTGCATCATCAAATACTTCAATATTCTAAAAAAATGATGTAAAGGTCTTTATTTACATGGTTAAGTCCCTAAAGGTGCTTATCTCTACTTCTAAAATTCCATAGACGTAAAACATAATGTTTAAGGACTTCTATGCAAATTATAGGTTTTTTTAATCAACCAGCCAGCATTTAATACATAACACCTTCTAAATTATTCATTCAAAGTTAGATTATTCTTGCAGGAATGTGATTTTATAATCATAACTAACACACTCATTGTTTTAAAAAATATAAAAATATCTTGACAAATGTTTTGGTCCAACCCTACAATTTGACTGGTACAAAAATATTACCCGTTTTGACCCATTATCAACCCTCCCAGCCCACCTGTTGCCACCTAGAAGAAGATATGCTGATTTTAGCACACCGTCATGTCAGGTAGACTATAGAGGTTATGAAGTGACTGTTGAAAACTTTTTGCGGGTTTTAACGGGCCGCCATGAAAATGCTGTACCAAGATCCAAACGTCTCTTGAGTGATGAAGGAAGCCACATACTACTATACATGACGGGACATGGTGGAGATGGGTTTTTGAAATTTCAGGACTCAGAAGAACTTCAGAGTCATGATTTGGCTGATGCAGTCAAACAGATGAAAGAAAAGCGTAGGTGAGATACCTGGTGTTTCTGTGTGAGTTTTGGAGATCAATATTTGGTATTGAATATATATAAACAGATAATTAACCATGGTAGGCTATAGAAATTTATGTTTGGACGTGCTTCTAAGCTACTATCAATCAGTATTGTGTCCATGTCATCATGCAGTTATGCTGTACCCATTTGAGTGTCATATCATTGCTTCCTATATGAGTTTTTGTTTCATGTTTAGGTTCAAGGAACTGTTGATTATGGTAGATACTTGTCAAGCTGCAACACTCTTTTCTCAGGTATGAGTTTTTTCTTATAGGCCTATTGGGTTTAGCTTCATAATATCAACATCCACCAACAGTAGAGTTATTTTATAGAAAGTACTAAAAGCTCCAATGTGTAACATAAAACATCATGCTTGGTTGTTAAATTTATTGACTTCTTTTTCCTGCATTCAACACTTGAGTGATACCAGTATGTATATTAATATTTATGGATGATGCTTGCATAGGCCACTCAGTTTACTAAACAAATTTAGAACAGTTTTAGAGGCTAATCAAGTATCAATATGGTTTTGTTTATGCTTATATTTGCAAAAACAAAAACTTGCCGGAAAACCATAAGATGACAAAATGCCCTTAAATTAGAAACTTATCACATCTAGACTCTAGAGTTGTAAGAAAGACACAAATGTTCCTGTGTTCACTCAAAAGATTCAACTCTAGATGGATTATGGAGTAGAAGTGCACGAACAGGCTAAAGCCCAAGCCTGGTTCATAAAAGCCATGTAAGGCCTGAAAGTACTAAATAGGCCCATAATTTTCCTTCAAAACTTGGTCTGGCCTGGGCTAAGCCCAAACAAAAGCCTAAGTCTAGGATTATCTTTTTTTAAAGCGCTGGTCCTTTTTGTCAATTAATTTTTTTTATTTAATTTGATTCTTATAAAAGATTTATGTAAACTGAAATGAAACAGAAAGAAAATCTTAAATCTTGAACATGATAATTTTTATAAGTTAGTTTTTGTATACATAACAGCTTTTTGTACGATGAAAACCACTTTGTTGTTGAACACCACTTTTAACGTTGCTAGTTGTTTATTTTTAGTTAAATTATATTGTGCCATTAAGATATTTTTCATAATGTATAGTGTATTATTTATAAGATTTATTTGAGGTCCTATTTCTTGACAACTTTGTGTTGTTTTACCTAATTAAAATTGATCTTATCATACCTGTGTTTTTACACTATTAAGGCACAAGCTTCTTTTGGGCCTTGTGCACTTCTACTTGGGTGGCCTTAATGAATACTTTTGAATACTTGTGTAGCAAATGTATACATTAAACCTAATATTAAAGATGCGACATATATGCTTAAAATGCAGGAAGTTCTTCAATCATGCTGTTATTAAATAAACATGCCACATTTCTTAATTACAAGCCAATTCTTATTTATCTGAATATTAATCACAGTGTGGATTGTTTCTTCTTTTTCAGCTCCAATCACCAGGTGTTTTGGCTATTGGAAGTAGCATGAAAGGAGAAAACTCATATTCGCATCACTTGGATTCTGATGTGAGTATGATCTCAAATTCTGAATGTTAATGTGTTAACAACTTGAACACCTTATAATTTGAATTAATTGATATACAACAAAGCTTCTATATATTTTATTTGTCACACTTGACCTCGTTGAGTTTGTTTTGATATAGGTTGGTGTCTCAGTTGTAGATCGATTCACGTTTCACACCTTAGCTTTCTTTGAGAGGCTAAATATGTATGACAATGCTTCATTAAGCAGGTATAAAAGCTAAAAAAGATATAAATTATTAAAGTTCTTTATGGTTCTCAGCCTATATTTATGTGTCCTTTTCTTTTGTTTTGCAGTCTTTTTAGCTCATTTAATCCAAATTTGTTGCTGTCAACTGCATATTATCGAACAGATCTGTACCAAGAACAAGTGGAGAAGGTATGACTGTTGTACATGTATCATTAAATTTAAATGAATAATGTTACTAAAAATTGGGAACTTGCAACCAGGAACTAATAGTTGGCTTTTAATTGTCTTAATAATCAGGTACCCGTGACAAATTTTTTTGGTTCAGTCATGAAAACAATCCACACAAGCTCTGGTTACAGAGTAATCTCAGGTAAAGACAGCATACGGGTCAAATCTGACGTGTCATCAGACCAATCTGCTGATGTGGACGATCAAAGAATAACAAGTTCAGATCCCGAGAAACAGGCCGTGAAAGCTGGAGGCTGTCCTCATGCGGATATATGGAATGCCATTGTTGAGAAGTTTGAAGGTATAAAAAATGTTGATCAAATTGTGAATTACGGGTTGGTTGGAATGTTGACCCTGGTGGCAGTTTCTACTTGGCAGTCATCATAAGGTGAGAAATAGATTCTTTATCAAGAACTGGGTAGGTTAGCTGGGTTGGGTAACAGTGGGTAAATCTTTGTATGTGTCAAAGCAGGGTGGGCCAGGTTTGGTTGGCCCTTAACACTTCTGTCTAATTTTACTATCACTTTATGCATCAAAAATACAAAAATGGGCAACGGGCCAGTATAGGGTCAGGCCAGTTAAGGTGGGTAACAGGCCAGAATAGGTTCGGGTGGAAATGTTTTGTTGCTCATGCAACTCAAAACATGTCGGTCGGTTTGGCAAATGTTTTCTATTTTCTACACACAATTTGATTGCAAAAACAATGTTACTACTGTAACAATCTAGTTTCTTATAATTAAATGATTTAGAAGGTTGCAAGTGTTAATATTATTTTTAAAATATCACTTTGCATGACTTCCAACAAGCTCAGGATAGGGATTAACCATAACCAAATCGTGCCCATTTATAAGTAAAAGAACTAAATGCCATTTTCATGTTTTTCTGGTTTACAACTTTTCGGTTCTCATGATTGTTGTTTTCTGTTTACGTTCCAGGTGACCCAAAAACCAGTTAAAGAGACAATTTGAGCTTCTTCTAGCAAGGTCTTACCCTCAGAAACATACGTTTAGAAAATACAGCCAAATCTTATAATCAAGACACTGGATCAGCCATCATTCATGGTTCAAAATCTGAGCTAGACTATGTACAAGTTAACATACAACTGAGTGGATCTTTCTTATATGTACATTTTACATTTGCTAACTTTGACTTTGACTTTGATGGTCTTGTCATAGTCCACTACTCCACTTTATATTCACAAATAAATATAAGATTCCAGTGAAGGAAGCATATGAGTATAAATGTATTTCAGACAGTCTTAGTAAGAAATAAACGTGTGAAGAGTGTGGGTACACATGACAACGATCCACTGGAACATACTAATAGCAAAATGACATGTCTATTATGGTCAAGTTACAATGTAAATGTCAAAAGACAAATAATACACTATTTTTGGGATAAGTGGCTGCTTAGATATGTCTAAATATCGATTATTCAATCTATAAGACTATAACATAAGATACGTGGGATGATTATTAAAAAACAATAAATTTCGTAGAAAAACCAAAGGTCCAAATAATCCATGTAGATGATGGTACTATAAGTACCGAAACATGGGTTGCCTTATCATCAACTCTACAGGTCACTTCCGAGCACATTTGGAATAGCCGACCAACCAAATTTAGAAAACAGAAGCACCGATAGCCTCACCACATGGAGAGAATTCTCACCATGACCACCTTTCGGTATCAGAATTAGTATCTATAAGATCACTGAAAATAAATGTGTGTGTGTGTGTGAGAGAGAGAGAGAGAGAGAGAGAGTGTATTTAGAGATTGAATGACCTGATTTGTGTGATATCAGTGGTTTACATATAAGATATTGTCAAATGTCATTTTTAAATAAGGACGCCCCCCCCCCCCCCACCCCACCCCGCGTGCACACCCACACACTAGGAAACAACTGTTACACAAGTAGGTCTTTTATTTTACATGATTGGTGATCACTTGAGCATCGTCAACCATGTAGGCAATGCTCGTGCGTGGACCTATTACAACCCGAGTTCTTATATCTCGGGGCCATCAGGTTTTGTCTAACCCGATTCTAGTTGCTTTAGTACCAAACTTCACAATTCTTATAAGAAAAATACTTACAACTTTTCGTTTTTCAAGATTCAACTAAACAAATTACATAAAATATGCCATAACATCGAAACATATTATACATGCACTTGCTTGTAACAATTTTCTTATAAACTTAGTTAGCACATTTAGTGCTTAGCTAGAATTTAAGTTGAACCGACTAGATCTGGCTGGAGACCGACCACGAACAATTTAAACATAACCGACTCATCTCCCGTCTTAATTTTAGAGTAAATTCAGCTTCAGTCCAGTCCCACTAAAACCCAAAATACAACACGTCTTGACATAAAAAAGTTATCGGTTTTGATGTAACGCGAAACCAACCTAACCCGAAAAGATCAAGACCTACCCACACATACTCGTGATCCGGTTTACACCAAACACCACGAGTTCAACAGTGAAAATGAATGTGCATTCATGGTTCCGACGCATCAAAACCGGATCTTCACCACCGGCAACCAGTCAAAACAACGAACAGCAGCTGTACGGAATCACCGACGACTTAATTAACCTCCTCAAATCCTTCACAATTGAAACGTTCAGAAACTTTAATCTCCAAGGTACTATTTACATAACTCGTACTATATCTTTCACATCGTATGCAATTGAATTGACATTAGGTATATTCAGATGAAGAAGAATCAGCCGTTGATGGAGCTGAATCAACGGATGGGATCGTGCAGAAGGATTTGTCTCCGTGGCAAGAGAAGCATGCTGTACTTGTGTTATCAAAAGTTAAGGTTAGGGCTTTTTATGCTGAAATTAGGGTTTTTAGGGTTTTGGTTTTGTGTAATAAGTTGTTTACTTGTTTTTATGCAATTGGAATAAGATGCTTTTGAAATTGTTTACATTTAGACCGTTAAACCCTGGTTATCGGTTTGGTTTAAAATGTTTTTAAAATTTGACGAAACCGGGAAAGCGATTGTTTTAGTGGTTAAATAATAACTAACTAGAGGACAATATGCATAAGTTTCTTCTCCCTTTAGGTTTTAGAAATAGTCAATGGCGGTTATGTCTTTTTGTAAGTAACGGATTAAAGTTGAAGCTTTCGTTGGTAGATTCTATGTTGTGGATCATCAATAGAAACTTTACTTTCTTCATTTCATGATGAATGTACTAATTTTGCTTTTGATTTTACAGGAATTATCACAACTTAGGTTTAGATTATGTCCCCGCTACTTGAAAGAACGGCAATTTTGGAGGATTTATTTTACACTTGTGAAGAATCATGTTGCAAAGTAAGATCTCTTTTCTATGCTTTTTTTTTTTTTTTTTTTTTTTTTTTTTGTATTCTATAGTATTTTAACATTGTTCTACTCATATAGTAAGTAAAGGGGAATTATAAGTGTGAATAGTTTTTCAAAACTTTTAACTTCATTCAGTTTAGCTGTTTAATATTTCCATTTTGATTCTCACATGTTTACATACTCTAAGAATAGTTATACATTCTGTATATAAATAATCTTAGTTCCTGCTTAAGGGTTAATTATTAAAGGATCACTTGACCTCCTAGCTATGCTAATATTTTTTAGGATAATATATACTGGTTCATTTATATGGTGTCATTTGAAAAGAACATGCGAGCATAGGCCCGTTTAGTGAGGAAAAAAGGAGGTTGTCAATTTGGGTTGTGTTTCATTTCTAACACGTCAACTGGTAAAATGAGAAAATTACTATGAAAATGAGTTTACATGTCTTCAAACTTTAAAGTGTGTTCTTAATGCATACACCCATCTAAGTTATGTATTAAAAAAACTAGATTATCATTGATACCAAACTCTAGAACTCCAACACATGTCCTAACACTTGCGAGAATCAAACCTATATAGCTTTAGGATGCGTTTGGTTCACGGATTGCTTTGGAATCGGAATTTGAAAGAAATTGGAATTTGAATTAGAATACAAGGGATTCCTTTGAAAATCATAATCTGTTTGGTAATGCTTTTGTGAATGAATTGGAATGAAAACAGTATGTGCAAAAGACAAGATTGCCCTTAAAACTAACAAATATATACAGACCCTACCCCACAAAAGTCATCCGCCTTTTCTCATATATGAAGCCGTCGGTGACCAGTGCAATTACCATGAGTATGGTTGCCTGCTTAAAACCTGGATCTGAGAAAACTCCGGTGAGGCGACCTCCAACCGTCCGCACAACACCAAAGTCGCCTTCCATGGTTTGATACCTGTCACATCCAAATCTGAAATGAAAACCATCACCGGCTACCACCGCCGACCAAAATCGATGAAGGAAACACAGGGGGTTACAGACTTGCGGTGGTTCCGATCGGGCCAGAGAAGAACGTGGTTCAGATCTCGTCGGAAATTACGTTGGTGGTGGCTGGCTGGCGGGTGTTTTGGTATCGTTATTGTCGGAAAAACGTAACTTACATCTCGCCGGAATTATGTTGGTGATGGTGGCCGGAATTACGTTAGTGGTGGTTGCTGGAGAAAAAATGTTGGTGATGGTGGATCGACTAGGGTTATTTTGGTAATGTAAGAAATATTCCTGAGATTTCCTACACTTTCCTTAGAAATATGGAAGGATTTTAAATTCTCCCAATTGAAGGATTTGATTGGAATTACTTTCAATTCCAGTTCTTACTCTTAGCCAACCAAACACAATAATGAATGGAATTTAAATTCCAATTCCCTTCAAATCCCACCAATTCCTTCCAACCAAACAGGCCCTTAGTGTCCTCCTGCTCAAGACACTAACCATAAAACCACCAAGAGCAGATAATGATATTCCAGGGTGGGTGTATACGGTAATCAAAAGATCAAGATCGAATGAGTTCTAAAAAATGCATTCTTGAGATTCGTTTCCACTCAGACTGGGAAATCATCATCTTTATCTCCATCTTCCGGACGTTTCTGGTTAGCATCTCGAGCAGGACACCAAAGCTATAGACATTTGATGTATGCGAGCGTTGGGAACCCCTGTTTGAGTTATGAAGCTTGGTATCAGGGAGATGTGTAAGATGGACAGTTCTCAGTGGGGACTAAGCCCACGACGGGGATGCCGGCATCCACATCAATAAGGTCTACGAGTATGTTGGTTGTTTTTTTTTGTTTCCGTGAGTCAACATTGCATGGTCTTTGATAGAGTGGATTTGGGCGAGTACTCTTGGAGTCTCTAGGTCTCTTATGAATATGATATCCAAGTCAAGTGGAGCTCTACTAACATGTTTATTGCGATTTCATGCATATATTTACAATCTACTTTCACTCACGTAATGAAATGAGTAAAACTATATATATTAAGGGTGGCAAACCCAACCCAAATGGATTGTTTTGGGTCAAGATGGATAAACTTAAAAAGTAAAATGGGTTAGGATGGATCATGAAAATTCTTCAAGTGGGTTAGGATGGGTTGAAAATATACAAGTGAGTTTCATTTATGGGTTAAAATGGGTCAAAACAAAATATCGAAGTTATCCAAAATTTATCTAATTCAAAATACCCAAATTATCACGTGCGAAACAAAACTCATCCGAAATCCAAAAAACAATCAAAACGAAACAAAAACCCCGAACCAACTAATGCCAAACAAAAAAACACAAAAAGCCGGAATGAAACCGAAAAACTGACCAAAACGAAACAAAAAAGCAAAATGCAACTGAAAAGTTAACCAAAACTAAACAAAAACACCGAATCGACCGAACCGAAACAAAACTGAATCGAAATAGAAAAACGAACAAAACGAAACAAAAAAACCGATATGAAACCGAAAAGTTGACCAAAACGAAACAAAAAAAACGAAATGCAAATGAAAAGCTGACCAAAACAAAACAAAAACACTGAACCGACCAAAACGAAACAATAAAACCGAAACGAAACTGAACTGAAATAGAAAAACGACCAAAACGAAACAAAAACACTGAACCAACCAGAACGAAACAAAAAAACCGAAACAAAACTTAACTGAAATAGAAAAATGACTGAAACGAAACAAAAAATCTGAATTGAAACTGAAAAACTGACCAAAAGGAAACATAAAAAAACTAAATGCAATTTAAAAACCGAATCAAAAACACTGAGCCGACCAAAATGAAACAAAAAACTGAAACGAAACTCAACCAAAATAGAAAAACAACCAAAACGATACAAAAAAACGATATGACACCGTAAAACTAACCAAAACGAAACAAAGAAAAGCGAAATGCAATCAAAAAGCTTACCAAGATGAAACAAAAAAACTGAACATAACCGACCAAAATAAAACAAAATGAATCGAAACGAAAAAAAAAAAAAACGAAATAAAACCGAAAAAACTGACTAAAGCAAAACAACACTGAAAGCGAAAAAACTGAGAAATCAAAACCGAAATCATTGAAACCCAGCAAATACCGAAACCGACCGAAATGAAAAAAACAAAACCGAACCGAAAAAAAAAACCCCGAAAACTCGAACCTGAACCGGTACAAAACGTTTTTTTTTTAGTAAACGAGGATGACGGGGGAAACATTTTAGTTATTTTACATTTTGTGTTTTTTATTTATATTTTGAGTTATTATATTTTTAATAGTTTTTTTGAATATTTTTTTGAGGGGTTTTTAAAACTCTTTGTATGTCAACCTTTAACTTGGGTCAAGATGGGTTAGCTTTACCCATCTTGACCCATATCCATCCTAACCCTCTATTTTAAAAATTCATTCTCACCCCATACCCATCCTGACCCATCACCCAAATCCAACCCAACCCACTCACATTGCCACCTCTAATATATATATATATATATATATATAGGGTAGGATTAATGTAAAAACAATAGTTTTGTGAGAAGCATAAGAATAGATGCACACCCTTGGATCTAAGATCTAGTGGTTGAGATTGGTAGTTTCTAAAAGTTGTATAGTTTCCTATTACATGTTATAGTGTCCTATTTGGGTGGTGTACTTTATTTTAAAGTCTTCTCACACTTCTCACAAAACAATTGTTTTTTATTTGAACCCTTTCCTATATATATGTGTGTGTGTGTGTGTATTGTAATAACTAATTCGTTATCATATTTAAAGTAATGAGGGGGTGATTGTTTTGGGTTAACATGGCTTAGCTCAACTCAACTTGTTTGAACTCTTACAAGAATTACACATCTTTTGACAGAAGTTTGTATTAAAAAATTGACATATTTTGACACCAAATTTATATTAAAGAAAATCATAAATTTAGGAGGGAAAAAAATTGGTCCGTTTAATACGATTCATCAAGTTTAGACTCAATACATAATTATCTTTTTTTACCCATCTAGTTTGTTACCTTCACATAAGTCAAGCTTGCTTTTAATAACAAGATGTTCACATACACACTATACAAATAGTGTGAAGACTACATACGTATCATGCAGAGGTCATTAAGCTAGGGCCGTCAAAATAAGCACTCATCTAGTTTTTAAATTTTCGTGTTTCTAGCACATATGATATATGTAATAACAAAATAAGGGTGGCTGAGTTTTTCTTCTTATAAAGTTCGGATTTTTAATTGGCCTACTTGTCTTGAGAAAGTCAAACGAGCGAGCTCACCTCTGCTTGAAGTATAAATGACCCAGCTAGACTTGGCTCGTTTATTTTGAGCAAGCTATCTGAACAACCCTACAAAGACTCCATATCCGATCTTAAAAACATTTTTGCTCCAACATAAGGAGTGTTAGAAATATTTTTGCTCCAACTTGAGGAGTGTTGGAAACAAACATTGTAATAATTGTCAAAGAGTAACTGTAGGATAGTGAAAATCTTAATCCATAACTGTAGATAGCAATTAGATTGAATGCCTTGCTTTGAAAATGTATACCTGTATGTATATATACAACCGATTCTATGATTGGATGGATATAAAGAATGCATGAGTTAGATGTATTTTTTTGTTATAGATTAACGTTTTTGCTATCTTGATCGTCAGGTATGAGTTACACGCCATACGATTAGAGAAACTTAAACAAATTGCAGTAGAAAACAAAAAAGACCCGAATACAAGTGCATACGAAGTTGAAATGCTAGAATCAAGAAAGCCAACAAATTTGGAACCTGCAACACCCCTTGAATAGATGGTGAATTGTTTTTGATTATCAAAGTGGAAAAATTACAAGGTAATTTTATTCATTTTACTATATTCTTTCTTGATACTTTTTGTAATTTTTAGAGGTTACAAAATTGGGCGACTGGGCGGTCTATAACTAGCTGGTCAAATTTTAATGTTTTAGCGCATGTCAAATTTCTTGGGAAAATTGGTTTTAAATAATCCAATCTATGGCCTATTGGTAAATATCCATCCCAACTTTACACTTGCCTGCTGGCAGTACCAACTACTTATGCATCTGTTTTTAACGGGTCGCGACTAACGGATGTTAACTCCGTTAGTTTTTGTCTGACGTGGCGATCCCAGCTGTCAAAAATCAGATTACGTGGACGTCTACGTGGCGGCTGACTGTGTATTTAAAATATATGTATATATAGAGAGATTTACTCTCTCTCCCCCCACCCCCCCACCCCCCCTCTCTCTCTCTATCTCTCTTCATCTTCATCCACCATCATCCTCCCCACCTGTCACCACCATTTGCCACGGGACCACCGCCATCGCACCCCTGTCACCACCATAAACCACTCCGATCATCTTCTCCGTTTCCGGCGAGACCACCATCAACCATCACCGCCCGGTCACCTGAACCACCACCGGACTACCTTCATATCTGCCAAAACCCTAATCCCCTGTCTTCAAACTAGCAGCTAGAGTTTTAAAGAAGCCGGAGATGACGGACACATAGAAATCGGAGATGGCAGCGAGCTTGACGCATCTGAAATTAGGGCATCAGGGATGAGTCGGATAATGACGACTGTGAATAAAGGGGTTATAGGGTTATAACAACACCAAGTGGATGTTGCGGTTTGATGTTAGAACAATAATCATTAACTGTTGAATGCATTAATTGTTGTTTAAACTGGGGTGATTTGTGTGCAGATTTGGGTGTAATTATTGAGTTTGAAGACAGGGGATTAGGGTTTTGGCAGATATGAAGGTAGTCCGGTGGTGGTTCAGGTGACCGAGCGGTGATGGTTGATGGTGGTCTCGCCGGAAACGGAGAAGATGATCGGAGTGGTTTATGGTGGTGACAGGGGTGCGATGGCGGTGGTCCGGGGGCAAATGGTGGTGACAGGTGGGGCCGGTGATGGTGGATGAAGATGAAGAGAGAGGGGGGGTGGGGGGAGAGAGTAAATCTCTCTATATATATACATATATTTTAAATACACAGTCAGCCGCCACGTAGACGTCCACGTAATCTGATTTTTGACAGCTGGGATCGCCACGTCAGAGAAAAACTAATGGAGTTAACATCCGTTAGTCGCGACCCGTTAAAAACAGATGCATAAGTAGTTGGTACTGCCAGCAGGCAAGTGTAAAGTTGGGATGGATATTTACCAATAGGCCATAGTTTGGATTATTTAAAACCAATTTCTTGGCTCAAAATGTTAAATCTTTTTAGTGGGTCTTAGACTCTTAGTTTCCTTTTTAGGTGTTTTGGTTTGCTCATTTGACTTGTTAAGATACTTGAAGTGCAAGGTGAATAAAAGCGATAGGGTCCCAAGCCGAGGCAAAAAGACCACAACGCAAAAGCGAATGCTTTTTGAATGCGTGGCGATCATATAAAAAAACATTTAGTTTTATACAAATCGCATTATACATATTAAACATGTAAAACATCAACATTTATATTCCAAAATACCAAAAGGAGCATAAAACAAGTTTTCAAGCACCTCACTACTTGCCCAAAATACCAAAAGTAGCATAAAAACAAGTTATTACCTACCAAATTACTTGGAAAAGTGTTTTAAAAAAACACTACTAAAAAGTGTTTCAACTTTGAAAAAGTTTATAGCTAAACGAAAAGTCTACCATTAGAAGATCTCTTTGCTATCATCATCATCTACATCAATACCGGATATCTCATCTTCTTCCACGCCATTGTCACGTACACTGATATCCACTTCTTCTATATCATCGTATTTGATGTACTTTACGAGATGGTGGTACTGTAGGTGTAGGGTTGTGAAATTAGATGGAGCAACATCCTTTCCTTCTGATATAATAGAATAAGTCGGTCCAGATGCCCGGTTCAGATGGTGCATGTGAAGATGAGATATTCGGTCTTGATGTTGATGACGATGATAGCAAAGAGAGCTTCTAATCTAGACTTTTCGTTTAGCTATAAACTTTCAAAAAGTTGAAGCACTTTTGAGTAGTGGAAACACTTCCGAGTAATTTGGTACTCGATAACTTTCTTTATGCTACTTTTGGTATTTTGGGATATATATGTTGATGTTTTAGATGTTTAACATATATTATAATGCGGTTTGTATATTATAAATAATTAAATGTTTTTTAAAATTATGGTCGCACCACTTCTCGCTTTTTTAATCCAAGATCTTTACTGAAGTTAATGTAAAAAAATCTAAAGCTCTTTATCTATTTCTCTCGGGTAGAGTTTGTTGTTTCTTGATTATATAATTAGAATCTGTGAAACAGGCTATCTTTTCAATATAATTGTAGTGTTGGCATATTATGGCTGGCCCAATAATGCGCAACTTTTGCTGCATAGAGTACAAGTCATCACAGCATACTTTTTATTTTATTTAAAAAAGCATTGACCTTTACTTATGATTTACATTTTAAGGGTTGTGGGTACTTCATGATACCAATAAAAACTGAAGTGATATTGCAAGTGGTTCACAAATGGACAAGTGTGGCACAGGGAATCTGTAAGTTATTGATCATGATATGCAACTGATTTAGAGTGCCTATTTTGATTCCCAAATATGGTTGACAAGCTACACTAGATTGCAGTTAAAGTTGTGAAATTTAGGGGTAAATCTTACCTTTTTTCACTGAAATTTGTAACTATATTTTGGCTGGATTATGTTCCTTTTCAGTTTTCACATGTTAATTTCATCATTAAAGTGTACATATTAGTTTGCAGCCAAGGATTTTAATCATTTACTGTCATATGCTAACTCGAGACACATATCTATAAGCGAGCCAGGAGTTGATTTGTCTTGTGCTCACTCGTATAAAAACTCGAGCTGAGTTGCTTGAGAAACTCATTCTTTGGGTCATATATTAAAACTTCGAGAACCAATTTAATCATGCATGCAGATTTTGATATGTTTTAAGATTTATTTTAAAGTTAAAAATACGACGTTTGTAGTACTTTTGCTTATATGTGATATTCACATGTATATCCAAAAGAAGATAAAACTAAAGACAAGGAAAAAAAGATAAATAAACCATTGTTTTTCATTCTCCCTTTTCCATTAAAACACTATGCCTGCGTGTCTATGTAATTGCCTCAGTTCTTAACATAATATTGATTTTGAAACAAGTGTTACCCTTCATATATCATGTATGAACTATAAAAAACATGTAGCATGTCAATAGATATCACTTAGAAATGAATAGATGTTTGCATCATCTGAAATAGTAGTGCCATGCATGTGAGCATAACATAAATATATTTGAATGCCCAAGGTGGTGAATACTGAGGATGTGAACTGAATCTTAATATCAACGGCACACTTATATATTTAAAGGTGGTGAACTGAATCTTAATATATTTAAAGGAAGTCAGAACTGAAGGACTCTGGACCTACTCTACACTGGTAACCCTAACCTACACTACAAGGAAAACTCTTTTTTTTTACAACAAATTGTTTACAATTGATTTTAGTAATCTTTTTTTTTACAAATATGAATCTAGTTTAGTAGTAGGGAGGAGCTCGGTACCGTATCAGTACCGAAAATACTTGGTACGGTACGGGTACCTAGTACCATACTGATCCCGAAACCATAAAATGTCGGTACCAAATTGGTATCGATGGTACCTGATTCAATACCCGTACCCAGTATCATTTGCTCATCCATATTTAGTATTTAACTTACTGAAAAACTTCATTTAATAAGGAGGTCTTGAGTTCAAGTCCCACAAAAAAAAAAAAAAAAAATAGGGTTTTAAGTTGAGACTGATGGGATGGAATGATGTATAAGCTTCCCTTCGTACACGTGCCAAGTTGCCAACCTATTACTCCACGATTCAGCACTCGAAGAATGGAGATTTCGGGCGGGCCAATGGCGCATCAGTGATCTAAATGTCGTTAAAAAATGTTTAACTTAGCTCACGTGGTAGAAATGTTTGTTTCTTAATGGGAGGTCATGGGTTCTAACTTTGTGATTAAACCTTTAAAAAAGTTTAGTAGTTATAGGAATTGTTTGTTTTTACATGAATTATGTGATTCTTATGGTTCTCCTCTTATTTGAACCTTTTCATGCACGTATATAAACCGGTCTCAATATTTTTAAGGAACCTAAAGTGATTGTAAAATCAAATTCTTAAGAAAACCTCATCCGGGTATACAAATTCTTTCAGCTCATTGTGAGTCTGAAAATGAATTCCTAACAGTTGAAGGCACTTTTACATATGAGGTTCCAAACTTAAGCTTATTTCAATCACGTGTGTGCGTGAAGTTGTAGGTAAAGAGAGCTACACTACCGTCACATGACGTATATATGTTAATTTGCATGTCTGTCTGTGTATGTTTATGTATAGAGGATTTCCTACAACGTTTGAATTGTTGACGATAGTATGTCGTTCTTCTCTTGAACTTTTTTTCTTTTTATCAAATAACTAGTTAACACATAAGGTACTTGGTCACCTGATGAAAACGTCACATATCTTTCCACATATTTTTTCAGTTTTTACTTGTCATATTCATTTTACGTGCATTTGTCACAAGAAGCGACATAGATAGTCACACGAATTGTCCCTCACTGTTGAGTGCACGTTACGTTCTCACGACCTGTTACATTTATTATCATTTTAAATTTTCTTACTCCTTAAAGAGTATTGTACATATATACATAGAATCTATATATAAAAATCAAATACATCAAACAATTTTTTAAAACTTCTCTTTATTAATTACCATAAACCTTTTCAGAATAACAAAATTACGAGTTTGTTGTTAAATGAGAAAAACATAAGGTACCCTAGCTATCAATCCATCATGGGTCATTATTACATGAAAGGACACCATTTAAATTAACATTTATTTATAACACAATCACATGTGACTTATTTTCACAGGTTTCATCTTGTTGAAGCAAGACAACGGTGAACCCCACTTCACCAGATTAATTATGGCAATACACGTACACCCCGACCCCCGTACAGTTGGACAAAATAAAAAAAAAACAGTATTTTAACTTTATATACAAGTACATTTATACATATGAAAAATACACGGGTTATGGTTTTCATACACATTAAAACAAAAAAGACACAGAAAAGTTGTCTTTATAGGGTGTATGAAACCACAACCCCTAAAATTTAGAGTTCGGTCCTGTTTATATGTGAAAAATAGGGCGGTGAGCTCAGACAAAGCTTTAAATTTAGGTTCAAAGTCGTTTAACTTAGACTCGATTAATGCTTTTAGCAAGTCAATCTTAAAATACAAATAAGCGGCTTGGCTTATTTAAAGCTCTGATTTTAATTAATTTTTTTGTTCAGTTAAAAATAAATATTTTATAATATTAATTAAACATATTTACAAGAGAAAAAACAAAATTACCTCTTGTAGCAGATGTACCAAAATCTAAGGACCTTTAAATCTGTACCCATAGGTGCAGAACTGCTCTTCACGTGAACTGTAAAGAAATCTTGAAACTTAGCATCCAATTCATGCATTTACTATTTTTATGTAATATATAAATAAAGTGTTATTTCAGTTTTAAAGATTTATATATTTTAGAAACAAGAGTGTAATCTGACTTAGCCGGTCGTGTAAAGTCATACCGCGATAGTTAAGATTTATAATCTTGTTTGAGACATCTAGTTCAAGTATTATAGCAAGTACGACGATGTACGAACGTCATCTTACTTAGCCAGTCGTGATAGTGATAGTTAAGATTTATAATCTTGTTTGAGAAATCTAAGACAAGTATTGTTATAAGTACGAATGGTCGTGTGACCGAATGAGTTGTGTCATGTAGTAGTTTACATATAGATTGTAGTAATTATAAATCTGGATAGTTGTACTCTTATGCAAAGTATAAGTGTGCCAAATTATACCAACTTGCAAAATTACAAGTGTTTTATGCATAAAATACAATGTTCTTCAAGCATGATTTGATAAAAAATATATGTAATTTTACACGTTTAGAGGAAGATGAATGGGATTGCGAAATTATATTCATTTAATGCGCAATATCTTTTATCACTTGTTTGGATCAAGAGTGGTCCAGACCGCCGTTGACCCGAATGATAACACATGAGACTTAAAAGCAATGTTGAAATTGAAATCTAAAGTCTTAAGGCAATTATTCATCACTTGCAAATGCAAAGATAGCTGAAACAATTAAACCTAAAAAAGTTAACATTTTTGTTCTTCCCAATCTACCCTACTAGGTCAGTTTGTTCCCTTTACATTACATTGAGAACCAAGGGTAAAAGCGGAAATTAATACACCAACGCCCGTTATTCCAAGCTTTCACAAATGTCATATGTTCATCTTGCTTAATGAGATACTACTTTTACCCATTCGTAACATCCTTCAATCGGCTTTTCATTCACAAAGTCGAAGTTGTACCTACATCAAAATAATGTTCTTCTATTAATATGTTAATCATTGCGAGAATCCTTTTAACATTTAGACTATTTATCGTAAAATTACTAAAATTGGATGTGTGATTTAATGTGTTTAAGATTTATTTGTTGATAATTAGATAACAAGAGCATTTTGTGTAAATGTATATATGCACGTTTTTATATTCTTTCTTAATTCGGAAGAAATAAGGTAAATTCAAAAAAAGAGTAAGGATAGACAAATAAGCCGGTTTTTTTTAACTATTTTAGATAAAGCACTGTGTACACGTGTTTATGTGTTTCTCACGTTTCTCAATATTGGTTTTCGAAACGAACATGCCCTTGTGTGTATATTATATATATGTATAATGTATGTATATATACATGGTCAAATGAAAAAAAAAAAAAAAAAACAGAAACACGGACAAGTAACAAAAGTGTCATGTGTCTTGTATTTATGTCTTCCATCCATCACACACGTGATTTTAAACCAATGTCCATTTTATCTTAAAAACTTGTTTACACAAGTCATGTGATTATGTTTAATCTCTAATAGGCCAAAGAATAAAACAAAGAAATAGACATGAAATTTGGGACAAAAAAGAGGAATCAACATGACCCGTATGAGTAATGAGCCCATTTACTTAAAATGAATCTAATTCATGATATCTTTAAAAGAACAAAAAAAATTTTAAAAAAATCATATTTGACGTATAAATACTAATTAAACAATCAAAAATTTTAAAAAAAAGTATGTCGAATCGATCCTTACCATTTTTGACCCATACAAAATTGATTGTGTTACCCTTTATGCGACCCTCTACCCGCCCATTTTTCCACATGAAGTTGGAATTAGCTAAAAAAGGTTCAAGTAACGTACTTGTCAGCAAACCGTATTTGCTGTTCTTGCTCATGAACAGCGAAGAACTCTTCAATCTCACGTGCCAAAGGCATGCTCCTTGCGATGATATTAAAAGCTTCTAGATTTCTATCCCTTGTGCTAGAACCGGGTGTGCTAATGACATTAAAGTCCTTTATTGAGTCACAAGGAGTGCTTTCTCGAGTGCTCCTGTTACAACAAAGTATCAGATTCTCGAACCAAGTATATGTGAAATGACCAAACTACCCTAGCTCAGTGTAATCACTAACTATGGGTGTTCATAAAACATCCAAATTGTACAAACCAAAGCAGATCAGCCGGCTCAGCCAGTTTGGAATTTATACGTTTCAGTTTTGTCGGTTTAACAGTTCAGCTGACGATTTGAAATTTGTAACGGACCATTTAACCTTATTATTTTGCTTATACTTTCCTTTTAAGAATATGCAACTTATGTATATGCTTTATATTCATAAACCATCTCGAGTCAAGTATTGTTTATGTGTAATCCATTTAGCTAACACCATCTCGTGAGGGGTACTTTTGTCTTTTTGGTCATCAAGCCTGACAAAAATACCCCTCACGTGGAGTACACAGTTAAACAGGATAATAGAATAAAATGACAAATTTTGGAATCCAAAATGTCTCTCAGACGAATAATAAAAATGGTTTAAAGTGGCATTTCAGTCAAACCACATGAACAAAAACAGTACGTAGCTCCAACCATTTTAATTTTTATTTTTGTTTAACAAAAACTAACAAGTTTATGACTTTTTTTTCTTAAAAATTCGAACCCATCCAACCCGACCGGTTTGATTTGTCGTATCTGAAACCATAAGTACTGGTTTAGCCTAGTCTTTTCATAGAAATCAGCCAAACCGAAATGTGGTCCTAAGCGCAGCCCATTATGATCTTAAATAGGACAATATTGCCTGATACCCAGGCAACAAGAAGTTGAGCAGATATGGAAAGAGAAAACAGATGATATTAAATGCGAGATTGTGGGGTAGATGATATCATAGTAACAACAGGTTATTATTTCATGCATTGTAAGATCTTATCACCTATACAAAACAAAGTTAGAAAACACTTTCTCATACCAATTATTTTAAAACTACCGACAATACTGCATATGTTTTTAATGTTTACCGACACTTATTTTCCCATTTGGACTAGAATCCTCATTGACCCATTTGTTTGAATCTTTGGTCAAATGTTATTAGCAGGGTAAATATTTAATAATTGTCATGTAGCCAAATGTAAGACAAACATTGTTAGATTTTGTCACCTTTTCTAGTTTTTTTTAATAACCAAAATGGCATGCAAAGTGTTGCCTACAGATCTAATTATTTAGCAGGGTAATAGACCATTAGTCATAGTTATCAAAGTCGGTAAGCGCACTCAAGGCGCATAGGCCTCGCCTAGGGCCTAGGCGCAAAAAAAAAGCAAGGGCCTGAGAAAAAAAAACGCAATAATAAAATATATAAAACTATTATTACTCCTAAATATAATAAAAATCAATACAATTAACAATTAAAACATTTAACCAATACAAGAAAAAAATAATAAAAAAAACTTCTAAAATAATGATATTTAAATTTGAATATCTCTCTCTCTCCCTGTATATATAGCTTAACTAGACTATACAAAACAAACTTAATACATAATCAAGAATTAGATGATGTTGGAGTAAATTACATAAGTTGACCCATTTTTTAGGTAATTCTTATCAATCAGTTATTGATTTAAAAAAAAGAAATATGAAAAAGGTTAAAAATTATCAGAAAAAATAAAAAAAAAACAAATAAAAAAAATAGGAAGTTTCTCCTGGATATGCGCCTTTAGCATTAAAAAGCAGTAAACCACCGCTTCGCCCAATAATTGTGCCCAGGCGTGCGCTTTTATCGCTTTTAATAACCATGCCATTAGTGACTAAGTTTTCAAACAAAGATCTTCTACAGTTACTAAAAAATGCTAGATGGCGTGCTTGTCAAAGGAAAGTGGTACCAGATATGATGGTGCTTCAAAAAGCATTTTCAACTGGTACCTATGTCAAGGCCGCTCAGCTCTAAAAACAAAGTAAGCGGCCCCTCAGATTTGAGATATTAAAACTCTTTTAAATTTAAAGGACTGAAAGTTTACATTTTACATCGGAGCCTCTTTTTAAAAATTAGTTTTCACTTAAAAACAGTTTCTTGTTTTTGTAATTTAGCTAAAACCAACGTTTATCTTCGAAATGCTTGTTTTATTTTACAGACAAGTTATTTTGAAATCATTTTCTAGATAATTTGTAAAATATTATTTGACCTATATATTTCTCTGTGAATGTGGAATAAAACAACTAAACAAAAGCATATGGTTCTTATCTAGACAACTTTTTGAAAATGAGTGAAGGAGCCAAAAAAAACTAGAATTGAAAGGACTCAAAAAGTTTAGATTGAAGCCTCTTTTCAAAAAAGGATTTTCATTTAATAATTAAATACCATTTTTTCCTATGTGGTATGGGTACTTATTTTATAGACTTTTTATTTCTTTCTTGATTAAGACAATATCACAAACTTAAATAAAACAAGCAAATTGTTTTGAACTAAAACAAACATATTATTATTATTATTTTGTAAGAAAGATCCGAAATTAATACTTTTATTACCCCCAAATTAAAACGATATAGCCATCCAAACAAAAGAAAAAACCTTTAATCAAAAAACCTATAAAGATTTTTTTACATGCATATAAACTTATAAAGTACATAAAAAAACTAGTGAGATAAAACCCACGCGTTGTGGCAGGCGCAAAACTTTCCGGTTTCTATTCACTCGCTATATATAATAAACAAAATATAATATCCAAATATATAGTCGTAATATAAACAAAAAGGGTATCGAAAATCGTCTCTTTATTTCTTTCTATTATGTAACATGCAAACTAGCACGCTACGACGAATACCAAACAAATGATAAGCCAAAAAAAATATAATGTCTTGGTTAATTAGTTAGGTTAATATGTGACTAATTAAAAGTAAGAATTTTTTTTATTAACACGCTATAGTTAATAAAAATAAAAACCCAAAAATATAATCGTAATATAACCAATAGTGTTATTATTGTTATTCACCGTAGACCCAAACTTTTGTAATTGTTATTATTATAACAGTATTGACGTCCAAGCCAAACTCTAAAAACAGCGTGGGGTCAAATTTAGAGAATGCGTGGCTTAACACATAAGAAATTCGTTTGAAAAAAAAATCAAATTATATAAAAAAATTTATATGCATAAATAACAAAACAATTATTACAAAATAAAGAGTAAAAAAACAATACCTTTCTCTTGCATCAAACTCCAAATCATTTTCTCCAAAACACCCTTCTTCCTCTGTTTCTTCACCATCTTTCATCTGATCCTCAACCGAACCCGATCCGACTGAATTCGGGTTAGGGTTTTGCTGTCTGCAGCAGGTTAACCGTCGTGAAATTGGCTTCTCCAGCTTCCGGCTGCGTAATTCGAGGTACGCGGGTGAATTGGAAGAAGCTTGAAGGTTCTGCAAGGCTAGGGTTTTGGTTTTGGCTCTGGTTCGAACACCGAGTGATGAAGCATGGGTAACATCCATCATGGGTCCGGTTAATTTGGGTTTCTTGATGTATTTGCCCATTGATTTGAGATTGAATGAGTCTGTTTTGTGAATTAATTAATTGATGATGCTCTGTTTGATGTTGATGAGTGATCACCGTGAAAGTCTTCAAATTCTTATTAAGGACATGGAAAAGATGGTGTGTTTCAGAGAGAGAGAGAGATTAACATCAACTTTGAGGGTATTTGTAGTAAAACTGTTTTCTTTCTTTTCTATTTATTTGCTCAAATGTTGTCAATGTATTACCTTTTAAATATAAATGTTCATTTAATAATACCGTGTTTTTCTGTATATTTGAAAATGTATTGTAGCATTTTATAAATATTTTAATTTTAGTTTTTTTTTTAAGTGATTGTGAGTGAATAAGTGAAAAAAAGTAACGATGAATATGTAAAAAAGTAGTATTTAATTAAAAAATATAGAGAAAATATAGTGATTTTTGATTTTAAGATAGTAGAAGGGATGTGAATGCTCTCACGTGTGAGGACAAATTAAAAGTTTTTATACCAATGATGAGTTTCCTCTTGAGGATGTTAGAGACTACTCGATGAATGGAGGTGATCGGGTAGGTTAATGGGTCCGTCAATGATCCAACTTAATTATTAAAAAAAAGAGAAAGATATGGTTTAATTTAATTTAATGTATCTGGTTAAATATTTACATTAATTTCTTTCGTGAAAAAAAAGAGAATCAAATTATTTATGTGTTGTTTGGTTAACTTATGATATTATTTGGTTTGCACACAAGAATATGCATTAATGAAATAATGACAAAAATACCCTATTTCAAACTAAAGAAAAATTATCAAAATAATAGAAAATGTAAATGGCAACGTTGATAAGGTGGTGCCGACAGTGGTAGTCAGATGGCAACATCAGCAATAATCTGATGACGGTGTTGAGAAAGTTTGATGAAAGATGAATACAATAAAAAAAATAGGGTGTGAATAAATGGTTTTGATATAATAAGATTCATTGTGTAATTGCATATTTTTTTTCAATTGACCAATCAAACCATTTCTTTGAATTCTCAAAATGATTCATTATATTCCGTTTATTATTTCTTCATACCAAATACTACCTTATACTTATTTTTTGCTTTCATGATACGTAATTGTTTTTCAACTACTATAGTTATTTTCTATAAAAATCTTGGCACTGTATATTATCTAACAACTTTTATGAATAATAAAAATAAATTAGCTATTGTTTCAACCATTATAACTTAACAATATAATTCGTTCAAGCCTTTGATAGGATTTTTGGATTTTGCTACAAATAACACCAAGACAATATATGCTTTGCATACCCTTACAATACCCATATTGATTAATTAAGAAGTTGCTTATTTTACATAGGCATAAAGTTTAATTTCCATACATGGTTGACACACGATGGCACAAATCTGGTTGACCTCAGTTTAATGATAAGTGATTGATAATGATTCTCAGGGCCGTCTCCGAAGATTTAAATACCTTGGCCAAGCCGAAATAAAAAGGTCCGTAGGCCTTAATGAATAACAAAATATATAAGCTAATTTTTGTAAACATGGATTAATGTTATAACAAAAATATAATATGAATGTAATACCTAAAATTCGAAACCTAAAACTTAATACTTATACGAGTTATTAATACAAGACTAGAATTCTTTTGCGTGATACATGATGGAACTGCGTGATGCATGTTAGAACGAAAACTTGGTTAGACTCGGGATTCCAACTGAAAACCTTAACGAAGAATGACTTTTAGCTATTTGTTTTTAATAATACTAATTTTCGTATTCAAAGTATAACCTGTACATGAAAAATAATAAGTAAAATATAATAACTTTTTCATATAATATAACTGATGCAATATAACATATAAACAACAAAATAATAATTCGTATTCAATCAATAGGAGACTAAAAAGTAAAAATAATTAAATGGACATCTTCTTTACTATGTGTCTCAATAACATTGCGATCAAAAATTTAAATATTATATGGACACACAAAACAAAGTTGGTATCTTCTTCCTTCTTCACGTTTTCAGAAGCCTAATTACCTAAATTCGTCGAAGAAAAAACTCTGACAACAATATTTTTTTTAATCTTCTTTCAATTAGAATACTTCAGGAGAGACTATTTAAAGGGTCAAACTCCCATGAAGCTTCTCTGTAGAATTTTCTGGTTAGCCTAAAATCCGGCCAGAGGGTTCTAAACATCATAATTAACGATCGATTCGATCAATTAACGATAATCTTTTATATATCAAACATATATATGTATAAAAAAGTTGGGCCCCAGAAATCTACGTGCCCCGGCCGGAGGTGCGGCTTGCACACCCCTAGAGCCGGCCCTGATGATTCTTGACTCATTAGTTCCCCGGGGAAGGTGAACATTGATTAAAGAATTCGTATTAAGAAAGAAAAAAGTAACTGATCATATGAAAATTAAATATGGTTTCCTTGTAATGTAAGTGATTATGTTATATTTAAATTAAAGCTAAACAATGTGTCCTGAGAATAAAATACAGCAATACAAAATAAGTTTAGATCGTATCAAAAAAATAAAATAAGTTGTTTATGAAAGAGAATGTGTTTGATTCCTTTATTCTCAATAGATTTTAGAGTGAAAGCTCATATGAATATATATAAATTACTTAGTGTTACCAAGAAATGAGAAATCCAGGGTGGCCCTAGACATAAAAATGCATAAGATATTAGAAAACAATATAGCAAAAGTCTTACTAAATTATAAAACTCGATATCTAGAAGATCATTATAAAACAATATTTAACTTGGAAAAAAGCCGAGAGATAGCTAGGAAGATGTCTATTAAAGACTACCATCAAAATATTTATTTGTTAGTATGTGGTAATATTATTTATTACTCCATGTTTTGTATTTAACAAGAAAACAATATATTTGATCAAGGAACGTGTCTAGAAAAAAGAAGTAGATTTTGCAGCTTGGACTTGTACGAGACTTGTGGCCTGTATTGTTGTTCGGAAGGTTCAATAATATAAACATTAAAATTTTATACGAATCTGAAAGCTATGTCATGCAAGTAAATCTAAATTGACACAAATAGTCAAATACATCCCGTTTAACCTGAAATTAACTTTATTTCACCCTTTTCATATTAAAGTTATAACTTTAATATAAACATACAAACGTGAATAAAACATTTAAGCGATACTTAATTATGTGTCTTTTATCTTTGAATTTCTAGTCTAACGTGGCCACCCATATTATGTTTTGACATAAGTATATATTTAAATTTAATGGAATTATAAATTGGATGTGGCTCAATGGTAGAGTACCCACTTTACAAGTGAGAGGTATGTGATTCAAATCTTACTATCACCAATTTATATGGGAGATATGAGGGATGACCATGGCTTGCCAGGGTTCGAGTCCTGATCTCACCTGGTTTTACTGGCTCCTCGCTGTCGTGCCATTTGGCGGGCGTGGCGGTCGGGTTTTATCCGGTGAATCCTCAATAGGTAGACCGCTAGGGGCTCTGTCCGTCCAGACTAGTGGCCGGCTCGGGCTACCTTTAGCCAATGGGGGCCGCGTTTAGTTGGTCGTTCAAAAAAAATAAAATTTAATGGAACTATGGAAGCGACCCTAAATTCATTAAACGATATGAACATAACACGTTTGGTTAAACGTGTGCGCTGACCAATTAAACATGAACATATGATTTTAAATTTTCTTTTTAACGGCCAATGGATTCTTAAAATAGGTTGCTGACTAAATTTATCACATCAGCGTACACACATCTTCTGATCCAGAAAAAAACCTTCTCCTAAGTTATATTAGATTTATGTTAATAATAATGTGTGTTTTTTTTTTACAAAAAGTTATCATAAGAGCATTCTCATCCCATTCTCCATCCTTATCTCTATATTTACACTAAAAAACACTACATTTCCCTCTCCTGTTCAATTAAATAATATTTTTTTATACCTTTATCATTACAGTTTTCTCTCTCCTCTACTCACAATCAATCCAACAAATATTAAAAAATAAATATGGGCAAACAATGTTCCCCAAATTTACAAAAAATTACTACATTTTTCTCTCTACCCTATAATTTACATACTCTCCTAACATAAATTTAGGGGATGGGATGTGAATGCTCTAAGAGCATTCACATCTCATTCCATATATTTTCCCTATAATTTAGCTAAAAAACACAATTCCATAAATTTATCTATCATTTTTCAAAATTCTTCCACATTCTATTCCCTATTCATATTCATAAATTAATTCTTTATTATTTTTTTCTCTTTTGTCTTATTATATAGTAAATGGTGATTGGGAGATATGTGTTATATTATATGGTATGGATAAAAAATGAGTCCCTATATTTAGGGATTTACTTTAGTTGTCATATAACTCATCCATATAATAGAGAATGAATTGGAGAGGTGATTTTGATGGTTTTCTTAAAATTTACCCTAAATTATATGGGTTTGACAACTTAAGAGAATGGGTTGAAAATGCTCTAAGGTTGGGTTTCAGCAAAATTATTATTATAAAGTTAGCAATTAAATATTTAATTAAATATGATAAAGTTAACATAAAGTATTCAAGTAATAAAGCTGGCAGTTAAAAATTCAAATACTATAATTATGTTGTACGGAGTAATTTAATGAATAAAGAATCAGAATGGAGGTGGGTCCATTGATTAGAGAGAGTTAGAAAGAGCTCACTCGTGCTCATGAATAGTTAAATTATTTCTTTAAACAAATATATTATTTACAAACTTCCATCCTTGATCAGTATTTTAAAAATAAACCATTTTTATCACAACACCAAATGATACGGGTCTCATGAATAGTTAAATAAGATACACACGAGCAAATGACTCATTAGAATATCTTTATTTCATTGTTAAAAGAAAATTCATCATAGATAAGAAAATCATCTAACACAACTTGCGTCCTGAAATCCATATGTTTTATTATATGTGAGATTTAATCCCAAGACATTATCTAATCTAAAAAAAAGATATTTGGGTCGTTCGGTGTCACTTTTGTCTCATGAAAGACTTGAACCCAAACTCAAGACCCTGTCAACATGTTAATTAAGAAAATATATAAACACATTAACTTTGTTGATGTATTGTAAAAACACAAACAAATTTGTTTAATTGCTACTATGTAAATAATCTACGTATGTGTAATTGGGTATGTAAAGGTAGAAAGTTTTAAAATATATCACTAATAAAAAAAAGTTGAATGGTTTAGATTTGTTTTATCGTGCTCGCCAAATTTTTGTAATTTGATATTGTTTGACCTACCAATCTTGTGAGCTTCACGCCTTCACGTATTTTTATAATCAATAACTTCAAACATATTTATTTGATAACGAAAAATTTAAGTACACTCTATCTTAAAGAATGTTTATTATAATATATGATGTATATAAAAGAAATATTATATATTCCTAATTTACTTGATATGAGCTAAATTATGTTGAGAAGGATGAATGTTTTATGATCGGACCGTAATCTAACAAATATCATGTATTGTTAGCCATAAATTCGAAATTTTGGAAATCTAAAACTTTTAGTTGCTATGCAGTTTGTTATAAACAAGATCATACGTCTTTTGTATGTTTAAAGTTATTATAAAGCATTTTATAGTCCCTTTTGTGCTTGCTAATGCTGTTAACCAAAAGAAAATTACAAAGGAAAGGTAGCTACTTAAAGCACAAATGACTTCTTTTTTGGTTGTTGAAATATAAATATTTGTGTATGGATGATTATATCGCTTTATGATTTCTCGAATCAAATGTTAGAAGATTTATATAACTAAATTGTGCATAACCCATGAGTTCATAATCACTCATGCAAGTGTCTGATTTATATAACTAAATTATGGTGGGAGAACCTACACTTCTCTTATCCCATTTGCCAGGAATTAGAACCACTCCCATGATGAGTGACCTATGATATTGAGCGGGCGTAAAGGCCAATTCTCAAGATTCGAGTACCACACACAATACTCGTGAAGACATTTTCATGACAAGTAGTAACATAGTGGGGGTTCAGTGTTTGGATAGACGACAAGTCAAAAGTCACTATTAAAAACACTCTATAAAGATATAGAAAAGGCTCATGGCATTGAGTAAATATAGTGGGCAAAGATGTAATTACTTGGAGCATCATAGTGGCAAACGGGTTGGAAATGAATTGCCAACTCTAGTGAGGGGTTGCGATCTATTGTGGTGGTCGGTCAAACAGAGTGTCGACGAAATTGGTGTGGGTGAAACGTGGTTAATGATTTCGGGATTAAGTGTTTCTAGATCATCCCTTGAGCCCAAATAAATCTATCTTTTTTTGCGGTAGGAAAATGTGAACAGTCAAATGTTGAAAACCTTACTACTATAAAGGTTTGGGTTCCCAGTCACCCATGCATATCCTCCTCGATTAGCTAAAGGTTTATACTAGAAATGCTTACATATATCGTATATTGCTTGTCTAGAGTTGGGATCAAGACATGACGAAATCAACAATCTATAATCATAAGCGGGATGGGATTGCACAATGCTTATGGAAGACCTCTCCATAACAATAGGGTCACTATACTGCCAAAATAGGTATCTTCACTCAAATTCTCTGATTTCTATAAAAAATATTACCCAAAATTTCAAAATATGCATCGTGGCCAAAGACTTTTGAAACTATTTACATTACTAAAATTCAACACATGTTGAGGGTACAAGTGGTGGCATGGTCCCAAAGAATAAGTAGCAACTAAGATTCGGCTTTTCACCTTTAATTTATTTGTGTTGGTATCTAATAGCAAAGATAAATGAATGCATCAAGTGTGTGTGCAAATCTAGACCACAACATATGAAAAAATAGAACTTTTCCAAATTTAGTAAAACACAATTATGGAACCTTAAAAACACAACCGTCTAAGTTTTTCGATACACACAATTACATGTTTTTGTCTACTTTTACAAAACATATGAAAAAATAGAAAATTTATGCGCATGATTAATCATAGTTTCCAAGTACAAAAGTTCTTAAATCTCGGTTGATTATGATTTATGAGAACTTAAATAAACCAAATTACATAATTCGAATATGTTAAACTGATTTACAAGAAATAATGATTAACATACCATATAATGCACAATACTCATATAACACATCTACAGGAATCTAAGTATTCTACTTGCGATATTTAACGGGACTTATGTGACCCAGGAAATTAATCCCACATACCGTCCATAAAGGAAATCATACCACTATCTTGGCTTGAAAAAATTATCCCAAAATTGTTAACTCGTCCTTAGGTAACATATCATTAAGGGATCAAAAGTCTAAGAATAACATGGTTTTCAGGGTTTTGAAAAGTAAAACACCCATTTCGTAAAAAGTTTTCACAAAATTCATAAAGCTAACTTAATCCCTAAATTTCCTTCAATCATTAAATATAGTTATGGATTTGTATAAATACACACTTTACATATCTTGACAGCTAGTGAATGTTTTGCACATATATTTACCCTTGGTAAGGCATGGTATTAGCATTAGAACTTAGAAGTAATGATTCTACCTGAGTTAAGGAGTACATACCAGTAGAGGTGCACAAATCGGTTTTTTTAAAAAAACCGGTTCGGTTTTTTTCGTCCAGGAAAAAAACCGGTTCGGTTAATAACCGGACCGGTTAATAACCGGTTTTGTGTATGAAAACCATAACCGGTCAAACCGGTTTGGGAACCGGTTAGAACCGGTTAATAAACCGGTTTTTTTATTAACCGGTTTTTTAATAACCGGTCTAACCGGTTAACCGGTTTTTTTTTTTTTTTTTTAAATAACCATTATTTTTTCACAGTATAAACAAACCGGTAACTACAAGGCAAACCGGTAACTACAAGCATTAAATCGTTATCGCATATTCGTAACTCAAAAATACATAACTTTCATTTATAGCTTTTAAATTAAAAATACAAACATTAAATCGTTATCGCATATTCGTAACTCAAAAATACAAACATTAAAGAATGCTTAGACACGATTACATTAACAACTTGCTGTTTCTTACTCATTATTTTCATCGCTACCCGATCCCGAGCTATTCCTTAGGTAATCGTCGTACGCGGCTTCTTCATCGGTCATTGGTTGAGTGTATCCTTGATTGACCTCGTCTTCATACAAGCCCGCCTCATAGTCCATTTCCCCCTCGAGTGAGTGTTGATGTTGTGCCCTATCTAAAGAGTCCAAGTAATCCTTGTAGCAAATAGACATCTCTACAGCTGGTGGAGTGAGTCGAGTCCTCCTAATCGATATAACCCTGCCAGAAACAGAAAAAGCAGACTCCGAAGCTACCGTGGAAGCTTGGACCGTTAGTAAATCTTTGGCCATGGCGGCGAGGATCGGAAACTCATCCTCCTTACCTCTCCACCAAGCCAGCAAATCAAGACTTCTAAATTCATCTGGAGTCATGTGTTTCACAAAGTTGGTACCACCATACCTTCCAAGTTCACTGCTTGGGGTGTTTACCTTTTGACGTTTACCGGCGTCTTCCCAAATCATGTAGTACATCCCCATTTCAAGGTCGGTTTGGGATTGGGATTGGGCAACAGCTCTTAACGAGTCATGAATTTGGGAAGACGACCCGTATTTTGTAAGGTAAACATCATACATGTTAGACAAGGTGGTGTTGAAAGCATTCTTTAAAGTTTGGTTATAATAGGGGTTTTGATCGTCGTTTAACTCTAGCTCATCACAAATTTTTTCTATTAAAGCTTCAACACCACCAACATTTATGCAAGGGTTTAACGCAGCAGCACATGTCAAAATAGCGGGTAGTTGTTGAAAATATTTTCTAAATTTTTCTTTCATTTTACACCCATATCAAAATAAGGTGCACCCCTACAATGAAGTTCACTCAACTTTGTGCACATGACAGCAATTTTTGGTAAAGCAATGGGGCTTGTTGGATAGTAAACCCCGGATAAACTAGTTGTGCAAGATTTAAAAATTTGAAGGACCTCCGTAACGATCTCAATCAATAACCAGTTTCTAGGATCGTACGGTGCACATTTACCCCTACTTGACATTATTTGATGAAACGCAATTAGTGATTCTTTTTGTTGGATGGCTTTCTCAAACATATCACAAGTCGAGTTCCATCTTGTTGGACAATCCCAATTGGGCCCCAACCATTGACAATTAGCTTCATCACAAAATTTTTTGTATCTTGAAAATGTTTTATTGTTGCTAAAAACATCTCGTAACATTCTTTTAAAATTGTTTCTTTGCGTTTCGATCACGTTTAACCCATCTTGCACGGCCAAGTTGATAATATGTGCAATGCATCGGCTATGAAAAAACGCTCCATCACAAATAGGTTTATACTTTAATTTTAAATGGCCAACCGCGGCCGTATTGTTGGACGCGTTATCAAACGAAATTGAAAAGATTTTATCTTCAATCTTGTATTGTCGAATGACTTTATCCAAGAGTTTAAAAATATTTCTACCCGTGTGCGGGTAATCAAACAATTGAAACGCAACGGTTCGTTTCATCATTTGCCACGACCCGGGGTCAACCCAATGAGCCGTCACACAAATGTATGAGTCGGGCGAACCATTAGGTACCGACCACACATCCGTTGTTAAGTTTACACCAGTTTGTAAGTTTGAAAAGTATGAAATTAGTTCGGATTTAGCGTTTTTCCAAGCTTTAAGACAATCTCTTCTAAGGGTCGAACGACTTACGTGTTGGTAGCGTGGTTGAACATACTTTTGCATCATCTCCGTGAATTGAGGGTTGTCGAAGTGGTTGAAAGGAAGTGTATTTTGAATCACAAAGTTTGAAAACTGTTGACGTACCGCTTCAAGGTCGTACGTAAACACCGTTCCTTGATTCGTCATCTCCGGCTGCGAACTACTTCCTGATTCGTCCTTCAAGGCCTTGCAAAAGGGCCTTTGTACATGCGCTCTTAAAGTGGAGTTTGCATCTTTGCCATAAAACTTCAAACAATGTTTGCATCGAGCTTTTTGGGTACCGTTAGACATTTCGCATAGGTCGAAATGTTGCCAAACATCTTGGTTTCGTTTCGTGGGGATGACCCGAACGACCGTTTCTCCCGTGTTCGAGGCACCCATGTTGACGGATGAAGTAGCACTTTGGGAGGCCATGATAATCGACTACGAAATAAGAGCGTATGAAGTGGTAATGTGGTATAATTGAGCGTGAGATAACAAAATAATCGCGTATGTAATAAACGTTTAGAGCGTTTGGAGTTGTATAATCGAGTGTGATCTAACCAATACCCAACCTAAGCTATATATAGATGTTTGTGGGGGTAAAATGGGGGAAAAAAAAAACGGTCAAAATTATAAAAAACGGCTATATGGCCGTTACTCAACGGGAAAAAACCGGTTTTTAACCGGTTAACCGGTTTTTTAAAAAACCGGTTATTAAAAAAACCGGTTTTTTAATAACCGGTTATTAAAAAAAACCGGTTTTTTTTATAACCGGTTATAAAACCGGTTTTGGCTCCAAATTGTGTAACCGATATATAAACCGCCGGTTTGTAAACCGGTCAAACCGGTTTACAAAAAACCGGTTTTCTTAAAAACCGGTTTCCGGTTTAAACCGGCAAACCGGTTCGAGGACCGGTTTTTTTGACCACCTCTACATACCAGTATGCAAGTGTGATTTTGGCTTGGGGGTGTTCCCCTTATGTATGAATTTCTTTGAAAACAAACAAAATTTTTCTTGGAATGAACACTTTACACAAAGCTAGATTAAGAGAATGGCAATGTGAGTTCTTTTTCAAATGGACAAATTAATATTAAAATGATTTTGAGCTAAGATTTAAAAACATAAATCATTACCCTTATAAAAATACTCAAACTAACTCAAGAGTGTTTATCTTATCATAACAGTCCAACCCCAACTTTATCTATTATCGTAAATAATGTTCATAGCTTAACATATATAAAAGGTATTTATAAAATGCATGCAAGAGCAAACTCGAGTCCTGAAAACTTATGAAGCAAAACATTGATACTTTTGAGAGAGGAAAAAGGATAATTATGGATTCCTCATTTCCATGTCTTTATAAAATTCATGCAAGACCAAAAATATGTTTTTTATTTTTTATAATTTTAGTTTATTTCAAAAGGAATAATTGTTTTAGTTTACACCATTTACCTTTTCTGTTTAACTTATTTATAAAAGTTACTATTTAAGTTTTAGGGTGTTATGTCTGAAGGGAAAGGTTAACGTATAAATAAAATTAATGTGCTAAACGTGAGAATCAAGTAGAGTAATTATATATACAGGTAGAGTAATTATGTAGTTACGTCATAACGTAACTACATAATTACTCTACCTGTATATATAATTACTCTACTTGATTCTCACGTTTAGCACACTAATTTCATTTGTATTTAATCCAAACCCTATGTCTCAATTTATGTTTTTATACGTACTATTTAATTAAGTTTGTATATATAGAAGGTATGATTTTTTGTTAAAAAAGTTACTATTTTAAATTATTTATGTGTTCAACAAGACACAAAAATAATAATTTTAGGGTGTTATATATGAAACGTCTAATAATAGTGTTGTTTTTTTGACTTAAAATGTTTAACCATTTAATTTAATAGTTGGTAACTTGGTATACTCTTAAACTAAACAAGCTGACTCCTCAACTCATTTAATTTAATAAATAATATTATACATCTAAGACAATGTGTAGTCAAAACTCTTCACATATGAGCATTGTGTGACACGTTTCATCCCAGTCAGTAATGGAGAGTTTTGCAAAAAAATGGTGTAGTAGTAAAAAGCTCAAAACTCTCCGGCAATCATTAGACAATTATTATTTTTTAATTCTTTTCTATTTTTTTAATATAAATAACAGAAATAAATGTAGGACAAAAAATTTGATTGGCTAGAAGAGATGAGGAGATGCGTTTTGTGCATAACTCTCTATTCCAAAACTTACCTCATAACTTAGAGGGGGCAGTGTTCATTGGGTTTTGAAAGAATTTTAAGGTGAGAAACGTCTCCGCTACAGATGGTCTAACAGCTGTGTAAGCTTAAAGCTCTCACCCCATCTCCCCATTCTCTCTCACTCTCACTCTCACGAGGTATATAATATTTTTATAAATAACTCATAAATATATGAAAATCTTACAAAAAAAAAAGCGTACTAATAGATAAGGGTTGCTAGTTGATTAAACTCAAAGATAGTACTATCGATAAGTATGAGGTTAACACGTCTTTCTATATTCTTTTTTAACGACAACATCTCATTAAAAGAAAATTCACTTAGCAAGATAATAGAAAAACCAAAGGAAACAAGACAATTACATCATAACGTCAACAAAAAAGGATTTACACGACTTATCCCGATCCAAGCTATAAAATATTAATCTATGCTTCATTCATCATCCATAAGAATGACTTCTTGATATCTTCAACAATTTTGTAACACGTCAATCACTTCTTGTTAAACACCGTGTGATTTCTAATCGAATGGAGGTACGTTAAAGCCAATAGCCATTGATAAAATATTAAATATGAAAGTGGATGAAGGTCCACCAACTATACTAATTGAATTTTATATAATAAAAATAGCATGTATTCACATGAAAGGGCCCCGGCCCCTTTTGATTACAATCAAGCTTTACAATATGTTTTTATTTTTCTATTATTATATATAAGAGTAATATCAAGACAAACATATATTAACAAAATAATCTTCACTGGATTATTAGCTGTTGCAATGACAAGATACAAAAAACACTAGCATTCAGTTAAACACAAATTATTTAGTTGATCATCATGCATTTATATTTAAGGCAAGGTTCATGTACATTTTAATCTTAACATGAGAACGCAAGAAATAATACTAATTTGTAAAAAACTGAGAACATAATAAACAATACCAACTACAATACCATTCTACATAAACAATGATTTATAATAACAAAGAAAAAAACCTAAAAATTACCACAAAAGAATAAAAAATCAAGAACAAAATAATAACAACAAATACCAACAATACTTACAACAACAAAAGAAAAAATCTAATAATAACAACAAAATATAAATCAGCAAATACTTATAACGTCTCATAATAAAAAATTAGCAAATACGAACAAAAAATAACAGCAAACAACTATAAAACTAAACCTAATGATAACAGCAAATTGGTTCTCACTGTTTCATGTTAAGAATAAAATGTATTTGATCCTAAATCTTTATATTTATTAGATCCCGGGTAAATACTTCAAAGAATTGCAAAATAGAACGTCTCACTAGAACCACCCTCCGGTATGAAAGTAAGTATTTTTGTAAGAGAGAATAATAAGAGAGAGTGAGTAAACTTTGTAAGAGTACTAATGTATACACTTTAAACTGCTGAACATACATATACATATTGGTGCAATATATGAATGTTAGTGTATATTGTTAGAAAATTTTTGGGTTTAATCACGGTTGTGCTTTTGTTGTCAATATTTCTGTGAATCTTGGGGTTGTTTTTTCAGTTATCTTGTTGAATGATTTGGTTGATGAATGATTCTTTTTGTCTTTGATTTTGGTAACAATCATTTGCTTTGTCCACCTTTGACCCGATGCTCGCCTCTAAATGTAAAATGCTGTAACAATAACGGACAATACAACCAAATCGGTGCCAGCTATACTAATACTAAACCCAAAATATCACATATATAGTAGCAGTATGTAGTATGTTTCTTCGACAAAGTGCAATTAACCATTACTAAGCAAAGTTTTAAGAATTTAAGTCCGCGGTCAGAAAGGTTTTACACGAACACTGCAATGACATTTAACACAAGTATTAATCCGCGGTCTTTAAATTACGGGTTTATAATTTCTAGATATAACGAAACAACTCACAAAACCCAGATGGTAAATTATTACAGATTTTACAACAGTTGCTAAAGATGTACATGCTACACTTGATGATATACCTAACTCGGCTATATCTATCGACATGGAAAATTAATGATGAAATGTAAAGATTGTTATATAAGGCTTACACATAACTCCAACATGAATAATGGATATCGCGCCTTTAAATTTATTTCCATAATTTAACAGAACTGTCGTGACTTGCAGAAGCAACCATTCCAGTGACTGGTGACTGTGCTAAAGAAGCTATTATGGTGTCGTGAGCTTGAACCGTCATGCGTTTGTTCTCGGTCATGTTCCATAGCTCCAATGACTGTCAGCAAAAAATGAAGTGTTTTAAGCAATCGTTTGATCATGGGCGAAAATGTCAAAAATACTCGTTCTTCCAAGGTAAAATATTTTATAAGAAAACCTGATTTGAAAGAATTGGCGCACTTGAATGATTTATACTTTAGAGATGATCATGTTGACCCGCTTATGTAAAAAACAGGTCAATTTGGGTCGTACTAATAGAATAATGCATCAAAACATATTCTTTCTTTTTGGAACAGAATGGACCAGGTAGGGTTGATCAACTAACAATTTTGCTTTTCTTTTAGTTTTATAAATATTAAATAAGAGTAAATTACACTTTGTGTCGTTTAACTACAGTAAGCATACAGGTTGTGTCCTTTAACTTCAATAATTAATTTTAAGGCAGACCAAACCAACCCTGGTCCATTTTGACCTTCACCCAACCTGCTAACTTTGCACTAAATCTTTAATACATTCTCAAGCGTTAGGATTTTTATAAGAATAGCATCGGATTCTTAAAAAAGGTGGACGAAAGGACGCATTAAAAAGAATAATAATAATAAATGCAACACCAAAAAGAATTACTTACCCGAGTTCCACCGATAACCAAAAGAGTAGAATAACTTGGATGGAAAACGCAAGAATGGAACTGGTTTCCATTTGAAGTGAGCTCATGAATGCACTCCCTAGAAGCCAATGACCACACTTTCACAGATTCCTCACTAACAGTGGCCAGATATTCACCGTTCATGTCCCAGCACACGTAGTTAACCACTCCTGAATGCGCCTGATAGCCGAGTAAAGGGTTGAAAATGTAAATGAACTCGTTTTTATAATTACCATGTGTGACAACAAATTTATATATTGATACCTGGAAGGAATGTGTTTGTCTGTCGGTTTCAACATCAAAGATGGAGACAGTTTTATCTGATGCGGCTGCCAGTAAATGTCCGGTTACTGGCTGGAACCTCACTTGTGCATTGCCAGGTTGCTGCACTTACCAAAAATAATGGTGCTGAGATATGAAAAAATGATCTGGGAATAGGAATGTAAAAAAGGTGGTAATTTCAACCCACTACATATGTATGGGTTGATTTGATTTGTGTTAACTCTAACGGATCAAATAAAATAAAATAAAAGATAACTAGTCAAATGAGTAGAATGTGTCTAAAAAGTTAACCAAATTGTATTTTTGATGTCTCAAAAAACTTTCTTTACTAAGAGAGAAAAACAACAATGCTAAATTAGATTATAATGTTCATCACTGCAGCTATCTATTTAACGTTGAATGAACACAGTCATATGAAACTTTTTGAAAGGGAACTATGTTTTTCAGGAGAAAAGATTAGCCAAATACTATAATCAATTTGACACATTTATAAACGTTTATCACCATATAATCACTTGAAATCTAAATCATAAATTATACTTTCATCTTCATCCTATGAGTTCTACAATGTGTGTGTAGTGAGAGGACCACGATACAATAAAAAGTAATTTTCGACAAAAAGTTATTTGATGCATAAAGATTGTGCGTGATAAAAAGTGATTTTGAGTGGAAGAAAGGGAGCTCGATACATGTAATGATTCACAAACTTTTTGGGCAGGTTTGCGTCAACGTTCACCACGGTTACAAAAACTAAGGCACCACAAAAAATGATGCAATGGTACAACAATGCAAAAATGTATATACGTGTTGCATCAATATATAAAAGTGATGCAACACCTTATTACATGCATTGACGCACATGCAACACAAACAGATGATGCATCAATGACTTTTACACTTATTAGAATCACCTTATACTCTAACCCTCCCTAATACACACGCAATACACACACACACACAAATGTTTGTGTGTATATTGATCCAAAAATTAAAGAACTGAACAAGTACCAAAACCGTCTATATTGTTCTTGTTCCACACTTCTTAAAAAACCGAGTCTCAATTGGGATATATTTAGTAAGGAAGAATCACGAATATTGGCATTTTGACACAACAATTTGCAAAAATAGGAATTGACATTTAGCATTTTGCAAATTGTAACTATTTTTCCATAAATATACATATAGTTAACGAAATCTTCGGTGGTGAACCTTTGGTGAATAGTAATAAATATTTAAATATGTTTATAAATGCTAAAATTCAATGCCTATTTTGCAAAATTGTGGTCAAGATAACTACTTTGGTAGCTTTCCCTTTTAACAATCGGGTTTGGTCCACTATGGAACCTTAACCGAACTGGGGTTTATAAATATTCTTATCAAACTTTAAATGGCGTTCATATATACTATTTCAATTAGTAGAACAGTTTGTATCCGATTTATGCCTGGTATAGTATCAAATAGCTTTTAGAAGCTGATACAGGTCAATAATCAACCTCCAGAATTTTACATCGCAGTCACAATTCACAAAAGGTCAGTTATATGCGATGCAGACAAACCTTAGAGATGCGAGTACAGACGAACGGGTTGAGATTCCAGTACCGAATTTCGGTGTCGCTATCACAGAAGCAGAAAAGATCATTCTTCTTTGGATGAAAATCTAAGGACATAACATGTGCTTTATGGCCCGTATGTGCATGCAAACAGTAGCTCGGCTGCAACATTATATTCAAAATGTAATGCATCACATAGGCCAACAGATACTAAATAAACACATCATCAATTGTACACTGCATATTAGATAAGCTAGAGAAAAAAGCTTACATTAGCAGCATCCCATATCCGTACAGACTTATCAAAGGAAGCAGTTGCTAGCTGAGTTGAGTTTGGTCTAAATCGAACATCGGTTATTACGTATTGATGTTCTTCAGGAGTGCTCTCAGTGGTCAGAGTATCCATGTTCCACAAAACAGCCTAAACAGCACAATAAATATTTAACTGCCTTGATGCTTGATTTATAATAAATTACAAAAAAGTCAGATGCGGTGAACAAATAATTAAAAAATAAAACATGAAAGACCGGGACAAACTTAAGCTACTGACATCTGAAAATTCAGGACAGAAGAAAGAAATCTTTTTAGACATGTCAAAGTAACAGGTTGAGTTGGGTCCAGTTGACTCGAAGACCTTGTTGGATCCGGTTGTCTCTCTTTCAAATTTATACACAATAAATAATAGAATTAGTTACACGAATGTCCATGTTGTTTGGCCATATTGTAACTTTAGTCCCTAAGTTTCAAATAATAACAAATTTAGACCAACTGTTTGCACGAACGTAACACCGTTGGTCCCTGAAATTTACAGAGGTTATGTTTTTTTCGTTTTTTAAAAAATGACCAAATTACCCTTGGAATATCAAAAAACAAAAGCTAAGTGCTTATATATACACACTTAATGTTAGTGGATTTGCGTGTTGGTGGATCCACCTCTTTAAGAATATATATTTTTTAATTTTGATATCTGATTTTTAGTTTTAGATTTTTATTTTTTATTATTAATTATTAATATTTAGGTATAGTTTGGTCATTTCATATGCACTTGGTGAAAAAAAATTTTCCATCCATTTCAGGGACCAACGTTGTTACGCTTGTGAAACTGAAGTTGGCCTAACCACAAGGGTAATTTGTTATTTTTTGAAACTTAGGGACTAAAGTTGCAATACGGCCAAACCACAAGATTTATCCATGTAAGAAATTCTTAATAATATGATCGTAAAATTACAACGGTCCAATTTTCCTTAATAAAACAATTAGAGGGAACAAGGGACATGACTTATAAGGAATTGATTTATGTAACGGGTTACGTTAAACGTGTTTCCATTTTAGTTAATAACTTTGCCCATTTGACCAATTAGCATTAAAATAAACCCCGGATAAACCCATTTTTACACTATGGTTAAAAGTGATGAAACCGCCAATCCTAAATCTTAATTTCTTACCTTTTTGTCATGGCCCGCACTAGCTAGCAACTTCCCATCTGAAGAAAAGTGGCAGCATGTAACCTTATTTCTTGTTCGTATACATCCAACTTCCCCAAAAGAAAAACCTGTAGGATAGCAGTTAGATAATACGAGGGCAGAAATGGTTGTTCATTTTGTAAACAAAATGATATCATTAAGTACCCTTGGAAGCCCCGGTTTTGGGCTCCGCAATCGTCTGTTTTAACGTGCTATAATCTCCGGCATCTTGATGTAGAAAAGATTCCACATTATCATCCAATGCACCAATATCACCAAAGTGCTCAATGTCATCCTGCACTATGAAGAAAAATTTTTGAGAATACATATATAATATGTACAAATGCAATCAAATGCAAATTTTATCCTATAGTTATTGCAATCATATAATAAGATTATAACCTAGATGCAGGAAATGAAATGGGCTTACCAGCTGATTTGTTGATGAAGCAAGCCCACCTGTTCCATCTGCACCATACATCATCATACTTTTCTGCACGTTGTTCACATGCTGCATGCTACTAGATGTGGTTACACCATCGCCAGGTGTATGAGTTGATGCTGGAGAACTTTGTACTGATGGGCCCACTGTATTCCCTGTACCTGTACTGTTAGCTGGCCCAGATGAAGAATGATGTTTTCTTTTTCTATTGTTCTGGTCCAAAATTGAAAATAATAATAATAATAATTTAATGAATCAAAAGCATTGTAAGAATAAAACAATTAATTAATCATCCAAGAACTGACAATAGGAACCACCTGTTGCTGTTGTAGCTGGAGTTGCTGTTGCTGCAGCTGGTCCTGTTGTTGTGAAGAAGACTGTTGCATCTGTGGCAACTTCATCTGTTAGAAACATTTATGGTTAAAACTTAGAACTAAGATTTTATTGCTTCAGAAATAGTTAAGACGATACAAATGACATCTTGAATTTTGGAAGATCATGTGAACACTTACAATAGAGGTGGCAAAATGGGTAATATTTGAACAAGTCAAATCAGTTGACCTGGATCACTTTCCAGAATATTGTATTGATATATTATTACAAAAATAATCAATTTTTTTTTAATAAAGCATGTAGTAATTTGTACGCATTAAAAATACACCTTTAGAGACTTAAATCACTTTTAGCTATTTATTATCTACCCATTTGGCCCGTAAGAGATAAACATATTCCATTTCAGGTGATGAAAAACCTAGCGATTGATTCATGGGTCCCTAATAAGACACGTTTAACCTTGGAAATTCTTTTTATTTGGGGATTATCCTCCCTTGCCATGCATCACAAGGAGGCTATTTGGAAAGGCAACATCTTCAACCACATCTAGCTATTTCAGGCTGGTGGTCAGCACGAGGTTGGGAGATGTCGCCATTTCAATTAATGACCTCATGTTTTCATGCCAGCTCAATCGTTATTCCAATGGGCGACCAGTCACTGTGATTTGACATCACACTGAGTGATAGCCAGTTGGAATATTCTGTTTTTTACAGGAGCACGTTACACTGATTGAGCTGGCATGAAAACATAAAGGTCACTAACTGGAATGGCGACCTCTCCTAAGCTCCAACTGACCACTGGACAACCTGCCTTACAAAGCTAGATGGGGCTCAGAAGGCACCATTCCAATAGGTTACCACCCCCTTTACGTTACAATGGCAAGTTTTTGCTCCCTTGTGACACAAGGAAAGGGAGAATACCCCCAAATCAAATAAAATCTTAACCTTGGGTGACGTCATTTGCCCAGGGGAGCCTACAGATGCCTCGTTTCTTGTGGCTTGACCATCTTTCATAATTAAATTACCCCTTGGTAATCCACCTACAAATCCGTAGTCTGGTGATGTTCCAAGGTTGCCTTGGGCTTGGGCTTGCGCCAATACCTGTTGTTGTTGTGATGCTAAGTAAAATTGATTTGGGTTTTGCATATTGGGTTTATGTACTTGCAAACCCAAACCCGGACGTAGTTGGTCAATTCCCTGTATTGTATTCCACCATCACACGTCAAATACGAAAAAGAAATACTACACAAAATTAAAAAACAAAGACTATAAAATACTTACCGTAAGAGGCCAACCCTTCAACGGTAGACCAGTAACACCTTGGTTTAATCCTGTATAAATCATTTTCTTAGTAACTTTAAGAGCACTTAATTCCAAGCTAATTCATCTACTAAACAAGATTAGTGGAAAGGTTACCAGTAGTACCCAATCCAGACTTTGACTGCAAAATAGCCTGCCCATAAATTGATGAAGGATCTGTGGGCAAGGATTTCGGTGTATTACCCATGTTAACTTCTTGTTTAACTTCCTAAAATTTACACAATTTCGTGAGTCCAAGCATGAACAAAAGAAAAGTTTACATAAATCTACATGAGATAAAAAAATGAAACATGTCAAGATATTACCGCGTTCAACTGAGGCCTCCCTTGAATCTGCTGCAAACTTGTAGACATGTTTGAAGAAGTTCCTTGCATTGACTGTCTGGATAAAGTACACATACCAAAAGAATATATTAATTGATAATTCAACAAACTTTTAATAGGTGATGTGATATACCCTTGATGATTAGTGGCTGATTTAAGAAGGGCCATCCTGCTAGCATCAAGAAGAGCTGGAGATGTTTCTGAATCCATAGAATGAGCAGGCTTCATCGGTTCTTCATACATTTTCATACCGTGTGTGCTCGGTGATGGTTTTCCCATCATTTCATTAGTATTTATAGCATTAACGGGCCCACCAATTGGAGGATGATTAGGATTACTTCTTTGCAGTTGAGCATTTCGTTGTTGTATGATATGCATCTGCTGCATTTGAAGCTGTTGCTGCTGTTCCTTTACTTTCATTTGTTGTGTCTGTTATTTGTATAAAAAGTAAGAGAATGAAAATCAGAAATACAAACACACACATATAAGGTGAAGCATGTTAAAAAACCTCTATGTAAGCTACAGGGGCCTCAGAATGTTTCTCGTTAGTTCTTGCAATAAAAATATCCCAGAAAACAGACCACCATTCAAACAGAAATCCACCCGGAGCATCAATAGCTGCACATTAATCAAAATCAAGATATTCAACTATTAACTAAACTGATGATGATGTTCACAGCATTCTTAGTGCATGTATTAAATAAATATTCATATTCCAAGATTAACACACAGGGAATCAGTTTAAAATACGCCAATCAATAGAACCATTACAACATACCTACAGGATCTGTAGCAACCTTGCCTTCAGTCATGAAAGCTTTTGCTGATTCGTGCAATTTACGTTTCAACAAATAGTCATGGATGTAAACATCCAACCTAGCAAAATTCAAGATTAAAATTAAACCATCCAAGAACAACCACAAGTGAATAATGAATTAATATCCATCAAGATGTTCTGAAAAAAAAAAGAAAAAAAAAGACGTTTACATGAATGCTATCTAAATTAGTGTTAATCTCCCTAAATTTTACTTAAGTCATTTACAATTAAAGTAATAGTTAGAAGCTGCAATAACAATCATACAAGTACTCTCTCTGTCTCTACAAAAATGATAATTAATAAATGCAGAAAATTTCCACTTTAGGCTTTTGAGTGTCAAATGGAATAAAGCTTAATAACCTTTTTTTAACAGCATAAAGTTTGATAACTATATTCAAGTATTTTAGAGAAGGAAATTGTGGCAAAAAAAATTTCTAAGATATATAACAAAAAAACATATATGCCAAATTCTAGGCCATGAATTATTAGATTTGAATTTCCAAGATCAGAATTGAACCCAAAAAAGATAATTACTAAATGCAGAAAATTTCCACCTTAGGCTTTTGAGTGTCAAATGGAATAACGTTTAATAAATTCTTTTTGAGCAACATAAAGTTTGATAACTATATTCAAGTATTTTAAAGAAGGAAATTGTGGTATGAAATTTTTTTAACATAAATAATACAAAAACATAAATGCCAAATTCTAGGCCATGAATTATTAAATTTAAATTTCCAATATCAGAATTGAACTTAAAACCCTGACCAGGAAAGATTATCAGACATGATAGAAGACATTTTGAAGCAATCAAGGACTATCACATTAAAAATTGCTACAGGCTACTATACAGAGACAATCAATTTACACCATGTACTGTAGCCATAATGATAGTCCCTGCAATAAATTATGGTTCTCAGAGATCAGACCCTTGGGAGTTGAATTGAGTAATTTTAATTGTAAATGAAGAGGAGATTAGGTGATTGAATAGCTTGAATAATCTTTTGATGTACTGATCAACCAAATAAGCTTGAAAAAAATGATAAAACAGTTAAGCACATATAAATTCACAAATAAAACTTTAAAACAGTATAATAAATTAATAATACTCCATTAATAAAAACAACTAGAACAAAAAAAAAAAATAGAACATGAAGACTGCTTACATCTTATCAGCTTCCCAGCTGCTCTGTGCCATGTTTGGTATTCTCGGTCGAAATTAAGATCAATGTTAACTATTTTCTTCAATCACTTCTACAAAATATGAAACAAAAGGTTAAAAATCATAATTAGAACTTTGAATTACAAAACTGCTTCATACCAGAAGTCCATCACAATGAATCCAGCCTTGACAACCATTAACTCAAACCCTATCCATAATCAACAACCAATATTAGCTTAATTCAACATAGATACAAACAGCTGAGAGTAAATTATTAACCTAAAAACGATCAAATAACTTCACTGACCTTATCGAACAGTTCCGAACGCAGTTAATGCGAAATTTAACTTCAATCTCCGATTAATAAACAAAAATTCAACACATACGAACCGTTCTAGATCCACTCGCACGATTCAAAACCTAGATTCATAATTAACAATTAACAACTAATATTAAACGAGTTCAACAAAAACGAACATTCAAATTCAAAGCTAAATAATATAACTAAAGGATTAACTGCTAAATTTTCTGCTTACGTCATCAGCCGCTACTGATTACTCCAAAATCCGAACTCAATTGAAGTCAAAACAGCTTCAATTCATGCAAAATCAATCAAAATTCAGGATCAACAACTAATATTAAACAAATTCAACAAAATTAAACACAATTGAAGCCAAAACAGCTTCAATTCGTTCATAATCAATCAAAACTCGTAACAAAACTCACCGATCAAGATCCAGTTAATCGATTCAGCTTCAAACTGAATAGAATTTAAGCAAATAGTTCAACTACTCGTTCAGATCAAAGTGAAGTGTAACAAACTAACAACAGCAGCAACAGAGGTTCCACATGACATGAGATAATATTATTATTTTATAAGTTATAAAAGAATGATAATAAAACGGTGAAGGAAGACGAAGCCTTGAGGCGTGGTTCGGAAAGCGGAAAGGAGGTTCGGAGAGAGGCTTGGTAAAGAAGGAAGGGAGGTTTGGAGTGAGGTTTGGTAATGAGATTTAATGAGTGTGGGGCCAGAGTCACGAGAGGAAGATGTGAATGTGGAAGATGAGGTGGGGATGACGAAGGCTAAACTAGTGTGAGCTGTCATTATCATTTTATATTGTTTTTTTATTTGTATCGTGCAACCATAGGTTGATTAATTATAATTAATGTGGTTTTAAGAGTTTGAATTTATGTATACACTCCTAAATGAGGATGATAATGGGACATGTTTGGAACGGGTATTGATAATTTAAGTCTCGTGTCCTGATTGTAGGATTGTGTTCAATATCCCATATTTATCAAATATTTGTTGACATCAAATAATGAAAATACCCGTTTGTATTGGATATACACGTTTGTTAGTTAAAAAGTAATATTGAGGTTTCCTAGTACATTTATTTTTGTGAGTGTTTTTCTTAATTTATAAAAAATCAAAATACAATATATTACATACATATCATCATTATCATTATCATTATCAGTGGTAGGACAGGGGTGTCCAGCAGCAGCGTGGGGAAGGTCGGTAGTGCAGCGGTGGCGTACGGTTACGGGTAGTTTAAAAGAGTTATGTGTAAGAGTTAGAAAAGAAGTCACACTCTTCTTTACACCTGTAACATTCGTTCATTTTCAAACCCGAGAACCCAACTCATTTTAAATTTTCGATGTGATTCGGTTAATTATACATATACTTATATGCTATATATTCCGTATGTAATAGTTTTTCTTTCCAAAAGTTATTTAATAATATTAATCATTACTAATTAATTTAGTATTCCAAAAGTTATTCGGTTAACTATAATAAATAGGTTATAATTTCTCTTCTTATTTTTCAATCTCTCATCTCATTATCATAGTTATCCACGGGTAATTGGTCAAAACAATTTTTGCAAATGTTGTATATAAAAAAAACGAATTTGTAAATTTGAGATTTTATACTTCTTATTGTTTGTACTATATATTTTATCTTCTTTTTATCTATAATTTTGTTCATTCTTTCAAATAATGGATCTTTTTATCTTTATTATTTTACAAATCTTGTGTAATATACGGGTTCAAAAGCTAGTTATCATATACTCATATGTTATATATCCCGTATGTAATAGTTTTTCTTTCCAAAAGTTATTTAATAATATCAATCATTACTCATTAATTTAGTATTTTTTAAACCGATTTTGTATTTCATATTTCTTTTTGATCTTTTTCTTGTTTTTATCTTATTACTTATTCATTTAATTTAGTATACTTTAAATTTTACAATCCCGTTAGCTAGTCCTTAATTTTGTATCTTCGTTATTATTTATAGTTTCGTGAGATTCGATCGCTTCGGTTTGTTAACTCGCATTCGGTTATTATTTCAAGTTGCCTTCAATCTTAGAGGTGAGTTTCTCACACCCCTTTTTTACCCTTTTAACTATTTTGGGGTAGCATATATATCCTATTAACATTACAATTTCACTTATTCATTATTAACAAACTACAATTCGCTACATGGACTTGTATGTTTACTTGTTACTTGCTCAAATTTACTTGCACATGGATTACTTCAAGATAGTATGATCATATGCCCCCCTTTGCGCTCAAGACCTTGTTGTTATGAATGGAAAAAGGGCCTCGTTATCCGAGTATGTTGGTTGTTACCAACTGGAAAGGACCTTACTTGCGCTTATCCGAGTACGTTGGTGCATAATCCCAACTGGAAAGGACCTTACTTGCTTATTTACACTTGTTTATGGAATTGTATGCTTTTTATGTACTTATATCAAACTTGTGTGAACTCACAAACTATTCATTTAATTGACTTTATTTTGTATATATGCTACATGCACATCTATTAGAAGATAATACGAGAAGAAGACATTAGTACTTAGGATATTCAAACAAATGGACAAGATGCTTTAATATGTATTCTTTGTGTTTCTTTATTTGATTTCAAACTCATGTATTTGTTTAAATTAATTAATGGTAATATTATCACTTAGTAGTGTCACATGTGTTTTGAGCAATCTATATGTCACACTCAGACGTTTCCGCTTTAGTCAGGGTGTTACAACACCCATCACCGTATATATGTAGTGTGTATATTAAATGGAGGTGCATGCATGTATGCCTAGCGGCAGACATGCACACACATGTTGGACAAGCGATCAACTTGGTTGTATGTAGGAACTCATCAGTTTATGTACCTGTCTTAACCGGTCCATATACCCGTCTCTCGTTTAATACCCGCTAAGTTTATTAATTATAATAAGCAATATATTTTATTGTTAATAACGAGTATTAGTAATATAAACCCATTAACGGTCATATATAGCCATGATCAGTTTCGCATGCCGTTCGTAATTACCAACTAAACTAGGTAAATGGATTTTAGTTCTTTACCAACGATGTGACTCTCATGGATCATAATTCAGTCGGCCGCGTTAATTAATTGGATCAGCCCTTTTTCCAAGAAATAAGACTCGTATAAAGCTAGCTACAACATTAAGGCTGAGGGGTGTGGGGGGCGTGAGAGGGGGCGCGAGTGGGGGCTCCAGCCAATAATATTGTGACGTGTGGCAGAGAGAGAAACTTGATAAGATGGGTGTTGGTTGTGGTGCTCGCGCCCCTGGCCCTGGTGTGGAGGGGCGCGAGAGGGGGCGCGAGCGGTTTTTTTTTATTTTTTTATAAATGTATTAAAAAAACGTATTATTAAAAAAACTCATAAATTATTTAAAAAAACACACATTAATTAAAAAACACATTAACCCAAACCACACACACATGTATGATATGATATGATACGATACATACATATATATAGAGAGAGAAGGTAGGTGCATATATAATTTGGCAGAGAATTTTAGACAAGATCTAGTGATCAAGAGAAGCTGCTGATAACTCAACCCATAACTCAACCCCACTCTGTCTCAATCTATTCTACACTTTCTTTCTTTCTTTCATAGATAGATACACACATATATATATATGTATCTATCTCTCTATAACCACCATCTTCCTATATATCTCTCTTTATGAATCCTAGGTTTATTTTTCTTCCCAACACTTCTTCTTTCTAAACAAAAACAAAACAACTATATATATATCTCAAACAAATAGATACACTTGCCGGAAAAATTTTATTTTTTTAATAAACTTAAAGAGCCAACGGCTCTATTTCTAAGCCCCAACGGCTCTGCACGCATTCCCAAGCCAACTTTACGCCCATTTTCAGCCGTGACTGGCCTTGCGCCCGCTTGGTCTGCGTGCTCGCGCCCCTTTCGCGCCCCTCTCGCGCCTCGGTGGTGTGGTGCTCGCGCCCCGGGGCGCGAGCGGATGGGCTCACGCGCCCCCTCTCGCGCTCCACACCCCTCAGCCTAATTACTACCCCACAATGCACAATTCTTAATCAACATTTGATGTGAACACCATGAAATATCTCTATCACGAATGTTAACAACTCACACTCAAAGCAACTGCATCCTATTCGTCTAGAATGTAATATTTCAAAGAATGTTATGTTGTGGTCACATTGACATCTCAATCAATTCCATCCCCTCTTTTACTATTCACTAGTGGTCACCATAAATGATTACGCGAATATTATATTAAATAGTAATATCTAAAGTTACTTCAACTTTTATATGATATCGACTTGTACACTAATATCTTTTAAAAATTTTAACGTAGATTCTCGAAAATATTTAACTTTACAACTAATTTTTCATTTACTATATTTTGACATGTTTTTATTCAGAATAATGACATGAAATGTTATATTATGGATTAAAAACTGTTACTAATGAGTTCTTATCTTCTTAGGCCTTTTTATCTACTTCAACTCGATTTGTTCTTGATCAAAGGGTGGGAATGAGCTTAAGTGTATGTTTTCATGACAATTGAGAAGGATTGTAAAGTTTGGGGATCGAAGATTGGATTATTGAACCCCCATATTGCATAAGCTTATTTTGTAATGTTAGGAAGCTTGATATGGGTTTTTAACTCCACTTGGCTTTTCCTTAGAATAACCACATGCCTATTGTCCAATAGTTTAAAAACATCAAACAATTAATCATAATTGGTTGATGGGTTTATATAGTAGTAATATTAATTCTAACCTGACACATATATTTGCTCATGTTGTGTCAACCATCAACCTTTAAAAATCGTATTTTGTTTCATGTTAACCCGTTAAATGGTTGTTTGTGAATATGAGTAAAAACCGGTTAGTTTGTAGCAATTGATACAATCAATTACTCCGACTCAATTTATTTATTTATTTATTTATTTATTTTTTGTAATTGGTGTGGTTTAATTAATTGTTTTTATTTCTTTATCTCACACTCATATGTACAAACTTGAGTTTATATATTTAGCACTAATCTAATAAAATGCTGAAAGTAGAAAGCTAGAATCATTTAAAAGAAAAAATAATTTTCACTTTTAAAAGTTAACTGTTAGAGGAGATATAAATATGAACTTTTTTAAAACCCATAAACAGGTTGACATGTTAATCTTCTTATTATACTGGTTGTGCATGTGTTGGACCCATTTATTACACAATTCGTGTTCGTTTTGACCTATCTAGTTAAACTTGCCGTGTTAGTCGATCCAAACTTAGGAAATGTTCCTTAACACTCCCAACTTTGTAAGGCCCCGTTACCGGTAGCCCTACTTTCGTGTTGGATTTACTCATAAACGCAGTTCTAAATATCAGAGTTAATTAAAACATTCGCGGAACATTAAAAACATTCAAACCATTACATTCCATAACCATAATTCTTGTCTTATCGAGCATTCATAGTCATTTAAAAACAAAACATAGTCTTTTAAAATAAAACATCATAGCAAAATCTTCAGATGCCAGCTTCGTCCAACTCTGTCATGTGTCCTCCTCAAGATACCTGCCTCATTCTACTCACTTGCGTGCATACTAAAAGTCAGTTACGCTGAGTGAGTTCTAGTTAATCACATAATCATACAATACCTTCTTACATTTCATACTTAACCTCTTAACTTTATTTCGTACACACATAAGTGCATATACTTTCATTCTTACCTTCATACTTTCTTTACATATAATCATACGTTTTAAAGAGCCTTTCGCCCTATAACCTCACAGATATTATAAGGGTATGGTCCCTAACATCACAGATATTATAAGTGTCTGGTCCCTAACATCACAGATATTATAAGGGTCTGGTCCCTAACATCACAGATATTATTAGGGTCTGGTCCCTAACATCACATATATTATTAGGGTCTGGTCCCTAACATCACAGATATTATTAGGGTCTGGTCCCTAACATCACAGATATTATTAGGGTCTGGTCCCTCTTCGTTACCATACAACCATGTCTTTCCTTCGTTTGTTAACTTTATCGCATTCATACATATAAGCAAATACATTATACTTACCTTATACGTAACACTACAACCTGATAGTACGTGCAATATCCGAAGATCATTCACGTACTAACAAGCAATCATTCATACATTTCACATCATTCATATAAGGCATACACTTATCACTTAGGATAAGTGTATTAACAAACATATCGAGTATGCACACAGCCCCGAAAACATAACACAGAAGTGGGGCTAGAAACTCACCTCAATACGGTTGCGTTCACCGTTTACGGTTATTCCCTTCTTGAGCTAACGACTAACTGTATAATAATTACAGTATTAAGTACCGCTCTAGTCATCTCATTGCTACTTAATTAGTCTTACACGTCTAAGCTGTTTTACTTCATTAAATCATTACCTTGTTAGTTAATCGTTACTCATTTACCTTTAAATGTATCTTTCATAAATTGCCAAACTCCAAGGGCTGTTATGTAATTATATAATTATTTTCTAAGTCCAGGGACCATTCTGTCTTTATATTAAACTCCTAGTTCGTTACTTTTCCCTTAACGAATTGGGTAGAGAATCACCCTCTGATTCGCTAAGCTCCCATAACGAACTAGCTAACGAATCACCATCTGATTCGCTAAGCTCTCATAACGAACTAGCTAACGAATCACCCTCTGATTCGCTAAGCCCCCATAACGAACTAGCTAACGAATCACCCTCTGATTCGCTAAGCCCCCATAACGAACTAGCTAACGAATCACCCTCTGATTCGCTAAGCTCCCATAACGAACTAGCTGACGAATCACCCTCTGATTCGCTAAGCTCCCATAACGAACTAACTAAAGAATCACCCCCTAGTTCTCTAAGTTTCCTTAGCGAACTAGCTAACGAATCACCCTCTAGTTCTCTAAGTTTCCTTAGCGAACTAGCTAACGAATCACCCTCTAGTTCTCTAAGTTTCCTTAGCGAACTAGCTAAAGAATCACCCTCTAGTTCTCTAAGTTTCCTTAGCGAACTAGGGTTAGGTTAGGGAACATTCCCTGACACCTTTATCTTTTCCGGCGCCGCATTTCCGGCGCCGTCATCGCCGGAAAACCGCGTTTTCGCCGGAAAAACGAGATCTCACTCGTTCTTCCACCGTTTTTATCGTTTTTCGTCCCGTTTGATCTAGATTTGAGCTAGGGTGATCCCTAAACTCATCTTAGGTCCGGTTTATACCCGATTCCACCCGAATCTTGTGATTTAAACGGTTTAACGGTGTCGGCTCGTCGTTACGCGACTATAACTAACGGTTTAGGCTCGTACAATATTAAACTATCATTACCTCGGGTCGGTGCTCGGTTTCCTTCTTGATTTCGGCTAGAGATAAGGAAGAACTAGAGAGAAATCTTAAGTGTGTGTTTTGGGTGGTGTATGGAATATGTGTGAATGAGGATTAAATGGATATTAAGGGTTTATATATTTATGGATCATGGGCTTAAGCCCATGGTCTTTCCTTCTTTCTTTCCTAACCCAAGTCCATAACCCATATTCATTTACCCAACACTAGCCCAACTCGTATTCTATTTATCTAAACCGATAACGACCCACTATGAAATAACGAAATTTATTTTTATTATAATAACCGAAAGTAGGATGTTACAAACTTTGACCCATTGGTAGATATCACTCCTAACTTTGACCCTAGATAACACTCCTAACTTAGGAAATATTCCTCAACACTCCCAACTTTTAACATATTTTCTTCTGACACTCCCGGAGTAACGAGACACTAACTTTGTTAGTGTTTGGGGTAAAAAATGTCATTTTTCAAAGTTAAGGGATAAAATCAGAATTTTATTTATTATATATTCCACCAATTTCTCCACACAACCACCACCCTTCTTCCCTACCTTATTCCCTGCAGACAACCACCAGCCACCACCGCCATCAGAGACCACTACCACAACGAAAGAATCTGTCACCACCATCGTCGTACCTTACCCTCGCTACCAGATTTAAGGTCACTGTCTTACCCCACCATCGCCCTGCTATCATCACCATCTCCGACCGACCTCGTGTTTCTCTTTGCTTTTATGGTTAGTGCACCGCCATCATCATCATCTCCGCCACACACACAAACACCATCGCCATCATCATCTCCGATTTTTGGATTTTGAAATTGGAGGTTTTGTTGGAAATTAAATTGCTCAACAGTTGGAAATTAAATATCCAGATTAGTAAGACAAAGGCTTGCTGTGCACATGTCATCTTGAAATTAGGGGTTTTGTTGGAGTGATAAGTTAAAAGGCCTTGTATACCATCATCAGGAAGCTGATAAGTTAAGATAGTACAATGAGTCTGACGCGACGGTGAATTCTGTCAGTGGTGGTGATGGTCGGTGGCTGCCGGTGGTGGTGGTGGTTGGTGGCTGCTAGTGGCGGTGGTGGTCGGTGGTTGTCAGCAGGGAAGAGGAGGTGGTGGTTGGGTGGAGAAGGAAGTGGAATATATAATAAATAAAAATTTGATTTTTCCCTTGAACTTTGAGAAAATGTCATTTTTTACCCCAAACAATAATGAAGTTATTGTCTCGTTACTCCGGGAGTGCCAGAAGAAAATATGTTAAAAGTTGGGAGTGTTAGGGAACATTTCGTAAGTTGAGAGTGTTATCTACCAATGAATCAAAGTTGAGAGTATTTAAAACCAATATCCCTTTTTTTTGTGTCGTGTTGAAATCGCGTTTGAAGTCTTGTATGTCACACCTAATTTTGAGTATATAGCCTAGCCAACATATAGGTAAGTGGTTTATTGCCTGTTGGTAGGATCTGATCAAAATTCACAATAGCATGTCTTTTTCATAAAGTTTTATATATACTTTTATGACAAAATGGCAAAAGACGTCATTTATGTTTGAACATTTTTTCAATTGACGTCCTTTAGCCAAACATATAGCAGAAAGCATACCTCATGTTTCAAATCTTTTTCACGTTAAGTCCTTTGGCCTTAACCCAGTTAAATGTTTTCGTTAAATCTAACCATGTGCAAAGCACATGAGGGTATATCCGTCATTTCACTATTTTATTTATTAAAAATTGCAATAACATATTAATATCCTTTTCAATAATTTATAATACTCATATTATATTATATAATATAGTAGTTTTTATCCCCGTATTACGGGGGTTGTTTTATATTGTTTGTTCTAATATTTATTTATTTTTTTAATTTATATTTTTTTCATTGTATGAAAGTTAATAATATACTTATGGTTTAATGATAAATTGTTTCACAAATAAATGAGATGTTATAACCTAGTTTAAAAGCTATATGGTTTTGATGAGACCCAAGACCCTTTTATTTTTTTTTTATGAAATTGGTTTTTTAATTATAAATAATATTTATTAAAGTTAATAATATATTTATGGTTTGATAAGACCCAAGACTCATTTATTATTTTTAATATCAAATTGGTTTTTTAATTTAAATAATATATATATATATATATATATATATATCTTTTTTTTAAATAAATAAGATATTATTTTTTATTATATCCTGTTTTATAGGATTTTTACATAAATAATTTGGTGAGAATAATTTTTAATTTAATGAGATGTTATAACCCGTTTAAGTAATACCTGAGTCTGGTAAGAACCATACCCATGAATTCGAGTCAAATGTATGAGAAACCTCCATTTAAAAATCAATCAAATCTGGTGACTCCAAAAAAAAGGGGAACGACCACATCGCGACACGTAAGATTTTTATGTTTTCGTTTATATATATTATATATGTATAAGAATACATACATCATTTTATATTATAATTAGACTGATGATTGAAGAATGGAGAACTCCACCACCACCGTTTCATATGAACAAACAACCCTAACACCGTCTCAGATGAACGACGACGACAACAACCACCACGAACACAACCGATCTGGAAAAAAACCTCTCCACCAAATTTTGATAATCCTCTCTGTCGTTGACCGCTGTCTCAGACGAACGACCACCACCGGTCTAAGACGAACGTCACGTCTACCACCACCGATCTGAAGCCAGATTTGAGTTCGAATTCGTTCAAATTGAAAGCCCCAGGTCGAGATGAAGCCAGATCTGAGTTGTATATTTGCAACGGGGAAACCCTAAGTCATCGCCGCCGCCACGAGTGGTTGTTGGCTTGACTGGACCCGTTAACGATTACCAGTCCTCTCATTTGCCCAGTTCGCTGAAAAATCGGTTGTGGCGGTGACGGATTGGAATTCGGATGGTGATGATGAAGATGACGTGGACAGGATGGCAACGACAGGTAGGTTATGTTGCAGGAGTTAGGTAGATGGTGGATATGTGGTGGTTGGTGGTGGCTGTGGCAAAGGTGGGTGGCAGTGGTCAGTGGAGGAGGTGGGTGGCAAGAGAGGGAGATAGAAATTGAGAGAAAGAGAGATTAATTTAATTTTATTCAAAGACCAAAATTTTAAGTTAATTACATAAATAACCCTTGATAGGGTAAAAAGACTAAATTGACCTCACATGAGGTGCACATGACTGAATTTAACGAGAAAAATTAACCCTCATTAATGAAAAGGACGAACCGTGCAAGGTTTTTTGAACATAAAGGATATTGTCCATCATTAAGTTGCTAAAGGACGACCACTGAAAAAACTTAAAAACATAAAGAATGAGTTTTGTCATTTTATCTACTTTTATTAATAGTTAAATTAATTTATACCAACTTTTGTCATTCCCATTTTGGTGGGGGTGGTAAAATGATTTTGGTATGAAATAGAGGTCAAGGGTTTAATCTCTACAATATACAACATTTAGCAATTTAGATAAATAAATAACCGACTTTTGAAAATGAGACGGGTGAAATTTCAATGTGTAATAGTAAATTTTGAAGAAAGCGGTCATTTTGACGCATTGACCCGAAATGACAACTTGGTGTCTTTATTGATTGTTTGACGAAAGCGGTGATTTTGACTCACTAGCCCGAAATGACAACTTGGTATATTTGTTGATTTTTAATTTTTAATGATCAATTATACTTCTATACTATAGCCATAGGTATGTATCAACCTTAAACTTCACATGCAGGATGATGTATACACCTACAATATTATCCTTTCGACTTGTATACATACATTTCCTTAATTTGCATTTTAGTGTTCATATAGGTAAGCTTATATGCTTAATTAAGTGTGTAGCAAACTAGTTTGTAGCATATGTATTAAACATATCCTATATTGGTTTTTAAGCCTTTTAAGCTAGTAAGCTAAAGATTGATATAAAGCTCTACCCATGTACTATGATTTGCTTTCTTAAAGCCCAGTCAATACTCAAAAGCTCTATATTAATTGTAAGAACTTATGTCCCGAGTGATATATAGACCAACAAAGGTTGCGGACTTGATATCGAATGGAAGTCTTGTTGCACAGGGGTTAACTAGGTACTGCCATTTTATATTATGATAGTATTATGCATTTTGACTCAATAGAGCAACCATTTTCATAATTGCATATACTTATCTTCCTGATATTAAATTGATGATTTGGTACATGTGAATTAAGAGCCATAGGAGCACATGAGGCCCAAAAGGCTATCTATATGCCAAAAAGCAACATAAAACCAACAATATGCTTACCATCAATCTATGGTCGACCACCGTATAATGGAAAACCATTTGGCATCTCCTACACCACGTTTATGGTGGGAATATGTTGTTTAAACTTTAAAGCCACCATAAATGTAGAGTACGAATGTACGATAACCTTACTTTACAATGCCTTAATTTTCGATTACATGGTTATGTCTAATTGTCTAGCTTGGAACATAATGATGGTATGCTACAAAATACCTACATGCCTATGCCAACGCCTATTGTTGAACATAATCTTGTGCTACGCAAAATCACAAGCTTAATTGCCAGTAACGTAGGACATAAGCGAGCCGTTGTTTCAACTTCTAAACAAGGTTTTCCAAAGAGGTTTTGTGTAACATCTCAAAATTTCGATTATGTAAGGTTTTTAATATTTGATTTGTGATAATAAATAATCCTCATGGTATGTCGTTATGTATTCTTCCATGTATAGAACAATGAACAAGATAAAATGACAACAAATAATCAATTGTTAAGTTTGTATATGATACTTGATTGTCAAAACAATTAGTTTTTTATGGCTAAAATTTTTTAATTCATAGTTGGAGGAGACCACTTAAAGTCTTGAACCAGTGGTGGACTCATGAAATTTTCTCACAGCGGTTGGAAATTTTCTCAGTTGACTATCACTATATAATCACAGGGGTCGTTCGGGATTTTTTACATAATAATAATACTAAAAGAAACTTTCACAGGTGACGCCCGACCTCGTACCACAAGGGTGGTTCGCCCGTGATTTAAACATCATATAATCATACCTCCTTTGTGATTTTAAGTTTGGAATATCATTGGTTTGTAACTTTTCAAGCCATATCCTCCTGAATTTGGGGCAATTCGATTATCTTAAGAGCTTAGGTTAAATCCTCTAGCTAAATCACATGTGATGGAAACTAATAAATGTCATTAGAACTAAATTAGTATTAGTTCAACTAATTGATGTTAAAATCATGAAAGTGGGTGTTTATGGTCCTTTATGAACATAGAACTAGAATCACAAATTCGGGAAGTTTTGAGATTTGATACGGATAAAGGTCTAGATACGTAACAGTCCCAAACTGCAAGTAAACACATTTGGAATGTGGTGATATGATATAATGGCGAGAATGACCGTATGACAAAAAAGATATGCAAGTACGTGTATTTATGTTTGGGTTCAGGTTCTTTTGTTGTCAAAAATCTAGAAAACACTCTCATCATTTAACTGTTAAATGTAAACAATATTTGTTTGGCGTTCAAGGGTGGTACGGTTCTATCTCGTTGGAGCGGTAGGAGGATTTAAATAAAAGATTTGGTTTATCTTTTAAGAGTGTTTGAATTTATCTTTAATTGTTTTTATTTAGTTTATTTGAATTTAAAGTCCTAGTTGAGTTTTGTTAGGATTGCTATGTACGGGCCTATATAAACCATCAATTTGTTTCTATTTATATTGTATCTCGATTTCTTTTTCGTGAGTTGATTAATAAAAAAAATCTTTGTTTCTCTTCAAGCAAACAGTGACTCGGTGGGCGTGTGTTTCGTTGTTCTTGATACCCACTTCGAAGTTCAACGTTAACAACCTTGAATATATCACATTTTAATCAAGCAATTCCTCGCTATAACTCGTGAAACAAATAACTTAATGTGTGGATTTCGACGTAGCACCGGTCCTTGCATTCGTACCCCATTCCTTGGCTTCTGCCACTTCTCGTTCTCGATGTTCACTAACACATGCTTTGTTCTGCTTATTTCTATAAGAGAAAGATTGGGATTGGGATGGGGATGGTTCGGTTGGTGAATCAATTAACTCTATCGTGTCGGCTCCATCTCCAAGGAAAGTAAGAGCAGTAACCACGTCACTGATGAATGGTCGTACCGATGCATCCTCGTTTAGACACATCACTGCAACCGCTATTGCTTGGCTCAAACCTTTTTCCGGACAGTCTCCTTTTAATAGTGGATCAGCTAGTTCAATGAACCTTTGTGGGTTCTTGAAAATTGGGGTTGCCTGTTCAATAGAAAATATAACATCAAATAGAGTTATAAAACAAATTAAAATATAATGGTCCTGATAAGCTATTTAACAAGTCAAAAGTCTAAAGATGTCAACTGAAAACATTAACCAAGTGATGAATTGGTAATTACCCAATTCACTAGATTTTGGTCTTTATTTTTCTTTGTTGTATCGACGGCTCTTCGTCCGGTGATGAGCTCCAAAAATACAACTCCAAAGCTATAAACATCAGATTTGACTGTTAATTGTCCAGTTCTTTGATACTCGGGTGCACAATATCCGTACGTGCCCATTACTCTTGTTGACACGTGTGATTTGTCCCCGACAGGGCCAAGCTTAGCCAACCCAAAATCCGAGAGTTTGACATTATAATCTTGATCAAGTAAGATATTGGAAGATTTCAGGTCACGGTAAATAACAGGTGGGTTAGCCTTATCGTGCAAATATTCTAAACCTTTTGCGGCGTCTAATGCAATTTTCATTCTTGTGAGCCAAGGTAGTGGTGCTCTCCCTTGTGGAAGATCTGTAAATTAAAACCAAAACCAAACCGTTGAAAAATGAAATTGAACCAACCTGACTGGAACCGTTTAGGCTTATTGGACCTTGATAGAAATATGACGCAAGTCTTAATTAATATAGTAGAAATAAATGTTACCGAGTAGATGGTCTTCTAGTGAGCCTGCGGACATATACTCGTATACAAGAAGTCTTTGATCACCGTCTGCGCAATACCCTATTAAACTCACCAGATTCGGATGATGAAGAAGGCTCAACATCAAAACTTCGACTAGGAATTCGCGGTTTCCTTGCAACCCATTTCGATCTAGTTGCTTCACAGCCACCAACTGAAAGAAAAACAGTTTAATTTTATCTCATAGTTAACATCCACTAATACACATCAAAGTATTTGGTAGGCATTTAAATTGTTTTGCTTTGTTGAACTTTTAATGTAACATGTTACCAATAAAATATAATAAATCATCTTCTTTTCCATATGTGTTGAAAACTGAAATGGCCTTTATTTTTTTAATGGTGTTACTCGTACTAAAATTTTAACTTTTTTTGACAAGAACTCATTTTCACTTGAGGTAAAAATCGTGTCGAGTTAAGGGATTGAACTGATGCCCCGCATATTTATTTATATAAAAACATCAAGTCTAACGCATACACACTTAATATCATGTAGCATGAACGTGACTCGTGTAACCCTTGATCTAAGCGGATTAAATGGGTTGGAAACAGGTTGACGTGTTGTAATCTAGTTGTAAAGTGGTTGTAATATATAGGTTAGAATGATATGTACATTTTTATTCTAATTTTATACCTGCCAACATGTTTAATTAAACAAGTTAACACGACATGTTTTTAAAACAGGATAGACATGACACAAAATTTGATTATTTACGTGACGTATTAGAACCTATCTTTGTTAACTTATAACTTTGCATATTCACCTGTCCGGTTTTAGGAAGTTTTCCCTTGTAAACTCTCCCGAATCCACCTTCTCCAATGAGTGAATCTTGCCGGAAGTTCCTTGTAACTGCGGCTAGTTCTCGGAAAGTGAAAGTTTGAGCTGCAATATTGCTGCTGCTAGCTGTTTTTGTGGCAGCTGGATTATTGCCGGCTTCTTTGTTTGTCCTCTTTGGGGAAGCAGTTTTGTTATTTTTTGATTCTGCTGGAACCCTTTGTTGATTCTCTACACAAATAATTAAATACATGAATTCTATAAATGCATTTTGTTTTCATAATATTTTATTTTTTTGAACAACCAATGAATAAAGTTCGGCTACCCGAGGGATAACCAGTGCAAACCATTAGTAATGATATATTGATTCCTAGTGAACGTATAATGAAAGTATGGGGGTAGTGGCGCAGCTTGTTGCCCGTTTGCCTGCCACTTTATTGTAAATGTTTTCTAGAAATGAGTACTTAATGTATTCCAAAATAAATAAATAAATAAATAAATAAGTATTCTATGACTATCAGAAAAAAAAAGGTATAATAATTTGAATATAATTTGGACAACAAATTCAGTACCTAGTTCATCTTAGCTAAGTTATAATATTATTCATTCGAGAGTACATTGTTTTTCAAACATTATACTATACTGTTATTTGAAGACGTTAATCTTGAATTTTGAAGATAAAGATCAAACGTGTTGTAGATAATTCTTGGTGAATTATTTATTAAGTATTTTATATTTAAAGTAAAGATAATTATTAGTTTTAACTAATAAGGTTTATCTAGGAGTTTATTTGTTTATTAAAATAGAGTTTGTGTTGGGCTAGGATTAGAATGAGTTTAGTATAAATAGATGGTTAGAGGTATTGTAATTTATGTGCTTGGTCTTATAATAATAAAAAGAGTCGAACAAGTTTGTTCAGTCTCGAGTTTGTGTATTCGCTCAACTGCCTGATTTCCAACAATTGGTATCAAAGCTTGGCGTTGGCGGTTTTGAGAGACGACCTTCGAGCAGCGGAGCAGCCCCTGTAACGTCGGGGGCTAGGGAGAGACGTTTAGTTAACAATAGACGGTTTTTGTGGTAATCTACGGCGCGGTGTGGCTTTGTTTTTGTGTTTATTTTTGTTTAGTGATATGGTGGTGAATGGTAAAGTGGACACCGTTCATGATCTCAGTTTGTGAAATTAGTCGGTGAAAGCTACTTTTAATAGAGCTTCAGCCTTCAAGTCGGTGAAAAAATGCAGGTGGCATCTTTTAATTTTTGTATGGAATACTAACCGATTCATATGGTGGTTCACTGATCATGCATAAAAGGAAATTGTGTTATATGGGAAAAGCAAAAAGAAAAGGTGATTTTTATTTCATGGAAACGAACCAATACCACGGGTTGTTAGGTGTTGTAAAGCGGGAGTTTCAAACCCGGTTGTTTGATCGTATTTTATTGTGTCGGACACTCTTTCTAGCCAAGGAAGGAAATCGCAACGAGGAGTTCGATTATATGGCGGAAAAACCAACGGGCGTGTCGCGGAAGAAACGAAAGAGCGAGGAGCTAAGGAATTCGTTTGACGACCGAAAAGACGGAATAGTGGGGTGCTATTGTCTTTGTTGGTGGTTGATATTAGTGTGTGCATATCAAGGAAGAGTGTGACAGGGTGGTAAAATTACGACCAAATAAGGGTTGAATCTATTAGCAGAGATTTGCGGGTAGGCAGGCGGAAGAAGATTCGTCAAAGTGGGAGGCTTTGAATCTTGTCATGTCTAGCAAAGGAAGAAGAAAATGGTAAAAGTAGCAAGCTTGTTTTTTCTTTGTTCGGTGGTCAAGAACGGTGTAGTTCTAGGACAGGAAAGAGGGATTGGATTTGTCGATCATGGTATGGAAGTGAGGAAACAAGTTCAATTCAAGATTAAGGGGGGGGGGGGGGATGAAGACTTTAATCTTGAATTTTGAAGATAAAGATCAAACGTGTTGTAGATAATTTTTGGTGAATTATTTATTAAGTATTTTATATTTAAAGTAAAGATAATTATTAGTTTTAACTAATAAGGTTTATCTAGGAGTTTATTTGTTTATTAAAATAGAGTTTGTGTTGGGCTAGGATTAGAATGAGTTTAGTATAAATAGATGGTTAGAGGTATTGTAATTTGTGTGCTTGGTCTTATAATAATAAAAAGAATCGAACAAGTTTGTTCAATCTCGAGTTTGTGTGTTCGATCAAGGGCCTGATTTCCAACATTATTTACGTGTTACAAACGTTTATAATCGAATAATCTTCCCCATATATAATGAAATCTCAAACAACCCCTTAAGACATTTTGTATGGTGTTGTAAAACATAACTTATATATATTTGATGGTATAAATAATATTTGCATCAGATGATCATATAATGAGAATAAAGGAACATATTTTTTTATATGAATAACTAATGAAAGCTATATATACAAAAATAATACTTACCAACCATACGTGGTTCGCGAGGCGGTGAGAGTGGCACAATTGGGCTTCTCGCCCTTCGACTTGCATGTCTCCTTGATCTTCTCTTTTCTTTCGATGAAAAGCAAGGAAAACAACTCATGTTTTGGTCAAGTTAGATGTTTGAAGATTTTTAATAAATGCATTATGGTATCGAGATTTTGTTAAGGACCCTTTGAACGTGTTAGACTCCAAGAAACATTCAGATTAGAGAGAGCGCGAACAAACAAAACTTTAACATCAAATTGTTGACGAATATACGATCAAACCATAGATTTTCAAAATTTGTTTAAATGGGGGATGGATAATCAAATCTTTCAATTAGAGAGAGAGAGAGAAATGAGATTAAGAAAGATGGAGAAGAGAGAAGATCCCAAAGAATTTGGAGAGAAATCAAAGGAGACTTTGAAGGGGAAGAAGGAAACGTGGGAACCATTTGGCATGTATTTTTACTCATTTTTATACACAATTTAAGTCAATGAAGAGAATAAAACAAAGGTGTTCATCTGTTTGGTTTTCGGGTTATTCTGTTCGGTTTAAAATCGAATCGAAAACCGAATATGTAATTCGACTCAGTTTAATTTTTGGTTTAATTAGTGTGAAGCTAAATAATTAACTAATAAACAGTTATATAGATAAAAGATTTAACATTTCTTGGTGGCATTATCTTTAAATTTAAGGAGAAGTGATGGGATGGAATTTTAGATTCCATTTGACAAAATTTTGGTAGTAAAAGGATGAGTTGGCTAGCCGGCTAAAACATGTATTTTACAATACAAGTTAGGTGTATCAAGAAATTTTTTCTCTTTATTTATAAATATTTTTGATTTGTAAATGCTACACGTATACTAGAACTTGAACCAGATGGAGGCATCCTTTAAGTTTTGTTTTTTCTTGGTCAAATATGCTAGTCCGGTTTTAATGTTTGAGCTCGGTTTCTTTAGCACGTAACTATAGCATTAGATCTTCTAAAGTTATGTCAAATGGTAGACTAAAAATTATGAAACATTTTATCTTATCTAAGATTTTACAAGAAAAGAAAAGGGAAAAAAAAACAAATCTGGCGTGAAGCGAGTGCCATCGAGATATCCCACTCGCGACACTCTGGCTTGAAGGTTTTGAGCGGTACTAATGGTGGGGATGGTGTTAGATTCCTTTACGGCTTTACATATTATAAATTAAAATGATGTACACATTGTAATTGTTAGATTCCTATACATGAAAAATTATTTTTTTTATTAAAATTATACGAATTAAAAACTGTGTTTTTTGTATTCCCGTCTTAGATTTATCCAGCATATATCAAACCGTCATCCATAAACCGAATCGCAAAACTCTTAACGCAGTTGAAATAACCAATTTAGCTCAATTTAACATTATATATAATATTAAAACTGGTGGTCGGTAAGAACATCCTTATAACTTTATCCGTGCCACATGCATTTGACTTCAGGCACCCCCTCGTAGAGGTGCACAAATCGGGTTTTTTCAATACTCGGGTTCGGGTATGATCGGATATTGGTAAAAACTGAGTTGGGTTCGGGTTGGGTCCGAGTATTGTCTTTAAAAACCATACCCTATGCATCGGGTTCAGGTAGGGTATAGAACCGGGTATTCTAAAACCGGGTATTTGAATACCCTATTTTCGGGTATTGAAAAAACCCTATTTGTGGGTTTTTTCGGGCTTTTTTCCGGGTATTTTTCGGGTATAGATTAGATTTTTTAAAAGGTTGCACTTTTTAGGGGTATTTTTCGGGTATACTTCGGGTATATGAAATACCTTGTTTCAGGTATTGGAAAAACCCGGTTTCGGGTATGGAACCGGTTCGGGTTTTTGGGTATTACCGGGTACAAATAGAGTCCGGTTCGGGTTTTAGTGCCGAAATGCATACCTTATCTGTACCCTACGGGTAGGGTCGGGTACGAATTAAGTATTAAAAATCCGGGTATTAAAAAAACCGGTTCCGTGTTCAGTTTTTTTTCGTCTCTACCCCCTCGGCCTGTCCCTTCTCCATGGTTTTTGTTTTTTCTTTTTTTTTTCATTTTTTTTAATTTATTTTCTTATATTTATTTTTTTTTTGCATTTTCTTTTTGATTTGTTTATTTATTTTTTAGATAAGCTTTTGTTTTCATTTCTTTTTGTTTTTTATGTACCATGTGTTTAATTTTCTTTTCTAGTAAGTTAAATAGTAAGTTAAACAGAATTTATATATCGTTGTGACATTTGCTTAGTTTTTTTCTGTTTTGATACAAAATTTATTCAACACTTTTGTCTATTTATTATATTTTATTTGAAAATTAAAGAGCAACAGGAATTGAATTCTGGATTCCCTTCAACGAAATTTGGTAGCAAAGGATGAGTTGGATAGTCGACTAAAACATCTGTTCACAAATCACAAGTTAGTTGGTATATTAAATACAAGAGAGATTAAATTGATTTGCAATTCGTTTACAATATTATCTAATATAAATTAATAGATGTAATATCCTAATAGTTTTCTGAGTAAACATGATTGTCATGTCCTTATGGTTTGATGATAAATTTTTTCACAAATAAATGAGATTTTATAACCATGTTTAAAAGCTATATGAGTTTGATGAGACCCAAGACCCGTTTATTTTTTTTACTATAAAAATTGGTTTTTTAATTATAAATAATATATATCTTTTTTTAAATAAATTAGATATTAATTTTTAGTATATCCCTACTTTATAGGATTTTTATATCAAATATTTGGTGAGATTAGTTTTTAATTTAATGAGATGTTTAAACCGTTTAAGAATTATCTGGTTTGATGAGACCCATACCCGTGAATTCGAGTCAAATGCATGGAAATAATCCATTTAAGAATCAAGCAAATCTGATGACTCCAAAAAGGGGGGAACGACCACATCGCGACACTTAGGATTTTTATGCTTTCGTTTATATATATTATAGATAACCGAAAATGAAAACCGTTTACTAAGAATAACCCATTTACTTATTGATAAGCTTCACTTTAACAGAATCTAATGCAAGAATTCATATTATACTAATAAGAGACTTCATATGTTGCAATCTCTTCAAATATGAGTTGATATAGTTAGATTGGGTGATAGTTATATTGTTTGAAAATCGAAAAATAGTGAACTTTATATATTATACAAGTCAATACGAAAAGATAATTAATAATCATCATCACATATATATACAAAACATATATGAGAAAAGGATAATGTAATAACTAGTAATTAAATGCAACGACTAAAAAATAGTTGAGCTTGGGCTGGAAATCTGGTTTATTTAAACTCGACTGGATTAAAGCTTCTCACAGGCCGATATCAAGGCTCTCACGAGCAACTCAACTCATTTACATTTTGTTTTTAATGCTAGTTTGTTGGTTAATAGTTGAATTTAAATATATTAAAATTTTAAAATAAATCAATGGTTAATGGACAGTTCACAATTACTAGGTCCAAAGTGATAAATAATTAAGAAGTGTTTTGTACGCATACATAACAAGTGAATAAAAGGAACCATTGTGAAGGTGGTGGCAGGACAATGAAATAGTAATGATTTATTTCAATCTATTGTTCATTCGATTCCCGATAATTTCATGCCAAACAGACACTAAGGATTTAGGTTAATCTGCTATAAATCAACTATAAACTGAAGTCTACAATGACACTCGCAGTCTAAATATCTAATATCAAACTTTGGATTGTTAAATGAAATGGGCATGGGCCTGGAATTTATGACAAAGTCGTAGCGTAGGATTGGAAATGCATTTAACAAGAACCCAATTGATGGCCCATTCCAGAAGAGCATATTTTTGCTCAGATTTTTATTTACGAAGGTGCATCAATTAATACTTGAATTATATATTTTTTTAGCAGTGTGTGGAATTACTCCTAATACTCAAGTGAGATTTTCTAAGACGGGATGTCAACCGTTCGTACTAATTTTGACGCTCAAGGCATGACTGACTTAGAAACACTATCATGTAAGAAACTCACCACTGTGGGAATACCAACCTGATACCATCAAATTTTAAGTCTTAACTATCACTTACATGCCATTAAACCGGAATATGAATTAATAGAACCCGTCGCTAGAATATAATGTAGCAAATAATCTAATAAGTAATATTGCAAATTATCAAATAATAAGGTTAAATTTAGAGAAAAAATAATGCAATAATTCCCACATTATTGAGGATTGGAGAGAGGATGGGCCGGAAGTGGCGGGCTGGTGTGGCAAGCCACATGTGGCAAATGATGATTTTGGTTGGGGGATCGGAGAGACATTAGGCGATCAAAGCTCAAATAGTCGTGTCATTTATTACATAACTTGCGACTAATGCAAGACCTTTTTACAACCGATTTTATTAGTTTTCTTTAGTGTTAAACTGGCTTTTCAAATTTTAAACTGATCTAAAACAATCATAAATTTCATGACCAAAATTCCTTTTCATCGTAATTTTATGACGTATTATGTAACTAGTTTTGCAACCAGCTTTTGCGGTAATTTCAGGTGTGTTTTATGTAATCGATCATTTTGATAACGTAATCTCCAATGTAAGGCTAGCTAGCCTACCTTTTACAGCCAAATGTCTCTTAAAGTTAAAATTTAGGAAATCAAGTAGTTTAGAATGATTGTTGTAAAAGTAGAATAGTGGTGTCATTTTGCTGTTTAAAAAAAGCCTGATAACGTAATCCACATATTTTCGTTGAAAGTAAAATTGAAAAGCTTGTTAACTAAAATCAATTACTCCATATCTTATATTAGTTATTATTATTATTAGTTCATAAATAAGTAAACATGGAATGGAAATGAACCTTACAAGCAAAATTATTAAAAGATGACAAGCATAGTATATGGTACTAGTACGTTAATAATTGAGCATATGCAAACAGATTGTCTTACTAATTACATCACACAACGAACGAAAGTGAAAAAAGAATGGTACTTTTGTGCTTAACAAAATCATATATATTTGTGTAAATAGAAATTAATTAAAAATCATATTTATTTTAGAAAGATATCACAAGATTAAAATGAATTATAACTTTAATTAGAATATAAAGGAAGTATAGACTATAGAGTAACACATCTGGGATTTGACGTTTTATTTATATTCTTTTACATATAAAGAAAAAAATAGTGCACTTATTTGAATAAACAATTTTATTTAGAAATGAATTAATTATTTAACGAGAAATGATTAAGATGTTTAATTAGGAGGCTTATCAATCAAATTAACAATAAGTTTTAGACAAATAATGCCATAAATAAGTAAAAGAAAAGAATAAATGACTAAATCATATATCGTTAAATACGTTTCGTTCTTCTCAAATTAATGGTTGAGTTTTAGACTTTAGTCCATGGTGAATGTCAAATGTAAATCTAAGAAAAGCTGTTTGAAAATATTATAAAAATTAATAAAATAAACAAAATATACATTCAGTTTTGTATAGATCAAAATGTTTTTGAGCATCTGGTGTTGTGTGAATGCTTATTAATTCTTTAAATGTGAATGCGCAAAAGAAACTTGGCAAGTTAGAGAATTAATGGTGTGGGATAAAATTGTTAAAAGCGTAACTTTATTTTTTAGGTGTTCGAGCTGAACAATGGGTCCACGTGGAATAGAACGTGGAAAAAGATGTTATGGGTTCATTTTTTATATCATGTGTTAATATGGAAAACACGAAACGATTGGGTGTTAAACGGGCCTGGGATAACTGCAAATTAATCTAGCATTGCCCGGAACGCATAAAGGAGCAATGCTTTGGATGGATCAAACATAGATCTAACTAGACAATTACTCGCTTAGAGAAGGTGCTGTGGTCACCAAGGGTGGCAATACAACTGGGAGAAGCGTGTTCGTTAAGGCAATATGCTCTCATTTTAGTTTTTTTGTTCTATACGATGATGAATATTGTGTCTTTTGTATCTCTAATTTAATCTCTGAAATTTCATGCAACCTGTCGTTATTCTGTTTTATCTTATATGCGTTTCGTTCAAGATAACTAAATAAATAAATAAATGTACCACATAATAATTTAAAGACATCAAATATGTTGTCATTAGCAAATCATGTAGCCATGATGATGATTAATGTGTTTGCTTGTGATTGACCTTTATTGGATTTTGTGTCTGCAAATTGCAATGATCAAAAGGTCTTGGTCAATATTTTAAAACTACCCTTTAAGTTATACCCTCTCTCCACCTCCGCAAAATTGTTTTGCCATAGCTTGACAACATTACCCTTTTTCTGCAATTGCCTAAGATTCTCTTCTAATCATTCCTCATCTCAAGAAAACCCTAATATGATTAAATCATCTTTTAACCTTTAATTCACAACTATAAACTAAGGTAAATTGTTAAAATTATAATCTTGTTTCACCTTAACAAGTTATATCTTAATACCCTTTCATTGTGTCTTGAAAAACAATGTAATATAAGATCTTATATTCACTTCTAATTACTCACCATTAGCCTCAACAAAACCCTAGCTAGCTAGTAGCCTTCCTTTCTAGGAAAAAATTAGTAACAGTTTAAGACAAATGATAGGTACTATACCGATATCGTCATGTTGTTCGATCGGAATCTTTATACACGTTTAAAAAGAAAAAAATATTTAAACAAGAACGTACCATATAGAAACACCAACTTAAAACCAACCAATCACATAAATTCGAAATACAAGAGAAGAGTACCCAAACCCCTCAAAGTTACTAATTAACTAGCTACTTTCATCCTCTTCTTAATATATAAAAGAACACATATCCAGGAAAATAGTTTACATATACATATATAGAAAAAAAATAAAGTGTCTCTTGCTATACACATTTTTCTCTAAATTTAAAACACAAAGAGGTAGCTGATACAGATCATGAAGATGAAGTAGATCATTAGGATAAAACCATGATATTGAAACAGAAACAAACTGCTAAAATAATCATATATCATTCATAACACCAATAAAAAAGCTAGCTTTTTTTTGTTTGTATCTTTACCACAGCCACCATCACCATATATTTCTTGAAATTCTTCCATGGGTATACCAATCCATTCAATCATCAATCAAAAAACCATCACTCTAACTCTTACCTGTTTGAAATAGGGTTTGGTCCACTTGGAACTTCATGCCTGGCAGCTTCAAAGGATCCGGTAGACTTTGGATGCGATCGATGGCGCGTTCTCCTGGGGCGAAAGTTGGTTGTTGTTGATGATGATCTTGAGGATTCAACATGGGAAGTAGAAGTGGTTGGTTTAGTTGGAAGTGATGCAACTTCCATGGAACTAGAGGATTGAAGAAGAGTGATCAAGATGGTAAAGATCAAAAGTGCAACATAGAAAAGTGAAGAACATGATCTAGGGTTTGAGAATTGAGAGATTTGTGTAGAGGATCTCAATTTAGCCATGCAATAGTTGATTGTTTCTAGGACTAAAATATATAACCACCCCCCAAAAGACCACAAGAGATCAATATCCATCAACCAATTGCATACACCCAATGACTAAATCTTGAGCACCACCCCAAGAAGAGAGAGAGAGAGAGAGAGTTTATAAAAGGTGGATGGAAAAGAAGTTTTGTAATTGAATACGCATTTGATGAATAAGTACTAGTAATCAAAGCAATATTCAAGGGAAGCATATAGAAAAGAAGATGTGAAAGCTAGGTAGTAGTTGGGCTAATTTACTTGGCTGTCCCTACGTATTTTCATAATAAGGAATACTACATGCAAACTATATCGTTCGTATATATGTTCCCAATCAACGTAAACAAAGCAGCCACATGTATATAAATTACTCAAAATCAGCTTGTTAAAAACTTTTATCATGATGAGGTTCACGTGTCAAGCTTCAATACCAGACAAACATTTTTTTTTAATGGCCAACTAATCCTTTAAACGAGCTACTGGTTAAATTCATAACATCATGATACACTCGCCTTCCAAGGAAAACCCTCACCCAATGTCACTACTACACAAACAAGTATTAGGTACGGATTTTTTGCTATGGAAAAAGTTGGTTGCAAATTTTGCAACAAAGTAGCTACGGATTAGCTAGGCCCACATTTTGCTATGATTTAGCTACGCATATTCCGTTGCAAATGAAAGTCCGTAGCTAAATTCGTAGCATACTTGAGAAAATAAAAATATTAAAAATAGCATCATAAAATCTATAGCAAAATCCGTAACAAATTTGAAAAAATAAAAATAATAAAAACAACTTCATAAAATCGGTAGCAAAATCCGTAGCAAACTTGAGAATATAAGAATAATAAAAACAACTTCATAAAATTGGTAGCAAAAGCCGTAGCAAATCCATTAAAAAATATATTTTCTTGAAAAGTTTAGTAAATTCGTAGCAAACTGATAACCTGAGTAAATAAAAATAGTAAGAGAAAAGTTTTAATTATATTCGTTGCAAAATTGGTAGCAAAAATCAATAAATAAAGTTACAAAAGAATTCAATGAAATATGTAGCAAATCCGTAGCTACATCGAGAAATTAAAGATTTAAAAATAATTAAATAAATTCGTATAAAAATCAAGAAACGATAATACAAAACTATTTTCATAACTCGGTAGCAAAAATTCATGGCGCACTATCTTAAAATCAAATAATAATAAAAAATTATAACAAAGATAAGTTACTAATATACTTAATAAAATCTCCAAGAACTAACTAGACCCACCATTTAAAAACTTGTTTTCAGAACAGGATCGACCATTGAACCAGACACTTTATATATATATATATATATATATATATATATATGTATGTTATTGTCCATTACATCTAATACAACTCACCACAACTCATTGAAACTCAATATGACATAACAAAACTCATAATGGTCCACTAGATTTATCAAGGCCCGTAATGGCCCATTGAGTTCTTTCAAGGCCCAATACGGCCCATTAAGAAATATACTACATGTTATTACTCGTTACATCTTATTTGATACATTACAACCTAATATGACCCTTTAAAATGCAAATTGACATCCATCATGGTCAATTAAGACTTATCAAGGTCTAATATGGCCATTAATATGCCCTACTTGCAGCGCATGCATATATTTTATGTATGTGTGGGCCCTCAGGTGGGCAAAAGTGAAATTGCACTAATTTTAACGTTATTTTACTAATTTCGTGAAAATAACAAAGTTAATCAGCCATCATGTGGTGGCGTTGATAACCGAAAGACAAGTGTACATGCACCAATGAGCTTGTGTTTCAATGGCTGAGTGTTATGAGCCTTATCTCCAAGGATGATGACGATGATATACTATGGCCATTAAGACATACATGTCATGTTATTTTTTATTATTTTTAACATGACTCTACAATCCATTAAAACAAAATATGACATAATAACACTCATCATGGCCCACGAATTCTATCAATGTCCAATATGGCCCATTATACATCTATGACTTGTTAGTGGTCATTACTAGAGGTGCATAAATCGGGTTTTTTCTAATACCCGGGTTCGGATATGGAACCGGTTTCGGGTATGATCGGGTATTGGAAAATCGGGTATTGAGATAAATCGGGTAGGGTTCGGGTAGGGTATTAAGGAGAAAAACTCAACCCTATGTATCCGGGTAGGGTATGATCGGGTTCGGGTATTGTAAACGGGTACGACCGGGTATTAATACCCGGTTTTGAATTTGTAATTTTTTTATACATTTTTTAATTTGTTTAAAATTTAAATTTGCTTTGTATGAATTAAACTATATTACAAAAACCATAAATCCACTTAATTACAAATTATTTACTTAGTAATATGCATTTTATAAAAACTTAAACATAAAAGTTGTGAAGTAACATAAAAATATATACTATAAAAACTCATGTATTATTGTGGGTATTAGAAAATTGGTATCGGGTATAGCCGGGTATCGGGTATAGGGTATGACCGGGTCCAGGTATTTACGGGTATAAATCGGGTACAGTTTCGAGTACGGGTATTGACCTCAAAATGCATACCCTACGGGTAGGGTCGGTTTCATAATATAACGAAGGACTGATAATCTGATATAACGAAGGACCCTTCATACATTATAAAATATAAAACTCGTGACACACGCATTTAATGACCTTTGACTTTTGTGTCACTAATATAAGTTTTTAATTGTATATCATATTTGCTTGATATACATTTTTGATGACATTTATTACTTTTTTTTGTTACTTATATAGAGTTTCTTTTATGAGAATTTACGTATGCCACATTTTTTCGTTACCTATTGTTAGTAAAATTTAAAATATGTATGCCACTAAAATGTTCATGGTACGAAAATTTTCATCACACGTGTTTTCTCCTAAAAAATTTTTCCAAAATAATTTAAAACTTCCTCCAAGTTTTATATTCCAATCTTCCTAATTTTTCCCCAAATTAATTTCCCTCTTCTAGAAATTAATTTTTATCCAATCTAATTTCCTTCTCGATAAAATTAATTCCAATCCTACTAATGGATGTTACAGATCAACAAATCGATATCAAACTTGTATTGTATGATCTTAATTTTATGTATCATCAATCTGCAATTGAGATTTGAGATGCATTCGTGGTATAACTTTTAACATTGTTTTATGGTTATTGCTTTTTTCTTTTGGGGTTGTCTTTTGACGCGAGTGTTCCCTTTTCTTGTGTTTTCAGATTTGGAGTCATGGTGAGTGGCAAGTTGCTCATTTCAAAATTAGGGCATAAAGTCATGTAACATCCTACTTTCAGTTATTATAATAAAAATAAATTTCGTTATTTCATAGTGGGTCGTTATCGGTTTAGATAAATAGAATACGAATTGGGCCAGTGCTGGGTAAATGAATATGGGTTATGGACTTGGGTTAGGAAAGAAAGAAGGAAAGACCATGGGCTTAAGCCCATGATCCATAAATATATAAACCCTTAATATCCATTTAATCCTCATTCACACATATTCCATACACCACCCAAAACACACACTTAAGATTTCTCTCTAGTTCTTCCTTATCTCTATCCGAAATCAAGAAGGAAACCGAGCACCGATCCGAGGTAACGATAGTTTAATATTGTATGAGCTTAACCCGTTAGATAAAGTTGCGAAACAACGAGCCGACACCGTTAAACCATTTAAATCACGAGATCCGGGTGAAATCGGGTATAAACCGAACCTATGATGAGCTTAGGGATCACCCTAGCTCAGATCTGGATCGAACGGGGAGAAAAACAGTGAAAAACGAGTTAAGAATCGTTTTTCCGGTGAGTTCGCGTTTTTCCGGCGGCTTTCCGGCAATGACGGCGCCGGAAAGGCGGCGCCAGAAAAGTAATACGAGGTTAAGGGTATGTCAGGGAATGTTCTGACATTCCCTGACCTAACCTTAGTTTGCTAACGAGAATTTAGCGAATTAAGGGTGATTCGTTAAGTTGATTAGCTGAGGAAAGATAACGAACTAGCCTTAGTTCGTGTCCTGATTCGTTAAGTAGATTTGCTGAGGAAAGATAACGAACTAACCTTAGTTCGTGTCCTGATTCGTTAAGGAAAAGATAACGAATTAACCCCCCATTTCGTTATAGCCATTCGATAAAGGAGATAACGAATTAGAAGGTCTAATTCGTTAACTGATTCGCTATGTGGACTGGTTCGTACAAGGACGGATTCGTCAGAGGTCCAGTTCGTTAGAGGGTTCAGTTCGTTACAAATGACTAGTTCTCTAGAGGGTTCAGTTCGTTACAAATGACCAGCCAGGGGCTCTGCCCCTTGGACCCTGCTAGGGGCTGCCGCCCCTAGACCCCGCTGCCAGGGGCGCTGCCCCCGGACCCCCGTTCGTTGTGGGTTATGTAAAGATAGATATACAACATGAGTAGTAGTAGTTAATTGATACATGTAAATATTATACAGTTAGCCGTGCACAGCTCAAGAAGGGAATAACGATTAACGGAGAGCGTAACAGGAATCAGGTGAGTTTCTAGCCCCATTTATGTGTTATGTTTTCGGGGCTGTGTGCATACTCAATATGTTTGTTAATACGCTTATCCTAAGAGATAAGTGTATGTCTTATGTGAATAATGTGAAATGTATGAATGATTGCTTGATGGTACGTGAACGATCTTCGGATATTGCACGTACTGTCGGGTTGTAACGCTATGTATGAGGTAAGTATGATATGTATGCTTATATGTATGAACGTGATAAAGTTAATAAAAGAAGGAAATGATGGCTGTATGGTTGTATGGTTACGAAAAGGGTACCGAGCCCTAATAATGCTCGAGGTATGATGTATGGTTGTATGGTAACGAAGAGGGAATCGAACCCTACTAATATTCGAGAACTAGGGAACCGAACCCTACTAATATTCGAGGAAAGAGGGTACCGAGCCCTAATAATACTCGAGGAAAGAGGCAACCGAGCCCTAATAATACTCGAGGAAGGAGGGTACCGAGCCCTAATAATACTCGAGGAAGGAGGGTACCGAGCCCTAATAATACTCGAGGAATGTAGGGCGTAATGCTCTTTATAACGTAAGATATGAAAGTAAGTTAATACAAAAGAAAGTATGAAAGTATGAAAGTATGAATGAAAGAATATAAGTTTATGTGTATTGTATAATGTATGATTAACTAGAACTCACTCAGCGTAGCTGACTTTTAGTATGCACGCAGGTGAGTAGGATGAGGCAGCTCGCTTGAGGAGACACGTGACATTGAATAAGAGGCTGGCATCGGAAGACTCAAGACGTTTAAGTTTAATGTTTTGTTTATTTTGAAAGACAAGATGACGTTTTAAGACAAGATGTGTTTTGTTATGAAATGTTTTATGAAAGCTTTTATATTCCGCGAATGTTTTAATTAACTCTGATATTTAGAACTGCGTTTATGAGTAAATCCAACAGGAAAGTAGGGCTACCGGTAACAGGGCCTTACAAGTCAGATGTTGCTTGGAGCAATGAAAAAAGAAGCCTTGGTTCTACATGCATTCGATTTTGCAAAATGACCGCTACTTGACATTCATGTGGTTAGTTTCTGCCCTAATTGAAGCCTTGAAAGGAATTAATAGGTCAAATATTGTTTCTGGTTCAGTTATTCTTTGCTAAATACTTATTTCATTGCACCAATGGAACTAAAAAAAATGATATCATTGCCTATTCTTGTTGTGTGTAAATCTGCGATTTTGTGATTTAATAGCCAATATGTGATCTATTTAAAGGCTGGGTAATTGAGATCAGAGGGAATTTCAAAGGATTCAAATAGAATATATGGTTTAGAACCAGAACCGAACCACATCGAATTAAGCTATAATTTAGATCCTATAGCCAAACGCCCAAACCTATTGTTTTGTATGTGGTTCTGAATGGTCGGTAAAGTCGCTCTTGCGAGTTTGGGGGTTCAGAAACAGGATTTGCACAGCCCTACCAACGGGTATACTTGCACCTTTTATACTCACTTTGTCTTTGGAGTTGCAAATAATTGTTGTCTGAACTATCCCCCCTTGGATCTTTGTCAATTAACATATTTAAATGATAAACTCTATTCATTCTTTTAGTTTAGTTGTGATGTTTTGGGCGATTTCTGCCTTTGGTGGCAATTTTTGCTTTATTATTTTTGTTCCAAGCCGGATAGGAGGATTTAGACCAATGAAATTTAAAAAAGATTAAATATATAGGAATTTAGTTTTTTCAAATGAATAGCAACCTGCAACATTAGTACTAGTGTTGCGAACGAACCGAGCGACTCGCAAGCTACTTAAGCTCGGATTGATAAAAGCTTGAGCCAAGCTGAGCTTTTTCGAGCTTGAGCCTTGTGCATTTTTAAGTTCTACATCTTTTCAACTTTTATGTATTAATTTAGCACTACAAATCCGAGCTCGAGCCGAACTTAGGCTCGTTTAAGTTTTTTTTAGAATATATAAAATGAATTAAAAACATATATAACTAAATAATAAATAATAAATGAGACGAGCTCGAGCCAAGCCTAGGCTTGAAAAACAACTCACGGGTCGAGCCCAGGCTTGAAAAAACAACTCACGAGTCGAGCCCAAGCTTGAAAAAACAACTCATGTGTTGAGCTCGTTCCTAGTCAAGCCCGGGCTCAACTCAGCTCGCTTACACCTTACATTACCACTTACAGATGAACAAGTAAAGAAATTATAGTGATATTTACTTCTTTTGTTGTATACTAACCTACTGTATTATTATATCTTCTATAAAATGCATAACTTTAATAATTGCTATAAATTCTTGGAAAAATTACATCTAGTAAATATTTATAAAATATATATATTATTGCAACCCTTATTCTTAATTCTGCTTTCAGTATTTATTGCTTTATGTCAATCTGTCTTTCGAGATTTCACTTAGATTTGATTGATGCTTTTATCAAATAAATTAATAGATGCTTTTATCAAATAAATTAATAAATGTTTTTACAGGAAGTGAAAGGTGGGTATGAAAACAAATATGGAGGTTGGAAATAAAGAATGAATCATAAGAAAATACAGCAAGGGAATGTCGGGGATGAGTTTGATGCTTCAGTTAATTTTAGTATAGCAATGTATGTATTGAATTTGTTTCAAAAATGCAATAAAGTAGATCTTTTATAAAATTTAATTACATGCTAATATGCAGGAAAGATGAAGCAAGACAACCACGTTCAAGGAAAGTACCGCATCTAGGCATCTAACAAGATCAATTTTTACCAGATGGTGACTTCTCACAGCTTTAAATTATAAATGACTTAGTTTAGGTTGTCTTTTTTACATGAGCACATTTATTTTGTGATGAAGGTATGAGAGGGAAGGTGAATGAAATATTATGTCCCCATGGACGTATTTGCGAGTATAGTGGATTCGTTGAAGGAACCTCCCCTGTTGACAATCCTAGAAACGAGGGTGGGTGAAGCTTATGTAAGTCTTGTTATCTTTTAAATGTATGTTTCTAGTTTTATAGCTAAGTTATATAATGTTAATATACTAATTTTTTATGTTCTTATCTTAAGAATCATACAACGAAGTGGTTATAAAGAAGTATGGAGACGACACTAACTTACACCTAGAATTTGCTATGGAATTATGGTCGAGCATCACAGGGTGGAAGGAAAAAGGTCGGTTGCATGGGACTAGAAACTCACCGACTTGTTCTTATCCATCGGGGAGAAGTGATAAGGTTTGTATTTTCTTTTAGAAAAAAAATTGACATAGAGTTTGGTCTATTTTTGGCAAACTGTGATTTGGTCTTCTTTTATTATTATATATAGAAAATTAAAAAATAATTGACATGGTATTAAGGATGATGTGCACATTTAATATATAGTTACATATGCAAGTATGCAACAGTTGAAAGAAAAAGCAGCTGAGCTGGAATGGGAAAGATAGTTAAGTTGAAACAAGAAAAGGTAGAGAAATATGCTATGTTGGAGAAAATTGAAGAAAATGCGAGATTGTATGCTGAAATAAACGAGAATCTTCAATTGTCACGTAGCCAACTACAAAAGTTTCCACCAAGTTAAGATTATATGGGTTTATGTTGGTAAACTAAATTTCGTTTTTTTTGTTGTATTACAGAATCTGATGATTTAGATCTTTCTTGTATTACATTTTTCTTGTATTGCATTTGAATATTTTATTCTATTTGATTTGGATATTTATCTTTGGTATGATATTTTATAAATTTGAATCGAATGTTTATAGGTAAAAAGTGGAAAAGAATATGAAAAAGAAATTTTTTGGAAAACATTCATACAAAATCTATGGCTATATATGTAGCTAACCTTATATGATCTGTAGCGAATTTAGGCAAATTTCTATAGCTACATTCGTAGCAAAAATCATACAAATAGGTAAATTTCATTGCCAAACTGGTAGTAAAAAGCATAGCTAATTTGTAGCTAAAAGATTTGTAGCAAAATTATGTAGTAATAAAATCATAGCAAAATTTTGTAGCTAAAATTCCGTAGCTAAAAAAACGTAGCAAAATTCTGTAGCTAGCGATTAGTATCTAAAAATTCGTAGCAAACAATTTTATAGCAAAATCTGTAGCTAATATAGCTATAATAACGACAACTTTTTCTGTATCTAAATTCATTGCAAAATTGTGATTCCGTAGCAACAAACCGTTGCAAATAAGTTAGCTACGAGACTTGTACCTACGGATCATACGGATCATATTCGTAGCAAATCCGTAGCAAACAGGGTGTTAGCTACGGATTTGACCATAGCAATTGCCTATTTTTGTAGTAGTGTGTCAACGTCCGTAAACACTCGCCCGAAGGCAAGACAGTGAGGTGAGATAAAAACCGTTCAGTTCAAGGATCCAACTAGTGAACGCCACTAACTCGTCTACTCTCCCATCATCACCCGGTGCCGCCAAAACTAAATGATGGGTTCAAGAATCGAACCTGGGTTACATAAAACGCCAAGTCTTTCCCTTACTACTCAATCAACAGCTCGTTGATAATATTAGACTAAGTTAAAAGGCAATGTTGGGTAATTAGTTTTTATTTAATAATATATTTACGTAATAAATATTATTATATATAATTATGATGAAAAATAGTTAAAAACGTATTAATTAATTATTTTAACATACCGTAACAAATAGACGCAATGACATAGTTAGTCGCTAACGTTTTTCTAAAGTAATAAGATTTAGTACTAATGTTTAAAAGTTGTATGTATTGGTACTGAGATTTTAATTGTGTAACATTATTATGTATTAACTTTAAACTCCGTTAAAAGTTAACGGAATTTGCGTCAACTCGTCGTCATAACGCTTGAGTTTACCAATGCCCATTCTTCAACGCTTGGATTATAACAGCACCTGATTTTTACCGACCGAATAACATTGATTTAAATATTTTAATTTCTTTTGTGTATTAATCTTTTTTATAATTCCAACAACTTTATATTTTGGGTTTTACTAAGGTACCTTTACTAACATAACCAATATCCACCGAACACGCTTCAATTATCTACTGCAATACAATGCCTCAGTTTACCAGCGGAATTAATATTGTTATAAATATGATAATTTTTAAATAAACGTTGTTGAACCTTGATGCTACCTAAAACAACAAGATTAAGTACTAAGGTTTAAAAGTCACATATATAGATACTAAGGTTTTAATTTTGTTACAATGCTATGTACTAACTTTCATTAAATGATAACAGAAAATGCAAAAAGCTTAGGGCATTATTGTCATTACACTTTCTCACTAAATTATTTGGCGTATTTGTGTTTAGGAACATTTTAGAATTTCGTGTTCTAATTAGTAGTGATATACCCGTGCATTACGCAACAAATTCGGTAAGTAAAACTTAGACGATGCAGTTATGAGTCAAGGTGAATTATATCTGTATTAACTATGTTCGTTACGGTACCGAAAATAAACCTAAAAAATAAATTCATCATATTAACATACTTAAAAAACTAACGGCGCTCGTATAGCCTATTATTTTTAAAATTACCATATTTAAAACAGTATTTATTCGACCGGTAAAATCTGCCATTGTGTTACAGTAGCGAGTTGACGCATATTCGATGGTATTAGTTACGTTAGTAAAGTTGCCTTAATAAAACCCAAAGTATAAATTTGTTGAATTAACATATAAAAAGATTAACACATAAAAAGATTAAAATATTTAACATGATGTTTATTCAGTCGGTAAAATTGGGCGTTGGTAAAATCCGAGCGTTGATGTCCGGGCATTGGTAAACCCAAGCGTTACGACGGCAAGTTGACGCAAATTCCGTTAAAACTGTTAAATTTTTACGGAAGTTAAAGTTAGTACGTAACTTTGTTACAAAATTAAAACCTTGGTACTAATTAGGTTGCAACTTTTAAACCTTGGTACCCAATCTTATTACTTTATGGAAATGTCAGGAACTAATTTCGTAATTGTGTCTAATAAATACTCCCTCCGACCCACATCACACAATTTAAGAAATATTTGAGTTTTTTATTTTCTAAGGTGTAAAATGACAATAATCTCCTCAACTTATTTGGCTAAAATCCATTTTGTCTTACATGAGACCAACCATTTGCTGCCTACTTTTTGCCGCCACATTTTCATGGAACCAACAATTATACTTTTACTTGTATTGTTCAAAATGTTTGAATCCTTTACATTTTCACTAAATTTAAATTAGCGCCTACTTTTTGCCTTCTGTTTGAAACACCCACAATAAAGTGTTGGAATCCTTTCATTTTCACTAATTTTCTTTATTCCATTAAACTACGGAACACTCAATAAACCCACGTAAAAAAACAAACTTGACCAATGAGCAACGACAATCCATTTACCAAATGTTATTCCAACAAAGTGTCAATGGAGGATTGAAAAGGGAATTCATAAGGAATGTGGCGACACTCTTCTCTGTATCTACCCGGACTATAAGTCGCATTTGGCATGACGCTAAACTTCAACTTCAACATGGATCAGTTGTTGATGTATCTTCGAAAAGGGCTAATGTAATTAGACGAAAAAGGATACAAATCGATTTTACTCATGTCTCACAAATCCCACTACGTCGTCGAACAAATATTCGGTCTCTAGCAAAAGCAATAAACGTTTCAAAATCAACAATGCATAGAAGAATTAAAGAAGGAGTTTTAAGACCACACACAAATGCGATCAAGCCGGATTTAACCGATCAGAATAAGAAAGCAAGGTTAGAGTTTTGTTTATCAATGGTTACTCGATCTTTGTCAAGTGCTAGTCCGACATTTTATGATATGTTTAATGTGATTCACTAATGTACCAAAATCAATGGAGAGCTCTAAATACTGGTCAGCAGTATACTTAAGTTATGATTGAAAAATGAAAACATAGGAAAGTTATATTTTTGGAGTAATACAAATTACAAAACTAATGGATCTAAAGTGATATAGTCTTTTGGAACAAAGGTAATAATTGTTAGAGATAATCCTGATCGATTCCTGAAACAAATCTAATAAAAGAACTAATGAAGATTTTGTCATTATTTTAATTAATTACAGAACTATACTTCAAATCAAATCATATCCAATTCTAAAAATGGTGCAGCAGAAGCAATCTCTGTAACAAAGTTTGGTGACTTAACCAAATAAAGAAAAGTGAAAATGTTTGCATCTGTGGGTCTCATTCTCCCTTTTCCTTTGTCCAAAACAATTGCTTTTCCCTTTAGAGTATAATTAAAGACCCCAGGAAATATGTCACCAAAGCTATATATATATATATTTGGTTAATTGCAGGCTTCGAGAACTTTGATATTTCACAAGGAAAATGTATATAAATGATGTATGTATTGTGTGTGTGTGTGTTATGCAAGACGTTTAATCACCGACGGATCAAACTAAAGCCTCGAAAAAATATTCTTTTAAAGGTCTTGCAAATGCATAGATGTAAACTGAATGAAACTTTTACCTACGTAGAGTTTCCTACATATGTTCGTCAACGATAGGTATATTCATTGAAGGGTCATGCGGTCGTAAAATCCTTTGTAGCCTATAGCGATCCTATCTTTTTTTCGAGCGACTCTTTAATGAATATCACCTATGAGATTTGATCTTTCATGATTTGGAAATTAAGACAACTTTAACCGAGTTACACAAGTTTTTTTCTCTCATTTTATTTATATACCATCTATTCAACATTCCTTTGATGTATTTTTATTTGATCATACTAGTGCTAATTCATGACAATATTGAGACTCTCTCTCTCTCTTTAACTCTGTGTTAACGTAAGTGTTAAAATTACAGATTTTGACTCAAACTCGTTTAGACGTTGATCATTCTTTAAATAACTATTGTGTTTATGGCTTTATGCTACATGGAATATCTCGAGTAAGGACAGGGGTATATTTGTCCAATTAGAGAAAAGCTGAAATATGCGCTCATATGGGCAACGGGTCTGAAAAGAAATAAAGAAAAAGAGAAGCATTCAATAAAGAAATAAAAGGAGTGACACCAGAAAGCAAGAAAGTGTGGTGGACTACTGGTGTCTGGTGGGTGGAGGATTTTAACAGAAGGTTTTTGTGTGCCTTTTTTTATTGCTTGGAGGCTTGCCCAAGAAACCTCTTTTTTAGACTTTTAATTCTTTTTATTCCTTTTTAATTTAAGCTAGTCACATTTTTTGTCCTTATACTATACAAAAGCTAGGTTGCCTAATTATCATAGAAGCAGGAAAACAATAGTTATAACTGACCCTCCATGCCTTCATCCATTGTTTTGTTCACATAAACTTCGATTTTGGGACGTCTCTACGGTCTTAAAGAAAATACTTTGTTTTAGCCTACCAAACTAACTACAACGATTAGAGTTTTCAGTTGTGACTGGTTATCAGTTTTAAACCATTGTTATTGTCGTGCGTGTACCATTACACCACCGCCAAGGACTTAATATAGACTTAATTAATTGAGAGAGAAACATTTTATGTGTGTGTTTCTTCCAAATTGTTGTATATACATTAATGGCCCGGATCGAGAACAACTCACCAATTTTATTAATCAAGAAAATAACTCAAAACTTGATCAATTTTCTTTTAACCCTTATATGAATTCTTTTGGGTTATATAGAGGCTCGATTACAATTATAGTAAAACACAAACTCCTATTTATTTATTAAATAAAATTTCATCTCTATCTAATAAATAAAATAGATAATTATATCTAATTGCAATAATTAAATAATTAATGAGATCGATCCATTGGCTCGAACCGGCCCCACCTTCGCGACCCATAACTTGGTTCGGGAATGAACTCCAACATACATTGGTTAGGTACTTAGGTTAATAGCATATCGTATAATATCATGTATGTTTTTTTCTACGCACATACACGTGTATTTTGTTTCACAAGTAGGCACATGTATGGATAGTATAAAATAAGTTATATTTTTTGCCCTTTTTATATGTGAATATGTGATTGTTGCAGTTTTTAACTTATTTGTAATGAACGTGATACATGTTTACTTTTGAATAAAAACCACTAAACAGCAGGGTTGGCTTAATCATTTTAGGGACCTTAAGCGGAAACAATTTCCAACGCCTATTTAAAAAATGGTCCGTGTTTTCAAAATCCATTTTTATGATATGTAAAATACATGAAAAAATAAAGTTGGTAACTATGAGATTCAAACTTGTGCCTCCCAAAAGGAAAAGTAAATCAAGTCTTACCACTATACTTTATGTGTTTGTTTGTATCTCTCAAAATTAACCTAATTCAGGCTAAATGTGTATCTTTATATGTTTTTAAAATGTGATTTTATTATATTAATTAAGTCCTAAAGCCCTAGCTTATAACGGCTCTTGACCCGGCCAGCAAAATAGTAATAAACTTATGAACAATCTGTTTTAGCCTTTGATTATGGAACAAACAAAAGGAGATCAGAATAGTGGCAATACAATTAATTTTTTAATTTATTCTTAATAATTCTTTTAATATCTATGTATGACTTGCATATTTTGTCTCCCATCATGGATGAAGCATGGGACCTCCCCACCTCCGTAATTCCACGTATGATTGAATAATACTTTGTTAAAGTTTTAAACAATATACGTACGTAAAGGTCATGTTTGTAATTTCACATTATAGTTATATATGAGTCATAACCATCCTTTTTATGAGTGGTTCATAAACACACCTTTTTTGTCCTTTTTGTCCGAAAGTCCAAATAAATATATATCATTCAAAACGATTGATGCCTTATTAGCGTAGCTACATGAACCATCTCCATCACTCCTATCATATAATATAGCATTCATGGCCATTCTTTTAATATTCTTATACTATATTTGTTGCCTTGACACACTTAAAGAAGACATAACTTAAAGTTAAAATGATTATTCAGAGTTTCAGACTGGTAGTTATTGATATTAATTCACGACTTATTTAGATGGATTTAATCAGTTTTGAAAAATTCCAAACCATCGAACAACCAAACACGAAGTATGTTACATGCGTGAAGTGAATTGCTTGAATGCAGTTCTGATTGACAGAATTATGTTTTATATAAGCCAATTAAGTAATAATGCCAAAACTAATGTTTGATTGATAAACATTATGTTGTTCGACAATTTTTTTGAACTGATTAGCTGTTTTTCAATTATGTTTGGTCTGTTTTGATTAACATTTTTACATGTAATATTAAGTCAAGATGATTTATATTATCACAAATGATGTCGTGGTGATAATATATATAATTTTTAAGCTTTATGAAAAAATATATAAATGGGACCCAAATAGGAGAAAACAGTTTAAAGAAAACATCCTTGTTCAAAGCTTTCTTTTTTTCCACATTTTAAGGGAGACAAGAAACCACCCCTCATGTTATGTTCTTCTTTATACATCTACAACACTTTCAGTGTCACGAAGTCAATAGAGTAGACGTTTAATACATCAAATTGTATTTTATATAAATATATATATGTATATATGTGAATTTATGTAACTGTAACTCTGTAAGTGCATTCATTGTAAGTGCTTTTAAACACGAGATACGTGCCACTAAACTTTGAATCACTTAACCTTAACGTGCTCATTAGATGTTCATTTTAGTTCACATAACTCAGACATAAATATATAATTTTGTATAAAATATTAACTAGCGAGATCAAATCAGCTTGTTATTTCAGTTTACTATAGCAAATGAAAAGAAAATAAAAAAATATATACTCGTAATATGACCAAAAGTGCATAAAAACGTGTTAAGTGTGTTGTTTTTTGTATTATGTAAAGTGCAATCCACGTTACCAAACATGCATGCTGATTCAATATGAACCAAGCAAAAGATAAAATCCTCAAAATATAACATGTTCGGTTAATTGATTAGTTAAAATAAGAAACCAAAAAATGGACCAACCAAATTAAAGTACTATTCAAGCTTCTTTGAATTAATACAGTTGATAATTATTAATATAGTTATATAAATATTATGTTTGACTAGACACATTAACCCTGGCCTCGTCAACTTCAATTTATGAAACTCGAGCTAGTGGCTCGGCTAGTTTACACCCCTGAATTCGACCAGACTTTCTTCTTTATTTTTGTGTGTATTACCTAGCCTAGCCTTGGATTTTACCGCGTATCGGTATCATGATGCATTTATATATGATCAATTTAATATGAAGATAATTTATATGTTGTTATAAGATACACAAAAAAATAGTGGAAAAGACAGAAAAGAAATTAACACATGTACATATCAAATTTTAAATGGATTAAACATGTTTTTAGACAGGTGATTAAACGTATATAGTTTGTAATGAGGTGTGATATATAATTTATGCATGTATGCGAAATATATCATTTCATTTGATAAGTGAAAAATATAAAAATATCGTAGGGCCATATATATTACGTAGGAATTGAAAGACAACAATATGTATCGTGTAATATTGCTTTAGAAGGTTTGACATTTTCCACAATAATTGTAGATCACAATTCACAAGTGACTAGATTTTGAGAGTTGTTAATTTCTGAAAAGCTTTGATTAATTTAAGCATCATTTTTATTTGTAATTTTTTTATAAGTGTACAAATTTAGGTATGATATATAGAAATTGTGATTCTTTTTACTGCCATAAAATTATTATTAATGTTCTTTTGAACGTCGTATTTATGTTATCTGGATGACTTGAACATAAGGCGTCTCATACTTTTGGTGTCATAAAATTATTTATAAATCTCTATCTCTACTATATATAAAGAGTGAGTGAAGGACCTCCTAAAATTTAAGAGGTCCAATTAATTTTGCAAAATGTATAACTTTGAATGCTTACATTTTATAAAATTTGAGGGCATTTATGTCTTTACTCAACCCTTCATTAAACGTAACTTTTCAATTTAATTCTATATTTACAGTAGTTACCCTTCTATAGTTACTATAATTACCCTTAAACTTTTGATAACTTTTGTAATATATAAGAATAGTTACACATCTAACCATTCATCTTTATCCAAGAACTTGACATATTTATTTATTTTTTTATTTCCATCTATATATTTAAATATATTATGTTTTTAAAAAATTGAACATACCACTACGACGTGTTTATTTTTTTCGACGTTTAGATATAAAAAAAATTCAACCCGATGTGTAAATTCTAATGTACAAGTCAATGAAGCATCAAAGTACAACATATATATGCAACTATAAACTTATAAATAATTTTTCTTTCACATTCTATAGTTATAACAAGGGGAGATTTCAATTAAGAACCCATTTGAGTTTTAAGAACTCGGAAGAACACAGTGTAACGATTTTTTTTTGAATTTTTTTTACACATGCGTAATATATGTAAGTTACATACACGTAAAAAAATTACAGAATTTTTTACGCACCGAGTTGACTTTTTACACATGTGTAACGGACGTAAAAGTTAGTGTAACCATTTACATATTTATTCTCTCTCATACTTTGGCTTTTTTGCCAGATTTAATCTCAACCACATATTCCAATCCATTTAATTAAATGTGTGTCCTACAATTGAGTTCTTAAGTTCTTAAAACTCAACACGGTTCTCAAAATATCCCTCCCCGTTATAACAATTACCCTTAAACTTTATATAACTTTTGTAATATTTAGAAATTGTTGCATATTTAACCCCTCATCTTTAACCAATAATTTGATAAATCTATATATATTTTTTTCTTCAATGTCTTTAAATATACTCTCTTTTTTACAAAATCAAAACCTATACTACGACGTGCATGTTTTTGTCGATGTTTAGATATAAAAAATTTACAACATCAATGTGTGTAGATTATAACTAACTAGTAATGAAGCATTGAAGTACAACTTAGATATGCATTATGAACCTATAAAATGTTTAAACGTATAAAGATGCCCTTAGTTTTACTTTATCAAATCATAATTTATAAAACCAATCCTTCTATTTAAATAATTCAAATTACAAATAAAACGAATAAAATTAACTCCAACTAATATTATGTTGGATATGAGTTGTAATTATTTTGGTAAGATCTTATAGCTAAGTTCAAACTAATAAAAAAGCCCAAAACAACTAATAGAAAGGGTTCGAGCCATTTCGAGTGGACCCGAGTTGGCTCAATTTATGAATGAGCCAAGCTCAAGCTCTCATGTTCAGCTCGCCTAAAGTTTCGAGCTCGATCCGATCTAGCTCGACATGTATTCGAGTCGAGCTCGAGCTTGGCCTAGCTCGGCTCGGCTCGTTGACAACCCTATATACATGTACCAACCGAACCAATTAAACAATTAACGTAATAAACTTTTGTAAAATATTACACGATTAAAAAAACTAACATAAGTATAGGAAAAAAAAGGTTAATACATAAAGGGAGACAAAAATGAGATGTGTGATTAGTATTTGTGACCTCAAACAAACCTATGAAAATTTTCAAAAAAAATTAAAAAAATCATAGCTCATAATATAAATAAAAACAAAACAAAAAACTAGCATAAAACAATATTGGGTAGTATAACACAATATCAAAAAAAAAAATACACAATGACAATAAAAAAAGTACACAATCAATGACAAAATAAACAAAAAAAACACAATGATTTTTTTTCAACAATTTTTTTAGAACGAGAAAAAGACGGGAGAAACATTTTTGTTTTCTTTTGTTTACTTTTATTTAAATTTGAGTTATGAGTTTTTAATAATTTTTTGAGGGGTTTGTTTTATGGCCATAAATCTTTTTCAATTTTCTCATTTTTATCTCTCTTTGTATAATAATTTGACCATGTATGGATAAGTATACTATATCAGTAGATGAAGGATAAATAACTAGTATCGCATTGCAAATTGTTGCCACCGCAACATCGCACGGGTTTCATGCTAGTACTTTAGTACGTAACACATGAGTTATGGGAAGAGGTCTACACACGTAAATTATTATGAAAAAAGTGCATAACAAAATACACACTTTTTTGATATCTTAAAAATATATAATTAAAATAAAATGATATAAATGTAATTTTATTGTTTCTCATTTAAAAATGAGAAATGTTAGTTTTATTTTCCGTTTATGTGCACCTTTGTAGCGATTTTTTTTTAAATTTTTTGTCTTCTTCAAGTTGGTAATTTTTGTTTACTGAAAATCATATGAAAATGTTATTTTGACGGGTTTTATATATATAGCCTATGTATATGTATGTAATAAACACAAAATTTAAAGTATATTTACAATTTATTTAAAAAGGTAAAAAATATATAGCGAATAATATTTATAATGACTCATCAAAGACGGAAAACTAATATACAAGTGTATAGGGATGGCTTAAATGAAAATAACTTAATAGATTTTTTGTAGAACTAACTAAGAAAAGGAACTAAATATGTATAACTTTCAGAAAATATATAGAGGCGTTGTTTTAATATCTTAAATAATATAAATTAAAAATTCATAATTCTCTCAAGTTACCAGATTGTTTTATTTATAAATAAAGGCTTATAATGCATTTGATCCGAATTCATGAGTATAGGTCTCACCAAACCCAGATAACCTATAAACGGGTTATAACATGTCATTATATAAAAATTAATCCCATCAAATATTTTATATGAAAATCTTATAATATAGGGATATACTAAAAATTAATATATATTTATTTTAAATGTATTATTTATAATTAGGAAAAAAATTTATAGTAAAAAAAACATGTCATAAGTCTCAACAAACCCACATATCTTTTAAACCGGGTTATAACATATCATTTATTTGTGAAACTTTTTCATCATAAAATCCTAATTATATTATTAATTTTCTTACAATAAATAAAATTAAAATTCTAAAAAATATATAAATATTATAAACAAATAATGTAAAATAACCTCATAATATTAGTGATAAAAACTAGTTTACTATATATACTAGTGTTTTATTAAAATATTTTGAATACACAATTTGAATTTACAAATAGAAAAAGTATCTTATGTGCTTGCTATCAAATCGTTTCTTTTCTTCATATTTCTTATCTCCATTTACACATGTTTTATTAAGTAAAATTCTCATTTAAAGTTTAGTATGTAACGAATTAGTACCAAAAGCATAATATCAATATTGTTAGTCCCAAATCCCAATTTATTTCATATTCTTTCCCCACTCCTGCTCTTTTAGACTTTTGATCTCATTACTAAAAAGTTTGAAGATCTTTGCCATTGATTATTTTGTTTTTTTTATATTATATTTATATATACGACAACAAACGGGTTCACGTCTCATACTATCTTATCTTATCTAAAGCACGCAGCAATTCGGATTATTTCTATACGGCTATGCCCATTCATATTGGGAATTGAATCAAAGGTGAATTTTATAATTGTATTTACCTTATGCTTATAGATAAGAGTTTCACGGAAAATAAAAAAAACAACTATTTATTGTTGTTCTTTTTGTTATTGCAATATTTTCGTCTTTTGATGAACAACACCCCCCCCTGGAGATTTTAAAATATAAAAACATGGTTGAAACATAATGTTTATTCCTATCTCTTGATATTTAAGAAAAAATATTAATAGAATTCGTTTATCTATAGAAGATGCACATGTACAAGTTATGTGTAGCTTAGAAGAGGAAATTACAATGGAGCACCATCTATTAACAACGTCTACTGCATACCAAGCCTCCATAGCAACATTGTAAGTATTGGTGAATCAACGGAAGGTGAATGCAACATTCACATGAACATGATTTGCTAACCATTCATAATGATGTTGGTATTCATGATGAAAGTAACAAGGACCAAGTCCCTATTTTACAAGATCAATCTTAAGATAGTAAGCTCTAGTGGTGAAGAAAACTATAAATCCATGACGGAAATAAATTTTGTATATCAGGATCTACTCATAGCTAGACCGAAATTGACAAGTCATGTACGGGTGATAATCCACTCAAAGATCCGAGTGTCAATGTGAAACATAAAACTCATGATCCAAGTAAGGTGATTAACCACACAATTCAAAAGTTTAAGAGAAAGGCCGGATAAAAAGGTGTGATGATCAAGAAAAGCTCGATAGTGTCATGAGAACATTTGAGCTAGGTGGAGCCGAGACAAGACAACTAGAGATCAAAAGGAGTTCCGGTAGAATCACGGTCAATGACACCAAATACAAAGTCATAATTATGCATGTTACCAAGATAAGGTTTCATATTAGAGTTGTAATCAAATTTTGAGTTACATTTTCTTGGTTATTATTAAATATTTGGGTGTTATCCAAATACGCATTTCGTGTTCTTAATTTACCATTTCGGGACTTGAAATGGCACGTCTTTGAGAATCATCATTTGTTATAATTTTCCTTATAAAACTCTATACCGACTTCTTGACTAAGAGGCCCTGATTCCATCACTAGACAAATGGTTAAAATTAATATTACCATTTACCAACCATATATTGGAAGTTTTAAGTAAAGTGTGTGAATGAAGTCTCAATTAAAACCCGGGCCCACGTGAGGACATTTTTGAATTCGTTTGAGATTCGAATTCATTTGAGATTTATTTCATAAACTGAAATTGTTGGTCAATTTTATTAATGATCATTATCATGATGATTATTATTTTCGGTTTCAACTCTGCACTAATGACCATTATTATTATTAATGATCATTATGAGAATGGTTATTAATTTCGGTTTTGTAATGCACTAATGGCCATTATTTGATATTTAATGGTCATTATCATTATTGATTATGATTCTATTACTATATATAAACGGACCATCTCTTGAGTTGACACAAAACCGAAAATACACCAACATACACACGTCTTCTTCTTCCTCTTTGCTACAACAACATTGTTACGGTTTTCGTTTCGGGCAAGTGATCAAGTCCGGCGGTACTACGCTTCTGTTTCGAACCGGAGTACCCTGGGAACAGACCGCGAATCTGTTTAAGAAAATTGTGTCAAACACAAGCCCGGTTCACCATTTCTTGATTATTTCTTTTCTTGTTTTTGGATTCTATGCTTATTATTAATACAAGATTTCCAACACCATATGAGTTATGGCCAATACATACATATGCATGAAGATCTACAAGTCATTATCAAATCATTATAATATCTCATCAACCTACTAATTGGTCTCAACTTTTAAGGGGACGTTGTTTTCAACAGCTTGAATTATGGATTAGGAACTTGCCATGGTCCACATATTTCTTTTCCTTCTTGCTATGATACAATAATTGGCAATAATCAAAATCACCCCTCTACCATGATTAGAAAGGTTTAACATTTTTAGTGTAGAGTATAAGTGACTATGCAGTATGCACCCGAGCTCATGTGACTATGGTTGTACGTACGTGGGGTCTGTTTTGGCATAAAACTATAACCATAATCGAGACGTCAGTAAATGGATTTTGGTCGTAGCTAAAACTAGTTTAAAACAATATCATTAGACATTATTTGGGCCTAAAAGTTTGGGCTTGAAATTTGTTGACCAATACATGAATTATTATTACACATTTTTTATTATATTAGTATATTATATAGCATTAGAAATATACATACAATCTATCATATTATAAAAAATACATATAATTGGTTATGTCTGGTTGTGACATGTATGGAAACCTTGTTAGCTATAATCGGCTACAATTGTTGGTTTTTAGAAAATCATTAAATTGACCCACTGGTTTTTTGTACGGTTCAATTATATCGGTTTGTTTTCATCGGTTAATTTGGATAGGGGTCAGTTAATTCGGTTTTCTGCATAACCCCACATGTGATATATAAATGTCAAAACACCAAAATAATCAGGTATACCTTGTCATGTCCAATCCATTTAATTAAACATGTCAACCAAAATAATGGAATATAATTGGACTATTTCTAAGCCTTAGATGGTCACCTGAATCTTTCATATATATTTTGCAGTAAAAGATAGCAATAAAGAATGGGTCAAGTGGGAAACCTTGCTTTATAAAAAAGATATATCACTTAAATTTGATTAATTAATGGTAGCAAGTCTTGTTGAAAAAAAGCTTAGTCCTGTAAAGATGGTAGGGCACAAGCTGATCTTCTAAAATGTATCTTTTGCTTTTGAAATATATAATAAATATATTAAAAGTAAATCCACCTATCATTCTCAAACCCCTGTTCATGTTCCCACTACATTAATTCAAACAATAAACAACAATATAAGACATAAGTTGTTTAAGCCAGACAGACATTTTACCTAATCATCAAATCACATTACTGTTCACTACCCTTTTTCAGCATCATATTGTACCATTCAACAGTTATGTTAAAACTTAAAAAAGATCAACATTTGAAAGATCATACCGACGACAATTTAAAAGGTCAAACTAAAAAAACGACTTCATAACATACCCTTGTTAATAGAAAAAATTTCTACTTTTTGCATATTGATCCATGACGATACATGTGTGTATAAACGGAGTCAACCTAAAAAGGTCATAACTTAGTGATGGCTTTCCCAACAGAATCTAGAATATTGTCGAACTAACAACGTCGTCGGTGATCAGATATTAATATCATAATGGCCATTATACAAAAAAAGATTATCCTTTGATTCCAGCCAAAGTAGCTTTTTGGTCAAAAGGAGAGGCTAGGCTACTATAGTTTGTTTTATGTTCAACTTTGTATCTGGTTAAAGAATATGAATAATCTTTCACTTAAACAATACTCCACCTGGTGTTGTTTAAGGAAAGAAAAATTTGATCATGGGCATGCATTGTTTATCTTGTTAGGCAACGTTAGAATAATAAGTTATAAAAAGTAATCGAAAAATGATTCGGCTCATCGTTTTTCTCAGAATCTAGAAATAAACAGTGTGAGAAAAGAATGCATAAATCATTAAATCTGACTTCCATAATTGCTGATTTTGGTAAAAATGGGTTCTATAAATGGTGTGTTATACTTATAATATAAGTTGATTCAATAAACAGACTGCACTAGTAGTACTTTTTGTCATACACAAGAAACCATTAATAAAATGATCATTCGATGTTCTGAAAATAAATGGAATTAATAGGCTAATAGCCTTATAGCCATACAAGGCCCAATATTATATATTTTACCACAGAACAAAGCAAACTATCATCAGGCCCATGATCCATCACAATCAGCAACCCTATCATACGGCCCATTTTTTTATAGAAAGTGGGCCAATTTTAATTATTATATATACTAGACAGGTGCCCACGCGATGCAACGGGTGTTTGAACCTGTTAATCACGTACAAATATAAGTGTTTATGGTTTGGTTAAAACCCAGAAAATCGTTTAAATCGGTCATTGGTTTGACTTCTTTTTTCTTTTTCTTTTCTACTTTCAGTTTGTTGGTCGGTTTCAAAATGTTCAAAACGTAGTGAACGGTTGGTTCGCGGTTTATATCGGCAACCGGCCATATGAAACCAGAAAAGACTATATCATATTATGTTGGTTATTATTTCACGTCCTAGATCTTCCATTAATATTTACCATTTATGTGGCTAAAATCATCATTTTTTATTTATGATCATCTCAAGTATCATATTATGTTGGTTTTTAGTTAAAATTGACGGTACATTGGATTATTAATTATTTTAAACTAAATTTATTATTAAAGTTTAAACTCGGAACCAGGCCGTTAGTAACGATTCGGTTTCAACTTTCAATGGTTGAGTTTGGTTTTGGACGACAACAAATTAGTATTAACGGTTGGACTCACAAGTTTAACTTAAAAACCATCAAAACCGACACTGAACACCCCTACGTAACATATTAATTTATTTAAAATGAAAAAAAAATTACAACAATATCATATCCAAATTAAAGAGAATAAAATGCTCGTTTTTATGGTGCAATTTGTTTATAAAAATATTAACGTATGAAAAGGCTATAGTCGTTTAAAAATCATGGGTGAGAAGCTAGTTTACAAATTAAAGTAAAAAACATAATATGGTTAAAGATGAGGGACAAAACTTGTAAGTTGAATGGATTGTGTTTAAAAGACATGTTAACCCTTACTAACACATGTACCTCATGTTTAAGTGTTGTAAATTACTTAAAAATGGGAGTCTTAATTTGCCCTTGTTTGGTGTATTATATATAGTATAGATTATTGCTAACTAGTGTTTACAACCTCCTAAATCATTATTAGAATTCATCATTATTTTAAGTTTTAACAATAGTTTTTTAAATCATATGTAATTAAATATGTTAATTATTCATGAAATTGAAAAAAGAAAAAGAAAAAATACAAACTGTGTTGACATGTTAACCAGCCCATTTTTACAACCTTGAAATCATGTAATCCGGAAAATAGTTTATATAACTCAATTGTCTAATCGAGTCAAACAGGTTGGATATTGGTGATTTAGTTGTAATAAGGTTTTATTTAACATGTTAAATGAGTTGGTGCCTTGTAGTGGTTGGTTAATAGGGATTGAAGGTCCACATGTTTAATAAAACATATTAAACATAACAACTCGAACATGACATGTGTATTCAAATATTATCTTGAATTATAAAGGAATTTAAATTTTCATTGAGATATTAGAAGAATCTTAAATTTCATTCATTAAGTTAACAATGTTTACATTAAAAATCAACTATTTTTGGTAGACTTAATGGTAAAGATTGTCTGAACAACGGTTAGAGCAAAAAGGATGATTCCAGCAAGTAGAGCAATCATATTCCATGGACTACTAAAGTAAGTATTCCTCATCCTTGCTATATGTTTTGGCCAATAACCATTGCGGTAGATATTTAATGTTTTCCATTGTTCCACATAAAAGAAATCCACCCATGCAACTTCTTTGCATATGCTATTGATCATATTAGCAGCTTCTTCATTTGAGCCCAAGTAGTTGACGAGTACTCCCGAATCTACCAATTTGGCAACATCTTCTTGAGTATTCACTAGCATATGCATGGCATAAGCATACGATGTAACATAATTACGAGTTTGACCTGACTGCTCGTATGCAATAAGATTCCTAAAGACTGACTCGGTGAAGTCACCAACAACCAATACTGACATTCTAAGAGTAGGCTTACGCCAAGATCCAAAAAAACATGTGAACCTTGATAATTTCACTTCCATCCCCATTAGCCATGTTGGATCTTGGTTAGGCTTGAAGTTCACCCCTGCCCTGTCTAGATCTATAGCCGAAGGGATTGTTGAGGTAAATGGATGTGATGTAATGTAATCCGGAGGAGTGTAACATTCATGGAGAAGGCTAAGTATATGGTGAGTGTTAGTTGAAATGTTGGAGATATCTATAAATGTTTCAAAAGGGTTGATGAAAATTAGAACTCGATAGATAAGTAGCGCGAGTGAGGCTTTAGGATTAAATTTCAATACGGTGCACTTAAATATTTCATCAAGAAAAAACAAAGGGATCTGGTTTTCAAGCAACACCAAGTCACGTGTCACATTTTGGTGTAGTAACAGTTTTCCCGAATATGATTTTTCATCAAGTTCCGAAATTTGGCTAATAAATTCAAGTATGAAACAAGCATCCATAACCATCATTTCAGCAATTTCTGCATCACTATAGGGCGTCGTCCAAACATAACATACCTTGATTTCGTTCATTGAAGCGTAAACCTTCTCCATACATAATTTCAATACATCCTCTAGCGAGGAATTAATACGACTCATTAGCTTAATCAGATAACTTGCTTTCTGCTTTTCAAATCCTTGGACGTTCTCATCTTGTCTATGCGGAGGCCCAATAGAGACCACCCGAGGGTTGAAAGAGTTCGGATTGAGATCACGTAGTACACCAGGTGCCATGTAAATCGATGGTGAAAATTCGTTCGCATGGCTGCCTTCATTTCTTACACGATCAAGTAGACTTTGGAATGACTCTTGGATTATGGCTACGTCTCCAATCTCCAGATCATTGTTTTCCATAATGAATGCTCTTTCCTCTGCAATTAGTATAACAAACTGAAAATTAGAAAATAGTCTGCATATTCTTTGTTTTTTTAATACCAAAATAGCTCAAAATCACATAATTAGAACCAACTATATGATTTAACAATTAGAGATGAGCTCGGCATCAGTACCAGTACCAAATATATCGATACCGAAAATTGTCAATATTGGGTTTCAGTACCGAAAATGTTTGGTACGATACCGGTATTAAAGGAAAAAGACACTGGTACCTTACCTTACCGTACCGATCCCAAAACCTCAAAAGGTAGCTAGGTATGAAAGTACCTGGTTCGGTATGTGCTCATCCCCGGTACTATTTAAACTAGCAATTGCTTAGCCTTTTAAGTTTTAAAACTCAGGTTAGTTTTACCACTTACCAGAGAAGAGGTATAATGGGACATATGATGGTTGTGTAGATCTAAATATGGCTAAGTGTTCCTTGGGGTTACAAAAGTCAACGGCTATTTTATTTAAAGTCAACGTCTGTATAACTTGTTTTTTTATTAAAGAATCGAGGCTGAAGCGGTGAGTGAGGCGAAATTTCGATTTTCCCAGCTTTTGTTTTTATTACAAAATTGAAGTGTTGAATATAAGTAATTTATGTTTATTCATCTCACTCGTTAAAATTATGGGTAATTTCCGTATCGTACCGGTACCGAAAATACCGATCTCGAAAATTACCAATTCTTAGTACCGAAATATTCGGTTCGGTACCGGTACGGTACCATTATTGAAGGTAAAATTTGGGAAATACCGGTACCGTACCGATCCCGAAACTCAAAACTTTAATATCGATTCGGTACCGGTACCGAATTTCTCATCCCTAATTGAAATTGGAGAAATTGTGTAGATGTGTTTTGTTGATTTTCCTTTGTAATGGTTCTGTCTTTGTGTGTCGTCTTCCCTTGTTTTGTATGTTATTCTTTTTAGCTTCGTGCTAGCTTTTACTTAAATCCACCGTTCCAAAGAATAATTTTTTAATTAAAAATTTAAACAAAAATTTATAAACCGTGTGTATGCACAGAGGTTATGGAAACCCGTTCAATCTATTTATTCTCTTTATCTAAAGCCTCTATGGCATCATTAATTAATCAGTTGGAAGCGAAACATGGGACCTTTTTATAGGAGGACGTAGATAAAAAGAAGATAAACTGGGTTAGTTGGAAACGGGTTACTTCTCCCGAAGAGGTGGGAGGTTTAGGTCTCATTCCGTTGAGGGATACAAGTATTGACCTTCTAACAAAGTGGTGGCGGCGTATGTTAAAAACGAACCAAATACAATGCACTTTGGAGAAAGGTCATCATGTCATTGCATGCTTCTAAGTTCTAACAACAGATCTTGGCCTATACTTCCTCCTTACACCAAAAGTCAACTAGCTGCTTGGAATTCAATAGCAAAGATGGAGAACTTTCTTGCATTTTCAAACATTAATATAGGTAACTTGATCAAAGGCAAAATAAGAAATGGAAAAGCAATCCGGTTTTGGATTGATGCGTCGATCGACATGCAGTAGCCTCTTATTTGGATGTTTAGAAAGCCCAGTTGGTTTTCTTGTTCACCAACCCTTAAATTATATATTAGTCTCAATAAATAGCTTGTCTATGTAATTGTAAAATGTGCACTGAAATAATAATAAGCTCCCTAGTTGCAGAGAGTGGACGAAGGTCTCGTTGTCTCAGCCACTATAAATCACCATGTTCATGTTTCTTTATATTTTCTCGTTTGTTATTGTGTGTTCGTTGTGAATCGATTATTCTGCTGCGCACTTTGTTCCTAACAGGTGGTGGATTGTTTTGGTGTGCAATCTCAGTCTTGGTCTTAGAAATGGAACCGTAGATCTTTGAATTTAGTATAAACTAAAGAGTCGGAGGAGTTGGTTAATTTACTACAGGAAGTGATCTAATCAGATAACGAGGATGGGTGTGTTGGATTGAAGACCCTGATGGAAAATTCATGGTGGCGTCTATTAAAAAGTTTTTGTTTAACACATTTGGTTCAGTCACGTCGTTTGTATTGGCTTGGAGTAATTGGGTTCCGAAGAGAGTTAATATTTTCATATGGAAAGCAGTGATGGATAGGTTATCGACCCGGGTTGGGCCACAACATAAGAATATTCATGTTGACTCGGTTGATTGTGCTCTTTGTGCCAAAGTTCTAGAAAATGCTTATCACTTGTTCACCGCTTGTCCCATTGCCAATCGAGTTTGATGCAATATAAGTTCATGGTGTCAGTGTCACATTCCTCTCATATTCGTGTTCTCGGTTCGTTATCTTCTTTATTTTCACAAATCTGGCCAATTTGCCATAAGAAGAGAGTTCTACAAGGAATTATCATAGCAGCTTGTTGATGTATTTGGAAAGCGAGAAATGAGGTTATATGTGAAGAAAAAAGGCCATCATGGTGTCTAGTTATCATAGATCCTCATTCAAATCTTTAGGCTGAAAATATTGATGTAATTTCTGTTTTTAATGGGTTGTTTTTGTTTATGGCCTCTAGTGTCTTGCTAGTTGATCGTTTCTAACCAAAGTTGTTCAAAAAAACTTAAAAAGGTATATTAATTAAGTTCAATTTTTATATCAAGCATAAATATATATTTTATTTACTTTTTAAATAATTAAAGTATTTAGAGAACAATAATAGTCACCGGAAACTAAAACCAAAATTTAACCCTTTCCCTTACCTAAAAGACAAGATAAAAACACTAACACCACTCAGACTTATCAGTCACTTATCTTATGTCAATATTACCTTACTTCAAAATTCATGGCATACAAAAGACCATATATATTGTTACAGCAACCGAGTCCAAGAAAATCTTTTGGACCCTTTTAACATCGGTACAATTTCAACCAAAGAGACTAAACATAAAAAATAATATTACACAAAAACACGTACCAAAACAAGATTATCATCATAAATCTCAACAACGATTCTTAAGAAAGTTAAGTGTTCCAATCACCATTAGCAAAATCATTGAAGTAATTGAGATCAAATTGATTCTTAACAATAATTTCTACCGGTGATGTGCGTAGGGCGCTTAAGAGAATTTTTAACATTTGCAACTCTTCATCTTTGTTGCCCATGAATGCTAGCAATGTTACCTTCTTAAGATCAGGTGACCTAGCCATGATACACTTTACAATTTCTAACTCAGGGCGCCGTAAGTTTGTAAAAGTTCCAATCTCCAATTCATTCAGATTTTCCAACCAAATATTCGAATATTTTCCAAATATAACTGAATATTCTTCTAGTTTAACCGGCTCTATGTTCTAGTTTAACCGGCTCTACATATAAACCAATAGTATAAATCTGCAGCAAGAGTGTTGTATCAGTGTATTTTAGCATCAAATTAAAAAGAATAAAAACAAATAGAAAACAAGATGGACTTATGCTATTCACTTCTAGCTCAATTTCCTTCAAGTTCGGGGAGCATTTTATCAAAACACAAAGAAAAGGCAATCCATTGTCTTTAGCTAAACCCATGCCATTGAAACAAAGGTGTTTTAGGTGAATTAGTGAGGTTGGAAGCTCTTGTGGAACCGAGTCTAGAACAAACGACTACGATCGTAGGCCAAAACAACAACTAACAACCAAAGTTTTAATAATTTGTTTTTACATTTTATACGATGTGGACAAATATTACCTCAATGGAAGAAGTCCAAATGGTAAGATGTTCAACCGTAAGTAAACACTTGAATAGTTCCATAATGTTGGTCTTTCATAACCGGGATCTTCAAAGCGTTCTACATGTACAAACTGCATCAATTTGAAATATTCTATTAAGTTTTGAAAACCCATGATAATGAATATACAATTATGAACTTACCAGATACAAACTCTTAAGCAATGGACAATTAGATAAAAGATGTAGAAGACTTTCTCTAGAAATCCGTACATCGTTTAAGGTTAAGCTTGTAAGGCTACTAAATCCGTTGAATATAGGTTTGTGGTCGATATCACAAGCTCGAAGATCTAGGTCCGTCAAGTGATGCAACGAGAAGACAGATAAGGGTAAACAATTCGAATTCGAATTGCATAAAGAAAATGAATGTGTTAATTTCTTGACAGTATGGTTCCTTGACAAATGAAGTATTACTTGATCAACTTCAAAAGTGTGATTAGTCACCCAAAGCTTGAACTCGTGTATTGGATCCCGACGCATTAACAAAACTTGGTGTAAAGCCTATGGGTATTGTCCTCGTTTCTCCTTACAAATTCTAAGTCAGATAATTGCGCCCCCCCCCCCCCCCCCCCCCACCCCCAACCCAACACAACACAAATCTCTTTTGTCACACCCCAACCTAACAGCGGAACATGCCGGAGCGCGACAATATTTGTATCATAGCTCAAAGACACTAATAATAATAATAATAAGTGTCACTATCTAATTTTATTTATTCACAACAATCGTACACAGTATATTAAATGAAAAAAAAACTAATACACAATTAACTTTTATAATTTTAGCCTAAAGTCCAAACTAATTCTTCACTTCAATTAACTTCATATAACAACCTGCATCATGGGTAAAAATAATTTGTCAACAATACATGTTGAACGAGTAATTCACAGTTTGGTGTAAATATAACAATAATATTGAGAAATAAACAAGTCCTTGTGTATGTGAATAGCATTAATTAATATAAACAAGTAGATGTGTCTTTTCGATCATGCCACTAGAATACGGACACGTCTACTCGGACGACGTATGATCATACTATGAGGATGAAGATGAGATACCAACCAACCATAAAAGCTGTAAACACATAATTCATATAGCAGTCAACCATTAATCGAGCAATATCACAACCACACAAATAATGGAATTGGTTTGAGTTTAATAGTATAATGATAATAATTTCTAATACGCATAATGCCCCCCAAAACAAAAATATGAAAAAGGGGATGTGATTACTCACCTTAAAATAAATAAGGGCGATAGCGAGAAGACGGGTGACGGGTAAAGCGACTAGATAGTTCCACCGGAAGTCTTGGCGATATATATGTCCTAAGTTTAAAGGTACAACTAAAATAAATATTCGAACGATATAACTGAACAAGACTTGATATCATGGGTTTATAACGGATTTAAGGTTCGATAAAGCATTCACTATGTTCGATAAAGCATTCACAAGCAGTGTTCGAGCTTAATATTTCAGCTCGTTAATATAAAACAGTCTAGCCAATCCAACTAATTTAATTGAGTGTTCAATACAAGATTAATGACTTTCAAATATCCAACAATTCGGATAGTTGATATTACTATTTGAATCCATATCCGAAATTTCGGATTTGGATATTCAAAAGGATATCCGAGTTCTTATAAAAAATCAATAATAAATTTCTTTTATAGAATTATTTTTAAAAGTATTTATGATATTCAAAAATTATCCAATGTTTATAAATAATATATTTATTACTCTATAATTAAAAAATATATTTTGGATAATTCAGATATCCAATATCCGAAAATTTTTCGAATTTGAATTTCAGATAACTTGGATACGAATTTGGATTTGCATTTTTATAACACCCTACAATTAACTACACATCCCGTTTGAACTAATCGAGTTTATATAAAAGTTATTGACTTATTTGGTGTTTTTTTAATCAGTATATTAAAAAAGTGTTTGACAATCACGATGTTCTCTTTAATTTTAGTCTTTTATAAATATGTTAAAAATTGTTCACAAATCATATTTTTTTAAAATGTCTTTTTAAAATAGAACAATAAATTTGTTTTGAAAAATCCCAAACAACTAAAACACAACTATCTTTACTTAGTGGGCTAGTGATAGAAGGTTCTGGTTCTTCAATGAAGACTCAAGTTCGATTTTCATTTGTATCGTTTTTGGTAGATTATAACAATGATGAATTTGAGTTAAGCCTTGCGAGGTTGTTAGTTCGAATCCGAGCCCACCCAGTTTTAGTCCACCGTATGTACGCCATAGAGTTATGCCCTTGTGGTGATATAACGACTGACAAGTGGCTGACGTCGGTATGGTTTCTCAAGGAACGTCCAAGCCAAACTTAAAGTCAGCGTAAGCCTGGTTTAAACAACGTAATATGGTCAGAGTTGGGCAACAAGGTGGCAACGTAACACACAAGAAAGTCGTTATTTTTTTTTTAAAGAAAGAAAACTAAAACATAATAAATATTTGATTTGAATAAAATAATATTAACATTTTCACACATATATTTGGGCCGCCTGCCTCACTCATAAACCCTAATCTGCTTTCATCATAAGCCCTGCAACCTTCTCAACTCAACTCAACTCAACTCAACCGCACACAACCCTTCAACCATGCCGAAGCGAAGCAAAAGTAAGCACACAGTTTCAATTCATCAATGCCTCCTATTCAAATTCAATCCATAAACTTATAACAATAATAATAATAACAATAATTATGTATTTATGGATGTGCAGAGAGTAAAAGCAAGCGAGTAACATTGAAGCAGAAGCACAAGGTTATAAAGAAGGTGAAGGAGCACCATAAGAAGAAGGCCAAAGAGGCCAAGAAGCTAGGGTTGCACAAGAGGCCTAAGGTTGAGAAGGATCCAGGTATCCCTAATGACTGGCCTTTCAAGGAGCAGGAGCTTAAGGCTCTCGAGGCTCGCCGCACGAAGGCGATTGAGGCGATTGAGCAGAAGAAGGCTGCTCGTAAAGAGCGGGTAATTTATTTATTATTAGTAATAAGTATATAGTTAATGGTGTTAGTTTGGATGAAATGTGTAGTGTTTAGTTGTAATTGGATGGTTTGTGACTGTTTATGTTGAGAACTGGCATGTTTTAGGGCTAATTTAATATATGCATATTTAGTTGCCAACTTGTTAGGTTAAACAAATTATTATTTTTGACTTACGGGAGCTCGAGCTTGGCTTGTTTAGAGCTTTTTTTTCCTAAAGCTTGAGTTTACTTCACACATATTTTATGTATTTTGAGAAAAACTTTAAAACGAGTCTAAGCTTGGCTCGAGCTCTTGTAGTACCTTAACCAAGCCAAAGCTTGGCTTGAGCTTGGCTGTGCAGTGTGAAATTAGTAGGTAGAAGCTCAGAAGAGGTAAAATTTAAAAATACACAAGGCTCATTAAGGCTCAACGAGCCTAAACGAGTTTTTCATACAAGGCTTGAACTCGGGCTAAAAAAAGTTTGGCTCGTTTTGTGCTTTTTAGCGATCCGATCTCCAGTAGTTCACGAGCGGCTCAGCTCGTTTGCACCCCTACTAACTTGGGAATATCATATATGAAGTTTGAATGTGGATAAAGATTTGTATTGTAAAGAAAACTTTTGTTTTGGGGGGCAGAAAGAGCAGTTTTAAAGTCAAATATGGCTATATTTTACTAATAACTTTCTTAAGTTGTATGATTTTTACTTGTATATGAGAGAAGCAGTTCTTTAGCAATATGGAAAAAGTTGAATACTGTTATTGCACATGGGTTAGGGTTGATCTTTACATATATGAGAGGTAGTTCTTTAGCAAGGATGAGGTGACACCTGTCTTGGTAACTTGGGAAACTCAAGTCATTATATGTGAATTTTCACTTACCCTAGTTGGCAAAAATGTTAAATTTTCAGTTTGTTGGCAAGTCTGCTAGGGCCTATAAGTTCTTCAATTCTGTTGTCATAGAAAAAGGTGGCAATTTCAGCACATATTCTTCTGAACAAGTTGATTTGGTTATGTTAATGAAAAATATATTATTGTTTATATTTTTTGTTTAAATTTAGGATGGAAAGCTATTTTGTGTTTGGCTAACGTGTTTTGAGTTACTTTTGACAATGCAATCCGTTTTCACTTGTTACTCAACGTCAATTTTCCACTTTTAGTTGTAGGTGGTAGTTGCATTCTTGTTATTTTGGGTACTTCCATTTTGTTTGCAAGAATTATTTGTCGCCTTTTGGTACTAAGCTTTACATATTGAATGGCACTTTATTTACTTCAGGCTAAAAACAGGAAGTTAGGTCTATTAGAGGATGATGGTGATGACATCACCAATCTTGCCGAGCAGGTTTCTGCAAAAGAAAAAGAATTAGGACAGAAAAAATCCGCTGGTATTTCCACTGCTACAGGTAAAACCATAATAGTCTATTTTAACTTCAATACAAATCCAATTATCATTCTTTGAAATTTATTTTGCACAATTCAGAAAAACCGTTTTACAAGGAGTTGGCCAAAGTTATTGAAGCATCGGATGTCATCCTTGAAGTTCTTGATGCTCGGGATCCCCTCGGGACCCGCTGCCCTGATTTGGAAAAGATGGTGTTAAAAGCTGGACCTGAAAAACATCTTGTGTTGCTCCTAAATAAAATAGGTAATCTTAGTGATAAACTGGTTTTGTGATGGTTTATTTATTCATAATTTTTCTTACATGCTTGGAAAATTGGATATTAGATCTTGTTCCTCGTGAAGCTGCTGAAAAGTGGTTAAAGTATTTGCGTGAGGAGTTACCCGCAGTTGCTTTCAAGTGTAGCACTCAGAAACAAAAATCTAATCTTGGTTGGAAAGCTGCAAAGTCTGCTAAAAAGACAAGCAATCTTATGCAAACGAGTGACTGTTTAGGAGCCGAAACTCTTTTAAAGCTGCTGAAGAATTACTCAAGAAGTCACAAGGTATGTTTTTAAAAAACTTTTGGTGTTAACATACTGTTAACCCTTGAAAATGTTAATTTTACAGATTGCCCTGGTGTTTATTGCAGATTAAGAAGTCGATTACGGTTGGTGTAGTGGGCTTGCCTAATGTTGGCAAAAGCAGTTTGATAAACAGCTTAAAGAGGTGCCATGTTGTCAATGTGGGGGCCACACCTGGTCTCACAAGAACCATGCAAGAAGTTCAGTTAGACAAGAATGTTAAATTACTAGATTGCCCTGGTGTTGTTATGCTTAAATCTGGAGAGAATGATGATGCTGTAACTCTTAAAAATTGCAATAAAATTGAGAAGCTAAAGGACCCCATTTCTCCTGGTAATTTAAACAAGTGATTCATCTGTATGTGATTCGTTTGAAATAAAACATAACCCAAGTTTTTTTATTTGCAGTGAAAGAAATCCTTAAATTATGTCCAGCAGAGACGTTGGTAACCTTGTACAAGATTCCTACTTTTACATCAGTTGACGACTTTCTTTCAAAGGTAGCTAATGTTAGAGGTAAGCTTAAAAAGGGTGGCGTTGCAGACAATGAAGCCGTTGCAAGAATCATTTTGCATGATTGGAATGAAGGTTTGTATCACCAAACTTAGGTAAAAGACAAGAATACCCTACTTGAGCCTGAGAATTAAAGATGGTTATTTTTCAGGTAAAATTGAATATTATACAATGCCTCCAACTAGGAATGAAGGTGAGACAATGGAGGAGGCGGAAATTGTTTCAGAATTAGGAAAGGAGTTGAATGTGGATGAAATATACGCAACTGAATCGTCATATATTGGCGGTCTTAAGTCTGTAAACGAGTTTACTCCTGTTGAGATTCCACCAAGTGCGCCTCTTGCTTTTGATCAGTCAATGCTCAAGGTTTGTATAAATTCTTACAAATATATCAAACTGTCACTCTATTTATATTTCTTAAATATATATATATATATATATATTTTGCTTTTTGTAGGATGATATAGCTCCAGTGGAAAATGACACGAAAGATGAAGTTATGGAGGAAGGTGAAAACGCAGCAGAAACACAAAATGATAAACCTGAAGCTGATGAAGGTGGTGTTACCGGCAAGCAAAAGAAAAAGGGAAAAACCAGCAAGTCCACTGCAATGGAAGAAGATGAATCGAATGATTATGATTTTAAGGTTGATTACGTGAAGAAGGGATCTGATCCAATGGATGATGATGGTAACGATGACGGTGATGATGAAGAAGAAAATGATGATGGCGAAAATGGTGAGAAGAAGATTGAGTCTTCTGATAATGGTGAAGACTAAGCAAGCCGAGGCTGCCTAGCGATGTGATAATTTTGGACTAAAATTGCTTGAATTTTGGACGTTTGACTGTTTTTTGGATCGGGTTATATTTATAAATTATATTTGTATGTTCTGATATGATCTTTACCGTTTAGTATAAGGTTTCCAATTCATGTAAAACTATGATCTAAACCGTTAGTGCATAAGCTGTTGGTATTTTGTGAAGGAGACCGATGGCGAAGATGGTTGTGTTGGAAAACTGGTCTTGATTAAATTTTCTGATTTTTAATGACCAAAAACATTCATACAAATAACAACGTACTTTATTTATGCACGCAGCACGCTAAAAATTCTGGAATTGAGCATAAACTGTCACAAATTCCGTAATTGAGCATGAACTGTCTAACCCATTTATTTTAATGTCAAACTATAAATTCCTTAATTGAGCATGAATTGTTAAACCTATTTATTTGTGTGTTTGGGTTAAGTCCAAAAGGACTTTATGTGAAAAGAAATTATAAACTCATGACTTTTTGTTCAAAAGGACTTTATGGGTAAAGAAATTATAAACTCATGACTTTTTAAAAAGAAGTTTGTATATAGTGTTTGGATTAGCTTGTGTTAATAAGTTGTTTTTTAAGGAGTGTTTAGTTTAGCTTATTCATGTAAAATGACCAAAAAGAACATTATTTTAAAAATTAATAAGTTGTTTTTTAAAAAGTGTTTGAGATTATTTATACTATTATATACTTTTTTTCATCTCTAGCATATTGAACAAAAAATACGAAAGATATAACATGGCAGTTAATCTAACGAAATTCTTCACGAAATCAAAAAAATTAAACAAACCTGGTAGGGATGAGGGGAGATGAGGAAGATGGTGGTGGCGGAGATCTTGTGTATACATCGACAGTTTATATGCAGTGGGATGCAGGTGGTTGTTGTACAGCGAAGTAAAGAGAGAATTAAAGAGATGCAGAGATGCAGGCGATAGATAGAGAAGTTATGATGCATGTGTTAGATAGAGAAGTTAAGATGCAGGTGGCCGTTGTGATTTGTGAAGGGTTTAATGGGAATATTATACCATTTAAGTTAATAAGTTAGAGAATCATAACTTTTCAAAATCCTCTTATTTTGTCTTGACCATAAGTTAAATACCATAAGTCCTTAATGTTTATCAAACACCTTTTACACATTATTAATTTTTCAAAAAGTTAATAAGTTATAAATTGATGGAAATCAGGAATCCCAAACACCCCCTAAATGTTACATCAGGTACTGCCCAGCTAGCCTACTGGGTTGAGTTGTATAATTGAGTATGTTTTTAGTTTAGCACTTTAGCATGGTCTCTATTGTTAAACATGTCTTAACTCATTTTAAAGGTCTTAATAAAAGTTGTTTTGTATAGCACTTGTAACATTATACTAGGCATAAAACTACTTAACATTTAACATTATACTACTTAACATTAAACAGAGTTATATAATCCACAGTTCGGTTCAGTGCTGTTCAAGAATGGAGCCAGGTTCTGTCCGGTTATTATTTTATATCGGTTATTTCACTACAGTTTTTAACAGTTAATTCGTTTTCTGTTTGGTTAATTAGTTTTTTCTCACCACAAAACGAAATCATAATAATCCCTTTTATAACACATTTAAGACTCCCAATATAGGAATCTCTTACTCATTCTATATATCAGTTTACTTAACATGTTCACCTGAAGAAACACTAAGTGACCCCGGGCAGATTATGGATAATCTGGGGGCTAGATAATGTTTCCCACGAAGGTTAGGTCCAGCAGAGTAAGTTGTACTTTAGGGAACCTGCAAAACAGACACCGTAAGCTCGTCACTGAGAAGGGGGGGGTTCCTCCTTGTGACCACCCTCCGGCGTGAGAATCAGTCTATATTGCTCTTTGAATATAAAAGTATATGAATACTATTAGAGCAATTATCAAGTAAGTTGTACGAGATAGTAGATGATCTTACCATTCCAAGATATTGGAGTATTTATAGCCGAAGGTAGGTTTTCTAGAAGGTACAGCCGGCTGAATAGTATTCCTGTTCAACCAACAGTGGATTACGCACAGGCCATACTGGTTGGTGGGTAGGTTACAGCCAACAGTAATAAAGTCGGCTGCACTATTCCACCAACTGTAGACCATGCACGTCCCACTGACTGTGGATTGTACGCAGGCCATGCTGGTTGGTGAATAGGTTACGGCCAACAGTAATACTATTCCACCAACTGTAGGCTGCGCCTGCTCCACAGTGAGGGTTGGTGAGTAGGCAGCGGCTAATAGTGACAAACAGTACTAGAGGGTGCTCCTCCTCGCACTGTTGTCGGTGAGCTGTCACCCTGTGATTGGCTCATGGGCTGTTCTGGTCAGATCGTCTGTCCTATCCATACCTTGGTAGGTATGGTACAAAAGATCTTTCAGAATCAGACTGGCTCATTTGGGCGGGATTGTTCCCGCCTTGCTCATGCCTTCATGTGACTGCTGAAGTAGCTAGTCTTGTACGTGTAGCCCTGCTGTCTGCGGGTAGCCTTCCCTGATGGCTTGTATCCGCAACTGCGGGAACAGGCGGGGTACTTCACCATTGGGAGGCTTTCCCTGCGTGTACAGCTTGCGTACTGCGCGTAAGATTCTATGAGCATGGTGGGTCCTGCGGGAGCAGATGGCCTTTGCGCAGACAACCCTGTTGAAGGTGAGTCTTGCGGGACCAACTGGTCTCTGCTGGGACCTACCTCTTCAAGTCCCCCCAGTCCAATGTTCTTCTCATGCGTGTTTAATAAAGTGAGGTGAACTTTTGGACTTAAGCAAAGGGTTTTGAAAAGGGTTTTGTAAGGTTTTCCATGGGAAGTCCTTGTCACTTGCAGAAATGCCCGAGTTTCCTGCTTGGTCTTTGGGTATGATGCGGGTAGGTCTGTAACCTCCTCGCAAGTCAGGAGCATTGAGTCCCAGTTGTATGTATTTTCCATGAGGTTTTGGTAGTTTCGAACATAGTGATCAATTATGTTAAGACCACCAATTCCATCTTGGAGCTTCAAACAACGTAGTTCTCGACGCTCCCGCTATGCGGGGATGTTATTTCCGTTTCCGCAAGCATTGCCCAGAAGATCCTTCTTGGTTTCAATTCCCAGCGGAGCGCTAGGTATGTGAAGGGTTTTGCCTTAACACTGTACCTGCGCTCGTCTTACGGTTACTTTACTTCCAAGGTATTCCTGGCGTTAATTCCCTGCGGGTGCTAGGTATGTGAAGGATTTTGCCTTTACACTGTACCCGCACCCGTCTTATAGTTACTTGGTTGCCGAGGAATATTTGGCTTCAATTCCCTGCGGGTGCTAGGTATGTGAAGGGTTTCGCCTTAACACTGTACCCGCATCCGTCTTATGGTTACTTGTTTGCCAAGGTTTTCTTGGCTTCAATTCCCTGCGGGTGCTAGGTGTGTGAAGGGTTTCGCCTTAACACTGTACCCGCATCCGTCTTACGGTTACTTGTTTGCCAAGGTAAGGGGGGATTTTCCCGCTTACTTTTTAATATTTTCGAATTTTGAATTTTGAAATTCGAAGAGTTGGTGAAAAGATAAGAACAGTCCAAACCTCTGAAACGTCGCGCGTCAGTTTCTTCTGACTGTCAGGACGTGCAGGAAGTTATGGTGACGTGACAGAACATGGTCATTCCAGTCGCTTTTTCAGGCGCGTGGGCGTGATTTTTCTGGCGCGTGGCCGCGAAATTACTGGCACACGTCCTTTCAACAGCTGTTGCCAGCCTGCTTTTTGCCACGTGTCATAGTTTCATTGCACCTTTGATTTCTCTCTCCTCCGCATTAAATTCACCGCATTAATTGCGATTACTATATAAAGGGGAAGAGAGTTATCTGTAATTCACACTTTCACCTTTCTTCTTCTTCTCAAGTAATTTCCGGCAAATTTTTCTGTTCAGTAAAGCCTTACTCTGAAATCTTTTTCTTTTTTCCACCATGTCTTCTCATGATACTGATGATCAGAAGACTGCTGGCGAATGCCAGTGTTCTCTTCCTGTCGATCTGTACCAGTATATCGTCAGGAAGTTCATGCTCGAGTCTCTCGAGCCTGAGTTTCCTGAACCCCACCATACTGTGTACGATGCCCCTAGTGGCAAGATCGGGGTTTATGCTGCATTCTTTGTCTATGGAAACCTTAGGTTTCCGTTGACAAAGTTTGTGTACCGTGTCCTGGAGAGGCACGGTGTGCACCTGACAGAGGTGCACCCCATGGCCATTGCCAAGGTCCGGCACTTTGAGTGGGTGTGCCGGATACTGGGCCTTGAGCCCTTTGTTGACCGTCTGATGACCTTCTACACTTGGAGGTGCATCCAGGGGTGGTACACTCTTACAACCCGTATAAAGGGTTTAAAGATTTGTACCACCGAGCGGAGTCTTCGCTCATGGAGAAGAGAGTTCTTCTTCATATCCGCTCGCGCCGTCCCCATCGCCATGAAGTTTAAGAATGGCCAGGCGCTTCCGAACCTTCCCGCCCTTAACTACGAGGAGGCGGAATGGTTTTCGAAGATATCCCGGGTCCAGTCCCCGGTTTTTCGTTTTCCGGAGTCGGCGATGGTGATGCTGGGGATGAGCCGGGTGTGGAAGGCGGCGAATGCGGATAAGGTTCCGATCGTCCTTGAATATGGTTCGAACTCTACCCCTTATGGTATGTCTTGTTTCTTTTTTACTGACTACGATTTTTTCTAACTTTTTTGTTGATTTCAGAGGGTAACGATCTTCAGTCGCTCCTGAATCCGCGGGAGGAAGATGGTCCTGCGCGGATGGGTACTCGTGCTCTGGACGAGAACGAGTTGCCCATCCTCGAGCAGACTGCGGGTCGGTTTGTGGAGGTTTACCCGCCAGGCCAAGAGATCCTGAGCCACCGTCGGCCAGGTAAGCCTATCTTCCACCCTGAACCTCTCAAAGCTGTGCCTGCTGCTGGAGTTCATGACATTTCTTCTTCTGAGGAATCCGCAGAAGGTCCTCCACTGGTGCGGAAGAGAAAGGCTGCCGTCGCGAAGGGCAAGGAGAAGGTGGCCTCTACGGCCGACCCGGTAGTCCTATCTGACTCGGAGTCAGATAATGCAGAGGTGGCGGGGAAGCCCGGTGGTGAAGAGACCACCGCTCCGGAGGCTGCAGGTGTCACCTCCGAGGAGGCAGCGGCAACGACGGTTACTGGTGGCAAGAGGCCGGCTCCATCGGGTTCGCCCCCGCTCGTCCGTGCGTTCAAGCTCAAGAAACCCCGTAAGTACCCCCATAATTCTTGTCTAGATTTGTTTAAAATAAATTTTTCTAACACTTTTGCTTGTGTAGGTGTGGATGTTGACGCATTCCAGGGTGGAGTTGGAGCAAGTATTCCCCCGCCAATGACGGTAGGCTCGGTCAGCCTTCCCGAGGCATCGACCCAGGCGTCTACGCCTGCTTCCGCTGGTTCCAGCCTTCCTGAGGCTGTTCCAGCTGAGAAGGTGTCTCCGCCGGCCGTGAGTGCAATTTTTACCGCATCTTTCACGGAGCCGGCGGTTACTGTTGCTGAGGAGGTGGCGCCAACCATGGCTACCACAGCGGCTGCCACTATACCTGCGCCACCGGCACCGACGGCCGGACCTTCAGGTATGCGCCAGGCTTCCCGCCGATCTATGCCACCTTCCCGTCTGCCTGACCTGTTGGATGGATTTCCTTTAGGTTCAGGTGATGGGTTTGGCGGCTATCGGCCTGTTATTGACCCTACAGGTACGTAGGGTTATTTTTCCTTTACATATTTTTATCATCTTTTCCTAACTGCCTTTGTTTCTTTTGCAGTGTCGGATTCCAATGAAGTGTATGTTCCAAGATGGAACATACGCCGAGGAACAACCCTTCGCACCCCTGTGGAGTGCGTGGACTGGGCTCGCCACGCTGCTCCTCATGGTGCGTTGGGGGAAGCCATGGCTAGCTACCAAGAGGGTAGGCTAACCAATGAGCTTCGGGTTCTCCAGGCCCGAACGCAGCCCCGCGTCGAGCTGCTTTGTCGTGAAAACGACAAGTTAAAAGCAGCTCGCGCCAAAGATATATCTGAAGCGCGGGCTCTTCGGGAGGAGAACCGGCAGTTGGCCGCTGCCGCAGCCGAGAAGGAGAAGGCATTCAAGGCCCTTGAGGTTGAAGTCCAGGCGCGACTCGAGGCCTGCTCCAAGGCTGCCCAAGCTGTGAATGAACAGCTTCGGCTGGCCAAGGAGACTGCGCGAAACTCAACTGAGAGGGCTGCCAAGGCTGAAGCTGTTGCTGAGCCACTTCGCGAAGAGAATGAGCAGCTTAAATGCAAATTAAAGGCTCTTCAGCATGCTCATGACGCCTTGGCAATGGAAGATGCCAAGAAGCTGCAGGAGATCCTTGACCAGAGGGGGGTGCTTGACCGTACTGAAAGGAAACTCAAAAGCGTCGAAGAAGCTGCCGCCAAGGAAGTTCAACTTGCCAACCTTGATAAAAGCGGAGCCGAACGTGCTTGTAAAGAAAGTCAAGCTACCCTCCAATGGTTGCTTCGAGAAGCGTTGCCTCAGGTATCCTCTTTTTCTTTACGCTTTCTGCTTGTAATTAGAAAATGTTCTAAGTATTCTTTTGTAGGTTGTGCGTCAGGTCCTCTCAGAGACCTCTTACGACGATGCAATGAGCGCAGCCCTCAACGCTTCTCATGAGGATGGGCAGAAGACTGGCTTCCTGCTTGGTCTAGGGTTTGCTGAGAGAGGCTTTCCGCCCTCCAACTTCCCTTTATTCAATGTTAATACTGAAGCTGCTTATGACCAAGCTGTGAATCAGTATGCTGCCTTCCCGCATCCAGTGGTGGAGAAGGTGAATGAAGTCGCTGCTGCTGATGATGGGCTAAACATCCTTAAGGCTTTCCTTGGGCAGCCGCGCTCTGATGGTGCTGGCCCAAGCGGAGGTGGCCCTGAAGCCTGATCCTGAAGATCCCTTCCCGCTGCTAGGATAGACTTAGCTTTGTATAGATTTCTTTTAGGCGGGTAGTTACCCAGCCCTTGTAATTGATTGTGAAATATTAATCTCTTTGCGTATAAGATTGTTATTTCCTTGGGTTCTTTGCTTTATAAACTTATGACTTGCATACTTAGTTTAAATTAACAATTTCCCAAGTGCTTAGAATAAGAACCTTTGAACGTGGTTGATAATGGGTTAAAGTTTCGCCTCCTCCTTCGTGATTGTGCGGGTAAAACCGTCACTTGCACTTGGTAGGATGGCTAATCTTTACCCTTTATCTGACCTGCGTGTAGGTTTTTCAAAATTTCTAAGGCATTAAGTTAAACCTTTGAACGTGGTTGATAATGGACTAAAGTTTTCGCTCCCTCTTTCGTGATTGTGCGGGTGTAACCGTCACTTGCACTTACTAGGATGGCTTTAACTTTAGACCTATATCTGACCTGCGTGTAGGTTTTTCTTGTCCTTTTTTTTTTTTTTTTTTTTTAGTGTTCATAAGTTAACCTTATAACGTGGTAGACGGTAAGTTAAGTTTGGCTTCCTTGTTCGTGATTGTGCGGGTAAGACCGTCACTTGCACTTCCAAGGATGGCTAAACTTTACCTACATCTGACCTGCGTGTAGGTTTTCCTTAGGAACTTTAACATTTTGGCGTTGTGTTTATGCGGGTATTGCCGCCTTCCACACGCAACTACTTCTTCCCGTAAGGGAAGTTCATAGGTTACAAGCTATCAATACATCGTGAAAGGAGAATCATTTCCATTAGAAGTGGCTCTAGGCCTTTTCTTTACAAGTTGGAATTGATCTACATATAACATTTGCGCAATTGAGCTCCATTCCATGTTCTAGGGATGGGAGTGCCATCGAGCCTTTCGAGCCGGTACGCGCCCTTTCCCAGAACTTCTTTGATGATGTATGGCCCTTCCCAAATCGGGGCCAACTTTCCTGGGCGTTGTTGGTTCGAAGCCTCGTTGTTACGCAGTATGTAGTCTCCTTCCTTGAAGTTGCAGAGTTTTACCCGCGTGTTGTAGTACTTTTGCATTTGTCGTTTGTAGTTTTCTTCACGCACGGCGGCTAAGTCTCTGCGCTCTTCGGTTAGCATAAGGTCTAACCGTCTTTCCGCATCATTGTCTTCTGGTTGGATTAAGACCCTTGGTGAGGGTAAACCGATTTCGACTGGGATCATGGCTTCAGTGCCATAAGTGAGACTGAACGGGGTTTCTCCCGTACTGGTCTTCTTCAGCGTTCTGTTTGCCCAAAGGACGTGCGGAAGCTCGTCCACCCAGCCGGATCTGTGTTCCAAGAGTCTTTTCTTGATGCCTTCGACGATGCTCTTGTTTGCTCTTTCTACCTCACCGTTACCTTGCGGGTGTGCCACTGAGGTAAAGGTGTGGGTGATTTGAAGTTCTTTCAGCCACTGCTGTAGCTTCTTGTCAGCAAAGTTGGTGCCATTGTCGCTTACCAAATTCTGTGGAAGTCCAAAACGGCAAATAATAAATTCCCAAATAAATTTTTTGATATGCTTTGCGGTTGTTTGGGCTAAAGGTTTCGCTTCTATCCATTTGGTGAAGTAGTCAATGGCCACCACTAGGAACTGAACATTCCCAGCTGCTGTTGGAAATGGGCCTGTCACGTCAATGGCCCACTTCTGAAATGGCCATGAGGAAGTGACAGGAACAAGTTCATTTTTCGGGCGATGCGTGTTGGGTGCGTAAAGCTGACAAGATCTGCATTTTCTGATGTATGCCAACGCGTCCATATGCATACCCGGCCAGAAGTATCCCGCGTTGTTTAGCTTGGCTACCACAGCGCGGGGGCCTGCGTGTACTCCACAGATGCCTTCGTGAACCTCCCTTAGGAGGTAGTCAGCATCTTGGTTGTCCACGCATCTTAACAATGGGCCAAGAAAGTTACGTCTGTAAAGGGTGTCATTGACCAGCTGATAATTCAGTGCTTTACAGCGTAGTTTTCTTGCCTGTGACTTCGACTCTGGTAACGTTCCTGCTTCAAGGTATTTTATTATTGGGGTCATCCATGTTTCTGTACCGGTTTGGATGACACAAATTTCCTTGTGCGGGACTGATGGTGTTTCGAGGAGTTCCACGCGGATGTCCTTACCCAAGTGGGTGAAGGCCAGTGATGCAAGCTTGCTTAACGCATCCGCAGATTTGTTTTCGCTGCGCTTGACATGTATCACTTTACAATCATTAAAATCGCGCATGATGGCTTTGGCCTGGGCAAGGTACAGGGCCATTGTGTCATTTACAGCCGTGTACGTCCCGTTTATTTGGTTTGCCACTAGCATGGAATCTACATGGGCTTCCAAATTTTTTACACCCATTTTACGCGCAATCCTCAATCCGGCCAGGAATGCTTCATATTCAGCTTCGTTATTCGTACTTGGGAAATCCAGCCGAATAGCATAAGTATATTCCTGGCCTGCTGGGTTTGTTAATTTTAACCCTGCGCCTGAACCCTCGTTACTAGCTGCTCCATCAGTATAGAGTCGCCAGACCTCATCGATTTCGTGTGCTGGGGAGGGTTGAACCTCCTCCTGGCACTCTTTCTCCCGCGCAGCGGGGACTTCAGCAATAAAATCAGCCAGGACCTGGCCTTTAATGGCTGGTCTCGGCTTGTATTGAATCGCATATTCTCCCAATTCAATTGCCCATTTGGCTAGGCGTCCCGATAACTCGGGTTTGCCTAGAACATTTGAGAGTTTGAAGTTGGTGAGAATAGTGATTGGGTGACCCTGGAAATATCGTCTCAACCTGCGTGAAGCGTGTATAAGTGCCAAGACCAGTTTTTCCAGGGTAGAGTACCGGGTTTCCGCGTCTGCCAGCACGCGGCTAACATAATAGATTGGCATCTGGATGCCTTTTCGTTCTACAAGCAGGACTGCCCCGGTTGCTCTATCTGTTGCGGAGAGGTATAGGATCAACTCCTCTCCCGCTTGTGGTGCTGTGAGTGTTGGGAGTTCGATCAGGCGTGATCGAATCTCCTGGAAAGCTGCTTCCGCTTCTGGTGTCCAGCGGAAGTGCGTTTTCTTTAAACAATTTCTTAGTGTTGACACAAAAGGGAACGACCTATCCGCATGATTTGCCAAAAAGCGGTTAAGCGCGACTAGTCGTCCATTAAGTGTTTGAGCCTGTTTTATGGTGGTAGGTGATTCCATTTTGACAATGGCTTCGACCTTTTCAGGGTTCGCTCTGAAGCCATCTTTAGTAATAATGACCCCTAAGAACTTCCCTTCTTCCACCCCAAATGAACACTTGCTCGGGTTGAGCTTCATGTTTATCTTTCTGAGCGTGTTGAAAGTTTCCTCAATGTCTTTCAACATCGTCTCTGGCTCGGGGCTTTTGATGACCAAATCATCCATATAGACTTCCAAGTTTCTCCCAATTTGGGCGTGAAACTCTTTGTCCATTAGTCGTTGGTACGTGGACCCCGCGTTCTTAAGTCCGAACGGCATCATTTTATAACAAAATGTGCCATCGGGCGTCCGAAAGGCGGTTTTGTCCTGGTCATCCACAGCCATGTGGATTTGATGGTACCCCTTATACGCATCCAAGAAGCATTTAAGGCGAAATGGTGCCACCGAATCCACCTTGAGATCAATTTCTGGCAACGGATAACAATCTTTGGGGCATGCTTTATTCAAATCTTTGAAATCTATGCACATGCGCCATTGTTTGTTATTCTTCGGTACCATTACGGGATTTGCAACCCATGTTTGATATTTGCTAACGCGCACGATGCCCGCATCAAGGAGTTCCTTGACTTGGGTTCTGCACGCGTTGGTTTGCTCGGGCCCCATTACTCTGCGCTTTTGTACGATCGGCGTTACGGCCGGATCGCATTTGAGCTTATGCTCTGCCTTTCCCCGGGGTACACCAGTCATGTCGGCTGGTGTCCACGCGAAGATGTCTGCGTTTCGCTGCAGTAAGCGCTTGAGTAAGGTGCGTGTTGGATCAACAATTGTCGGGCCAATGGTAACGGCCTGATCGGGATATTTCCCATTGAATGCCCACTGTTCAGGCTCAGTGATGGTTTGTTTGGCCATCTTCGGTTTGGGTTTAGAGGAGACAGATGCGATGCATACCTGGGGAATGCCCGTGATCATCGCTACGCCTTCAGTTGTTGGCCATCCCATCATGCCGTGGACTGAGGATACCACAGCGTTGAATCTTGCCATCCCGTCTCTCCCGAATAGGATGTCATACGTATGATGTGGTTTTTTCATCACAACAAAATCCACATCCTCCGTGCGTGAATAATTCCCATCAGTGAGAGTGACGGGGAAAGATAGGATGCCCAAGGGAGTGTTCATGCTGCCGTCAAACCCTTCCATTGAAGCGTAGACCGTCTCCAGGCGTTCCTTGTCTTCATCATCGAGCTTGTCGAAGAACTGCCTGTACATCACTGTCGACGATGCGCCATTGTCAACGAGGGTGCGGGAGGTGATGTAGTGCCCCAGCTGGCTTTTAATGACAATGGGGCCTTCTTTGTTTGGGCCTCCCGGCACTCGCGGGAAGCGCACTTCTGCTTCCTTCCATGCGCATGATTCGGTCATTGGTCTCTTTCTTCCTCTGACCTTACCATGGACCATGTTGATGCTAATGTCGACGGGCTTCCGTCCGTTACCCCTGTACCTGTTGTCGTTCCTTCCTCCCTTCTTGATAGATGCCACGAGGTGTGCGAGCCTCCCATCCTTGACGAATGTCTCGACGATGTCCCTCAAGGATGTGCACTCCTCAGTGCTATGGCCCTTTGTCCCATGGAAGTCACAAGACTTGCTTTGATCCGCATTGGGTTTCTGTCGGATCACTGGAGCTTTTGGCCATGGCAGTTTTTCCGTGGCAAATATCTCCGTGACGCTCTTGGTGAGTGGCGTCCAGCGGTTTTTTTCGGTTCAAAGGGTGCGTTTTGTCCCTTCCGCCAACCAGAGGGCGAGAGCTTGAGGGGGCGTCAAAGTTTATCCTTGACTGCCAAATACCTTGCCGCCTCTTTTTGTTTAGCCGGGCGGTTCTTACATTATTCTCCCTTGTCCTCTGCGTGTAGAGGTTTGTATTGTGGGGGAGATCTCTTCCCAGCTGTTTCTCTGTTTCGGCAAAGCGCTTGGCTGCCGTCATTATGGCATCCCACGTGGATGGCATACCGTCTTTACCCGTCAGAGTGCGGATGAGTTCTGGGTATTCAGCGCCCTGAATGAAAGCGGCGCGAACGAGGTCTTCACTGATGTTGCCCAGACTCACCTTCTTGGAGTTGAAGCGGGTGATGAAGTCTAGTAAGGATTCATCCTCTTCTCTGACACAGTTGAGGATCGTCCACTGCTCCTCAGTGTGTTTCCTCTGTTGACTAAACTGTTGACTGAACTTGTTCTGGAAGTCTGCCCAGTCATAAATGTGGTGGACCGGTAAACGGTCGAACCATGCTCTGGCTGCTCCTACCAGAGTCATCTGGAACATGTAGCACCACGTGGGTTCCGTCCAGTTACTGACGGTTGCCCCCGCAATGAACCTGTTCAGATGGTCATCTGGGTCGGATAGACCATCGTATGTGCCAACGTTGGACATTTGTTTGGCACTCCTCGGGGCGATTGCTTCTGCAATGTCCCTTGCAAATTTTGACCTTCCTGCGTTTGTAGCAGTAGGTCTAAAGGCCTTGGAGAAGTCGCGAGAACTTTTTTCCGTGACTGGTTGGAATGCTTCCCCAAAGTTCCTTTTTGGCTGGGGATCCGTTTCCTTACGCTTCCCTTTCGCCCTATGGCGAGGGTTCGCGTCGGTGTCGGAGTCTTCCCCCTCGCCGTCTGAGTACTCGTGCTCACTACTCATGTTGAGGTGCTGGCGAGTACTACCGAATTCCTCAGCTTGTTGGACTGAACGCAAGCGTTCGTCCAACTCAGCCTGAAATTCTCTTTGACGTGCCTCGGCCCATGCCTTCACTTGATCAAGTGTTTGGCGAGGGGCTCGAGGTCGTTTTTCCAGCTGGGCATCAGTGAATCCCAGTGGAATATTTACTCCACTTGCCCCTACATGAGTGACTGGGGTAGTGTTCGTAAAATGTATTTCACTTGCCCCAGCTTGGGTGGCTGGGGTAGTGTTTGTAAACATTGTGTTGCCGGTGTTAACCCCAGTGGCTGGGGTTGTGGTTACCGGAATTTCTCTAGTCATCTTGGAAGTTTTGAAAAACTGGAGAAAGATGTAGTTCTAGCTTTATGCACGGATGGCGCCAATGAAGAAACACTAAGTGACCCCGGGCAGATTATGGATAATCTGGGGGCTAGATAATGTTTCCCACGAAGGTTAGGTCCAGCAGAGTAAGTTGTACTTTAGGGAACCTGCAAAACAGACACCGTAAGCTCGTCACTGAGAAGGGGGGGGTTCCTCCTTGTGACCACCCTCCGGCGTGAGAATCAGTCTATATTGCTCTTTGAATATAAAAGTATATGAATACTATTAGAGCAATTATCAAGTAAGTTGTACGAGATAGTAGATGATCTTACCATTCCAAGATATTGGAGTATTTATAGCCGAAGGTAGGTTTTCTAGAAGGTACAGCCGGCTGAATAGTATTCCTGTTCAACCAACAGTGGATTACGCACAGGCCATACTGGTTGGTGGGTAGGTTACAGCCAACAGTAATAAAGTCGGCTGCACTATTCCACCAACTGTAGACCATGCACGTCCCACTGACTGTGGATTGTACGCAGGCCATGCTGGTTGGTGAATAGGTTACGGCCAACAGTAATACTATTCCACCAACTGTAGGCTGCGCCTGCTCCACAGTGAGGGTTGGTGAGTAGGCAGCGGCTAATAGTGACAAACAGTACTAGAGGGTGCTCCTCCTCGTACTGTTGTCGGTGAGCTGTCACCCTGTGATTGGCTCATGGGCTGTTCTGGTCAGATCGTCTGTCCTATCCATACCTTGGTAGGTATGGTACAAAAGATCTTTCAGAATCAGACTGGCTCATTTGGGCGGGATTGTTCCCGCCTTGCTCATGCCTTCATGTGACTGCTGAAGTAGCTAGTCTTGTACGTGTAGCCCTGCTGTCTGCGGGTAGCCTTCCCTGATGGCTTGTATCCGCAACTGCGGGAACAGGCGGGGTACTTCACCATTGGGAGGCTTTCCCTGCGTGTACAGCTTGCGTACTGCGCGTAAGATTCTATGAGCATGGTGGGTCCTGCGGGAGCAGATGGCCTTTGCGCAGACAACCCTGTTGAAGGTGAGTCTTGCGGGACCAACTGGTCTCTGCTGGGACCTACCTCTTCATCACCATACCAATATCCCAGCTCATTTGTTAACACAAACAGCCAAAACTAGTAGCAAATATCGAACCACTGTGACACATTCATTCAATATAACCACACACCTTTATCTTAATCATCTATCGATATTCCTAAAAGCGGATCAGTGCTGCCATTATTCGGGCTCTCATCTTTAGAATCCGAGCTAGACGGAGATGCAATAATTGTAGCCTCGTCAACAGCTGCAGAAACAATTGTAGGTTCACTAGCAGTTGGTGAAGAACTATTTGATGCAGTGGACTTCGGAACCAGGCCTTGAGCTTCCATGGCTTCACGAGCCGCTTTTTCTTTAGCCTTTTTAGCCCGTTCTAACACTTCATCCTGCATATTAACCCAAAGTACAAATTCAGCCCACATATTTATAAGAATTATAATCTACATTTTTTTATCCAAAAAAAATAATATTTCTTATAAACAATTAGTGCGTCAAATGTGATCACATAAACTACATCATTTCAATAATAATCTGATATCTTGAATAATACAATTCAAAAGAAAACTATGCACTAAAATCACACTTTGAATAACACTCGGCCCGTTTGACACTTGAAAGTTCAAACTCTACTACAACCTTCTAGTTTAGACTTTAGAAATTATAAACTAAAATCTTTAGCACCTGAACTCCTGTACTTGTTTTTGTTGTTCAGCTTGCAACCGACCGACTGTACTCAAGAACTCACCCACAGTTGATTCAATACGTTCGTTTAGTGCTTCTGCAAAAGCCTTCCCCAAGAAAAATGCATCCAAAACTTGTTTACTTTCATTGTCACCTATAAATCACAAACTTTTATCATGATCAAAACCGTCATTTCTTGATTCTAATTATTCGACCCACTAATACCCTACTAACCAATGGGACCAGGTAAAGTGTAGCTTACACTAGGCATGTTTAAAGTTTAAACTAGTCAAATCCTTTCATAACGCATATCTAGGAGCGTAAACGAGTCAAGCTGCCCGTAATGTACTTATGATTGGCTCGTTAAAAGCTCGAATCGACTCACGCTTAAACGAGTTCGAGCCAAAACATAAACTCGTTTGTTAAACGAGCCCAAATTTCACTTATCGAGCTAAAGCCTATTATTGGTATAACTTTTATTTAAAATATTAAACAGAAACATTTATACTAATTATTATTATGTATAAAATTATCAAAAAAACAGCTAAATAATATATCTTATGCTATATACATGTTGAAACCCTAATTGAACCGGACATGATTTGTGTGAGAGTTCGATGGTGGGTTTTAGTAAGAATGATGATCAAGCCAATAGGAAGATAAGAATGTAAAAACCCCAATTGATATGACTGTTTGATTATGAGTGCTCGAGTGTTAGTGTGTGAGGTGACTCTTGATGACCATGCAAAGTGAGTGTATTATTTCATTTCTACTGAACTTGGCATTACAAAAGGAATGTATACAATATATATAGGGTCCAGGGAGAATCTCCCTATAGACTGTTACTCTTCGGGCTCCCTCTATTATCCGCTGGCCCTTTGACTTCAACAGGGAGCTGGTCATTATCCATTGGACCTTCTTTTCCCACCAAGATCAGGTCCACTTCAGCTTTGTAGCACTCAGGTTGACAAGGACAGGTCAGCCCTTGACCCTAGGTTTTATCTGGAGTGCCCAGGGTATTGTTGGGCTGGACTGGGCTAGACTTTTTGGTCTCTCTAACTGGGCCTGGCCAGACGTAGTCTTTTCAATACAAATTAACTAACAAATAATAAACGAGCCGAGCTCAAAAACCTAACCACGTGCACTAAACTTGCCCCAAATTTCCAACTAATTACAACCAATATTTCTACCGACAAGTACACTAAAAGCTTGCCATAAATTCAAATTCAGAAACTAATCGAAACAATTAAAACCCAAAATCAAACTTAACATTACCTGGAGGCGTGGTGCTACAATTGCACCTAAAACCACGAACCAATTTCTTGTGCAAAAACGTACGTGATGCTGTTTTGAGATGATAATTTGTGGGTTTGAGAGCGGTAAGTGAAGAAGATAATGGATTGAAGGTTTTAATAAGGGTTTGTGAATTGGATGGAAAACGAGAATAAGAAATTGGTGTACTCATTTTTGTTGTTGATGAGAAGAGAAAGATCTGGTTTTGGAACAGTACTTTACATATGATATATGTTGTGAAGCAGTGTGATGACGTAATGTAATGGTGGGCCCGGTGTGGGTGTTTTTTGTGAGCCACATTCTGGGCCGTTTTTGTTTTTTGGATTGACAGGGTTGGGCTCATTATGTGACGTCGGTCGGTTTGTTGAATTTTGATTGGAATAATCCTAAAAGGTTATTTTAGATTTGGATTTAACACTTTATGTCATGCTCGAATGAGCGAAAAAAGTGAAGGAAGGAGTTGAAGTAGAAGAGCCCGGATATTAGTGGTCGGGGCCCATCTACTTAAGAGCCCCTGATGTATAATCAAGGGCTTAAGAAGGATTACCAATACTAGATCAGGTGTCTGAGAGCGATAAACTTAATAAATACATGCTATATCATTTTGTCAAAATAATCGAATCAAAATGTGAGCACTTAACTCATATGTTGAAATATGTAGTTTTTAAATTTTAAAAAGGTATCACCTAACTCGTGTTATATGTGTAGTATACTAGTAAACCATATCCTTGGCTGCTTCTATAATCTATACTAACCATGTACATGCCCTATGTATTGGGTAACATACAATGGCCTATATGGATTTTTATAAACAAATTGTACACATCTATGCCCCCGTATGGTATAAAAAGAAAATGGAGATTGATTAATAACGTAAGTGATGTATGTAAGGGTAATCGGGACATGAGATTGAAATGACCAACCACACAACATATATCCAATTTACATATTAGGATGGACAAGATTTTCATACCGCTCGGGACAATGATTGTCAAGAACAATATGAGGGGATATGGATGAGGATGGATGATAACACGTTCCCCCACCCCATCTTCGTCGGTCAAAATCTAAATTCCAAAGTATCTGTCTCAATCCGTTTACACTAAGGTTATGTGTTGTGGTTTTACTAGTGATGAATAGTTAAAAAGGCCTCGTTACTACCATATAGACAGTGCAGCTGTAGGGGTATGGTATTAAACCCGGTTTACAATCCTAAATTTATTATATTTGGTTTGTTTTATTATATGGGCTAATACATTTGTTATTGGGCTGAGGAGGTTTGTGGAGGTAGCCCTAATTGGGCTAGGCCCATTAGGGTATCATGATGGTGGCCATGAGACTCTATATAAGGAGGTCTTCACCTCCTTATCATGGGGTCATGCTCAGTAGGTGCCACCACCAGTTTTTGTGTCTGTGAACAAGAGATCTTCAAGATCATCTTAGCGGTCACCTCCACACCCCCAAAACGCCACTGCAGATCGCGAGCAGCCGGAGGAGAGGATCAGCAGACCAGGATGCGGTTCATTCATCTCGAAATCCGTGGAAGCTCCGTCATGGGTCAGGTCAGATTCCATTTCGTGCTTCGACATTGGCGCCATCCGTGGGACGGCAATGAACCACACTGGCCTCTCTTCTCGGCCCTCCGATCCGTTCATCAAAATCTCAGGAAGAACCACCAAGCTTTTGGGGGAAACCCTTAGATCTATGTTTTCAGATCTGGAAAATACTTCCAGATCTGGAAGATGCAGGAGGAAACCACCAAGCTTTTGGGGGAAATCCTTAGATCTGTGTTTTCAGATCTGGAAAATACTTCCAGATCTGGAAGAAATAGGAAGAAAACAACGAGCTTTTGGGGAAAACCCTCAGATCTGGGTTTCAGATCTGGGTTCGTCCGAGCAGCAGCCACACCTCATATTCATAGGTTATAAACCCTATCAGATCTGTTGGTTTTACATAAAACCTACCTGATGTGGATATTCAAAACCTTTGGGTCGCGCGCGCGCCCAGGCAATTACTCTGCGCCTCAACGGGTCGCGCTGCGCGCAGCCCAGGGAATTACTCTGCGCCTCAGCGGGTCGCGCGCGCGCGCCCAGGCAATTACTCTGCGCCACAGCGGGTCGCGCGCGCCCAGGCAATTACTCTGCGCCACAGCGGGTCGCGCGCGCCGCCCAGGCAATTACTCTGCGCCTCAGCGGGTCGCGCAGCGCTGCGCCCAGGCAATTACTCTGCGCCTCAGCGGGTCGCGCGCGCGCAACCAGGCAATTACTCTGCGCCTCAGCGGGTCGCGCGCGCGCGCCCAGGCAATTACTCTGCGCCTCAGCGGGTCGCGCGCGCGCGCCCAGGCAATTACTCTGCGCCACAGCGGGTCGCGAGCGCCCAGGCAATTACTCTGCGCCACAGCGGGTCGCGCGCAGCGCGCCCAGGCAATTACTCTGCCCCTCAGCGGGTCGCGCGCGCGCCCAGGCAATTACTCTGCGCCACAGCGGGTCGCGCGCGCGCCCAGGCAATTACTCTGCGCCTCAGCGGGTCGCGCGCGCGCGCCCAGGCAAT